>NW_025963802.1:11709066-12318233 GCF_023055435.1 Haliotis rufescens
CATCACTAACTTGCAGAAACTTAAAAACGGTGCTTGCCAATGAAATTAAAAACACGTAAATATTAGTTTTCCCCAAATGTTGACCCACTTATTTTCTGAATAAAGATGTCTGCAGTGGGCCCACAATTTTAGAAAGTCGATACTTGTCATACGTTGGGTGTAATGTGCACATCTTCTTTGGTTGGTTTAGTGCTGATAACCGTTTTCCAAAATGTGGGCCCATTTTCCCATATATGGTGATCCAATAAATCATGAACATTAATGACCCCACGACCCAGTTGCGATGTTCGTAGAAGAGAGTTTCTTCCCATTGTCCATTCTAATTCAATTAAAAATCAAAATACCGATAATGCGGTTTCTTGGAAATATCTACTAGTTCCAGATAATCGCGCAACAGCGTGAAAAGCAAAGTTACAAGAACATTTTCTATACATGAATAAGTTTCCCTATATATCCGAGATAACATATATCATATCAATACATGATAAAAGTATACTTAAAAGATAAAAAATTCTGTGATAATAAACGTACAGACACCGGAGTCTTACAAGAGTTACTTCCCCGCCAATTATCTCCCTTTATTGTAAGTATCTTATTTTTTATTCTCTTGAAAATGATTCATAATAAACTGTAAATCTATCATTTAACTCGTCAATCGAGACTGTTCGTTTCGCAAAGCGCCATTTTGGTTACTTGACCAGCGTGTATTCTTTCGCTAACAGCAACAATCCCGCAGATTTCAAGAATTATATTTTGTTGAAGTTGATTTTGTATATAATCATATCAAAATGTATGATAACATGAGCATCGATCCACGCAATTGGGATACGATGACATGGAAAGAACCCATAAAAATAGGGAGGATGTTTACTACACAAAGTAATCGGCTGATAATGGAATTTACTCAATTAAAGCTGTATGCAATGAACACGGATTCATGTCGAAGAACTGAAACTAAAATATCCGATAAAAGATAGACTATATATATTAGACTATAGATGTTTCATTTTCAATACACAAGACTCATGGTAAACAACAATCAAGAAAAGTAGAACATAATTTTGTATATAAACAGTTGCCTAAGTGATCTGATGAAACCTGTTCAAGGCGGTAGAAATTTTTTTCAGTATCTAATGAATATATTCTTAAAGTTTGTGATAAATGGCAAACAATTTTTGACTGAGTTGGCAAAAAACATAAACCAAATCAGCAAACCTGACCACCCGAACCCGTTAGTCGCCTTTTACGACAACTATAGTCGCCTTTTACGGCAAGCATGGGTTGTTGAAGACCTATTCTACCCCGGATCTTCACGTAGCTTTTGTAATGCTGTCAATGAGGACATCAGCCACGTCGTTTGGGAATGCAATGAAACTAAACACATTGAAATGATCTCAAACTTTGGCTAAATAATTATCTTTCAAAACAAATTAAATTGACAAAATATCTTACTTGGTTTGGTCCTAACTACCCGAATATTTTTATTTCTTAAAGTATTCATGTTGTGGAGTCAAAGGAATCAAACCGAAAATAGATATACTTTTATAATTACTTAAAACATATATTCAATCGAGAAATGTATAGTTATAAAAAAGAATGACAAAATTACTTTAACAAAAAATGGTGTCTTTTATTCTCAGCATTAGATTCTTAGCACTTTGTTCATACAAGCTATGTTTGAGTCTGATTGTGTGTTACAACCTTCAAAACCTTCAAATATGACTCTCGAGCTGGAATATTGCTGAGTGCGGCGTTAAACAACAAACCAACCAACCAACCAACAACATCCAAAGATGAACAGGATATAAGAACAATCCTTGCCGAAGAACTGACTCAGTGTCAGTCAGTCCTCAGAAATACGAAGTCTAAACTTGAAGACAAAAGGAAGCAGATATCTGAAATGAGGAGGGAAACGAACAACTAAAAAGAAGATTGGAAAGGGATGAAAAGAAGGGAGAAAAAAGCATATGTTATCAGTACAATCAGCAGTGGGTAAACAGCAAGTAGGAGGAATTTAGAGATGAAAAGACGGCAACTTCCGAGGACCAACTTTGCCAACAAACAACTTCGACAAAAACTGAAAAGGACAGACGAACCGTTGAACGAAAAGTCCCTGAAGATAGACAGACTTCATGAAAAACCTTGAAAAAATATTTACCCTCATAGCTGATTCTGAAAAAGAGGTCCAAGAAGCCCTTGATTCAAAAGAAGGATGGCCTGGAAAACATTAAGCTGTTTTAAGCTAAGATGAAACGAGCTATTTGCAAAGCCTGGAAGAAGGCAACAAAATTGTTGAAACCTTTTATGAAGAAAAAATTGTTTTTACAAAAGAATGGTTAAGTGTGTATTAAATATAACCATTCGCAATGTTGCAGCTAACAAAGTGGGTGAAGTCATCACACATGTGTGCGAATTGTGCAACGCACAACCTAAAGAAAATGTCATCGGAGACAAATGTCAACTGTGAGGTGTTTTGAAGCAGACTTTCCTTGTACGCAACCTAATGAGCTGATTGACAGATCAGTTTCAGCCAATTATGAATGACAACACTTTCAATTTAATGATTACATCTATTTTGCATAAAATGATTCGTATGACATAATATTGCATCAAGAAATAAACAAAAAACATGCTGTATCTTCTTTTTCTTTTTTCATGTTTTTTTTCACGTTACTAATATAACACATTTCCTTCCAGTTATCTGTTTCTTGTTTCTAATTCATAAATAACGTCAACAAAAATAGTAAATTTTCTGGTCAATAATTAACTATACTTATAATGTTTTGTTTTCAGATAATCTTGTTGATAACATGAAAAAAATGAGAAAAGGCTTCTTGGGAGAAATTCTTTTCCACTGTTCATTAGACCCGTGAAGATCCGGGGTAGAATAGGTCTTCAGGAACTCATGCTTGTCGTAAAAGGCGACTATGCTTGTCATAAGAGTGAGTGAGTGAGTTTGGGTTTAACGCCGCTTTTAACAGTCTTCCAAATATATCGCGGCGTGTCAGCTTAATTATAAAGTGGGAGGAAAGCCCGAAGTGATGCAGGTCCCAGACGTTTACCACTTCGGTGAAACCCACGAGCACGGGTATGGTGCTGACAAACCTAGAAACATAACATTGGTTGATGCATGTCATCGTATCCCAAATGCGTGGGTCGATGGTCATGATGTCAATCACTGGATTGTCTGGTCCAGTCTCGATTATTTACGAACCGCCGTTATTTAGCTGGACTATTGCTGAGTGCGGCGTTAAACAACAAACCAACCAATTTCAAACAAAGTAACATCTTTCAGCTTTATAATTCTGTATATATGTTCATGAAGGACTCGATACATTTATGATGAAATTTGTTCATGGAAATTCAGATGTCTGTTGATGCTAGAGTGAGGTTGCATGTTGCTCCTGACAAAAATGCAGATGGAAAACTGTGAAAAGTAGGATGTTTAACATGTGACTAACTGATGGTCAAGATCATGACCGCTTACCATAATCCGCTTTCTTAAAACAGGTGATTGGATCATTATTTTAAAATGATTGCCTGTTGCGACGTACATGTAGCTCATAATATCAATCACTGGTTGTCTGGTTCAAACTTGATTATTTACTTTTTGATACTATAAAGCTTAGTATGCGCACATTTGACTTCATTATATGCCAATTGCAATTAGAATTGTAAATATTGAAAATTTGATCAAACTTTCCTAAAAGAATGTTTGTGTATTTACTAGCGGAAACGTGTATGCCATGTTTAAGTTTCATATGTGCAGAGGCCTTGGAGAAGATAATTTTGTACAGCTGACGGACAAGGAAGTCATCACATGAGCCCACTTGCCCTTCCGCGCAAAGCAAACAAATACGTCAACCTTAATCCTTGTTTGAAGGGACTTGAGATATTGAAATGAAAACGTTTAGAAAATGTTTATGTGACTAGTCACTTCAGAAGAATATTCTGAAACAATTACAATGACCATGATATCAAATAGGCGGTCAAACATAAGATAAACTGTTGATGTAAAAAAAATAGTTATCAATGAAGTGGGGCATAAACAGGTGAATGAATGCACGCCGTCGCTGTGCAAGTGCCAAAAGTCTTGAACGCGGCGTTATACTTTATTTCATCCCAACTCATAATGATACATGCCGGAATGTCTGTGTATAGGCCAAGAAGTCATTTTCAATATGCCGGCTATGTTTGAAATCGGATCATATTTTAGAGATACCATAGATCATTCAAAAAACGTTTCAGCTTCAAAATGCAAACGTCAACGACGGATGGACAGTCTGGTGAGCTAAGAATCTTCAGTGGTTAAAGCGAATGAACCATCATAAATCTATGTTAAAACCAAAATGGCACACCATAATCACTTCCTGGTTGTCAGTGGGTTTCATATCGTCAGCAACGTGCACTTTGCTCTTTCCACGATAGATCAAAGATAATGGTTCAGATACAAAGGAAAGAACCACTTCCTGATATGAGATACTTGTACGTTTGTTAATGTCAGAAAAATGCTTGACTAAAAAACACTTCACACAGTGATGCTTGTATGGCCCGGCATAGAAACACAACGTCTATATGAACGTCAACCTGTATATCGGACGATTCTTAACGGACCCTTTTTCCTTCCTTCTGTAAAAATATTTTTAGCTGTATCACAAGTTGAGTATGTTTGGTATAATGAGCTTGCATGTTGTTTGTTTGTTGTTTAACACCGCACTCAGCAATATTCCAGCTGTATGACGGCGGTCTGTAAATAATCCATTCTGGTCTGACATCATGAGCATCGATCCACTCAATTGGGATACGATGACATGCATCAACCATATCAGCAAGCTTGACCCATCCCGTTTACGACAAGCATGAGTTGTTGAGGACCTATTCTACCTCGATCTTCACGGGTCGTTCCATACATGTATTTGTTTGTTTGTGTGTTGTTTAACGCCGCACTCAGCAACATTCCAGCTATATGACGGCGGTCTGTAAATAATCAAGTCTGGACCAGACAATCCAGTGATTGACATCATGAGCATCGATCTGCAATTGGGATCGATGACATGCATCAACAAAGTCAGCAAGCCTGACTACCCGATCCCGTTAGTCGCCTTTTACGACAAGCATACGCCCTAGACACTGATCGAGTCGATACGTCGATAGTTTGAATGTGCATTTCTGCGTTTTGTTCACTGCAGGTTCGGTCGTAGGAAGGACATTAGTAAACGATCATGCAGTCAAACTCTCTGACGTTTCTTAATGTTCACTGAAATGATGAGTTCAAGATTAAAGGGTCTTAATGTTCAGAAAGAACGCTTCTGTATGTATTGGTGCAAGAGAATTCCCAGGGGTTTCCCAAGGAATGTGGAAGTTGTCCGTCATTGTTGACGTCATTTCAAGAACACGGTCTCGTGAAAAACGTATGATCGTCAAATTGCGTCGTTCATACACTTATGAACAACAATTTCGCGGTCATGTGACCTCTCGTTCAATGGAAAAGCTGTGTATCGCGTAAACTTCATATTAGAAAATATCAGAAAATGTTTGGCTCTACCGAGATATCTTTCCTTGAAGGCGATGTTGTAGAGACTACTCGCTGACCAATCAAGGGCCGAAGGGAAACCTTACAATATCTGTTTAATCCAATAATCAGTGTAAGAAGTAATTATATTCCAACCATTCGTCTCGCGAGTATTCAAATTTTGCACTCTCGCCCAGATGAAATTGAAAACGAGGACTACAGCTCTCACAGCTGTTGTGAAGTGTCATGGTGAGAAGAATTGCTCCTCCAGTTTGGAGAGTTCTATACAGACTGGCTACGAAATGGCTCGTTTACAGAAATAAATAAAAGCGTCAAAACCTTTCCGTATTCACAAGGAATCTCTGCTAGAAGAAGAATTGCCACTTGACTAGAGGAATAAAATGAAAGCCAAACATGTAACACTTGAATATAAAAGGGAGCTGGGCATTGTCACATAAATTGGGAATATGATTTCATGAAGCTGTGAGTTATTTCGATATTTATTCCCTTTAAACAAATCAGGAATGTGACAACACACGCAAAAATACTGATTTGGTGACACGAACAATCGACGATTTGCAGACGCAAGGCCAAACTTGTACCGCAGACGTCATCTACATGTACACTAGCAGAACTTCTTCTTGTTTACTGGACCCGTGAAGATCCGGGGTAGAATAGGTCTTCAGCAACCCATACTTGCCGTAAAAGACGACTATGCTTGTCGTAAAAGGCGACTAACGGGATCGGATGGTCAGGCTCGCTGCCTTGGTTGATACATTTCATCGATCCCAATTGCGTTGATCGATGCTCATGATATCAATCATTGGATTGTCTGGTCCAGACTCGATTATTTTACAGACCGCCGTCATATAGCTGGAATATTGCTGAGTGCGGCGTTAAACAACAAACAAACAAACAAACAAATCTTGTTGACTTGAACAACGAACTCGGTCGCTTTGTTGTTGAGATTCTTAAGGAAGATTCCTCGTCCTATTTTCCCCAAAAACTTTTAAAATGAACGTGTGTGACAAGTGCGTCAACGATGAGTTGAAAAGAAATAGGCAAATCCAATCACTTTCAAACATGAGAATATTTTGTGATAAATATTCCCCGGGGAAAACGCCGGAATCACTTCTCAAATGTAAGTGCTTCTTGTGCTGTGATGCTTTCACGAATACCGACATTTGAAGTGTATTCATGGTTTTGAAGTAACCTATTTGGATGCTGGCACAATATGCCTGGAGGTCTTTGAACGTGACAGCAAAAGGGGAACTAAAACATAGTTCTCTGGAATCAAAGAATTTGAAAATCTATTCGGAAAAACGCAGAGGTGACAGAATTGTGTGACAAGTGTTTGAGTACAAGTAAGGCAATTTCTATCACAGACGAATATAGAGGCACCAAGAAATTCGCTGCAGTCAACAGTATTGTCAAACGCAATCTTCAGAATATCATGAATTCGGTGTTCGCAGAGGTAGAGATGGAGATCATCCGCAGTGAAGAAAGTACTTTTTTCAGGCCACATAGAGAATACTACACTCATTATCGTTAGATACCATTTTTACGAAACTAGTGGACTTTCTATGGTATCTGACCGAGCGAAAGCGATTTTATTTTAATACCCACGTTAAATAAATATTTAAGTGTAACAACTTTCGTTCGTTGACAGACCAAACTGCGACCGGTTGCAACATCTGGTTGCGCATGAAGATTGATATATACCCAAATATGGACATTGTTGACATTTCTATGCATACGCATTAACAACATGCGCCTGCATTTGTGTTTGCAAACATAACAGCACCGACGCTCAAGATCCTTTGGGAAACAAATTTTCAACTTACAGTAATTCAAGCGCCTTGTTGTTAGTATGCAGGACACCTATAAGAAAATTCGAAAAATCACATTAGCGCCAGCCTTTGAATATCGGACCAACAGTCGGTAACTCGCGCTGCCGGGTTCCCGGCTGTGCAATCAAAATGGTTTGGTTTCCTTGATCTATCAGCTGAATTTATATCATGTCCGTACCATTTTGGAAGAGGGCAATCAGAGTGTTCGCCAAAGAGGTTCATGTTAACTGTACGACTCTATACTGTAGACGTTAAATTTCAAACTCAAGTCAGCTTGCATGTCAGTGACAGCTTCGAACGAAGGGCAAGGTCACCACCAGAATAAGAAAAGGCAACCGTGATCTACTCACAGCGTTTTACGCTGGAGACAGGGAATGTTATTGTTCACATTTGGGATAAATGTGGGCCACATAATCAGAAGTCAGGCACACTTCCTGATTTGTATCGGAAATTCACTTTGGGTGATCTGGTCGTGCAGTCGTGAACAAACAACTCCCGAAACAGTGCCACAAAATACGCTTCGAAGGGGACACTGATGGCACAACCGGACCATCCCAAGTAAGTCTAGATATCTGTCCAGATACTTTAAACTGACTTCATTTCACCACGCTTATCCTTTTACGTTAAATCAAATTGGAAGTTGCGAAAGTGGTCGGATGCGTCACACTCATGGCGACCCTCGATTTATTGACGTACGTTGTAAATGGATATAACTCGATTATATAATGTCTTTAGAAGCTCTATGCATAACCTATATAGAATGCAAGCCGAATTTGATCCGTTTAACTATCTTGTTTGGTTCAATAAAGTGTTTGTAAACATCTATCGCTCTAATGAAATTGCTTAAGTTCTGCCTTGTAGTTGCAAAATGAATGACGTCTCGCGATTTTTTATGAATAAAAAAAGTAGTCCAGTATGACAGAGATCACGGTTATCCAATCAAAACGAATAAAACGAGGTCAACTTTGTACGACACACGTGTGACGTACGGAATTAGTATCTTACCACATATATCTTCACCAAGTGGGTAATAATGTTAAATATGACCAGACCGACCATCAAAACAAAATCATCCGTTCGAAAATACATACGGAAGTTATGATGGAAGGCAAATCTTACACCCTAGCACCACCGCCATAACTCACGAATGAGGCGTGACAAGATACATCCGAACTCGTGAACATGTTGCAATCAAGTACAAAACGTCAAATAACCTCTCCTGGGATGCCGCTTATAACAGAACAGTGAAAAGGCCCATCGTCATTGCAGATAACGGTCCACAATTATACATCACTGACACCAACAGCCAATGGTTATGTATTTTCAGACGTTTGACCTTTAAGTGTATCCTGGATGCGTTCTTCGTTCAAATGAGAAGGCCCGTGAAGATCCGGGGTAGAATAGGTCTTCAGCAACCCATGCATGCCGTAAAAGGCGACTATGCTTGTCGTAAGAGGCGGCTAACGGGATCGGGTGGTCAGGCTCGCTAGCTTGGTTGATGCATGTCATCGTATCCCAATTGCGTGGATCGATGCTCATAATATTAATCACTGGATTGTCTGGTCCAGGCTCGAATACTTACAGACCGCCGTCATATAGCTGGAATATTGCTGAGTACGGCGTTAAACAACACACTAACAAACAAACAATCAAATGAGCAGGAGTTTTGCACTATCAAGAATTTGTCATTCATTGTGTTGTGAAATGGTTACTTTTAAAGAAAGGGCAAACTTTTCCCGTATCTTCTTTTCTGGGTAATAAAACACAATAGGGTAACGCATCCTTGTTGGTATTCTTTAAACCGAGTGCAAAGAAAGTTGTTCTTTACTTTCCATTAATTCATGACTGCCACGGGCCAACTTCATTCACATATGCTTGTTCTCATGATGAGATCAGAAACCACGTCAAATTGATACCCGCAAGTTAATTTCTAATACCGAGACAAGCAAAGAGTTAGTTTCATAATATACCCAATGACCATGTTCTAAAATAATAGATGAAAAGTGAAAAGGACGAACTCGTCAAACACGTTCATTTGCCACATATATCCAATGACCTTTAAAAGCACTGATAGCCAACGGCTGAGATTCACCGGAAGCTCATGATAACATGTCAACGTATATAATTGGGCTTTCCGAGACGCTCATCCTCATTTATTTTTGTAATCCAGTATAACAACCTCCAAAGAAAATGGATGTTCAAGTGAAATGAGCTTCATCTTCATGGACGAAAATAACAGGTTCACTTGGTAAACACAAATAATAAAAAAGCGTCATCCTTGAACTTGAAAGTGTTGTAGACCCGTTGGTTTACCTGTCATGGCACATATGGGTATAAAACGTCAACACCAGGAAATAACCAGTCTCGATTATCCGCTGAAAGAGATTCCATTGGGGGCAAAAGACAAATTAACTGTGAAAATAAATTATTATTGAATCACTGAAAATCAGTGATGATATCAGATGTTCACAAAAAGGGTAATGATGTCCTGTCCTACGAGACGTTAATTTTTGTTACATGGTTAGAGTGAGTGAGTTTGGTTTAACGCTGTTTTGAACGGTATTTAAGTTACATAAGCTTTACTTGTTTACCGACGCTTTTTATCAGTATGCCTATTACATCGTGGTGTGTCAGCATATTGTCGGAGGGAAGACCGAAGTGATGTTTATCACTTTGATGAAACCAACGAGCACGGGTATGGTGCTGACAAACCTAGAAACATCCTGGGCCAGCCGGGATTAGAACCCACATTGACATGGTTTTAGCGTGCCCAAAGGACGCAACTCTGCACAGCGAATTGCAACGACGGGGCCACCTGTGACTCCCTTTACATAAGGAAAGGCCAAAAGTGAAGCGAGTCGTAGACTGATAGTGACAATTCCAGGATCATAGGTGTGATGACAAAGAATCATACGTGTAACGTTTCAGGGGCTTTAAATGCGGTTGCCAAAATGCCACGCCTGTCCGAAAATGAGCGTCTGCAAGCCATTGGTATGCTTGAAGCAGGATCGAGTCAACGTTATGTTGCAAGACAATTTAACGTCCACAGAAACACCATTTGGTGTGTATGGCAACGTTGGCAACAGACGAATGCAGTCAGAGACCATCCTCGGAATGGCAGGCCACGCGTAACAAATAATCGACAAGACAACTGGATTCGAACAACACACCTACGAAATCGATTCCAGCCAGCAACAGTGACTGCAAGAAGCATCCCTGGCCTTCGACGAATATCTTCACAAACCATACGTCGTAGCCCCAGATGAGCAGGGATTGTCTCCAGAAAACCCGCCAGACGTCCCATTTTGACAGGAACCTACCGCCAAGCACACCTACAGTGGTGCAGACAGCGTCTACGCTGGACGGCCATGCAGTGGGGACAAGTTCTATTCACTGACGAGTCTCGTTTTCACCACAGCAATGAGCGGCTTCGAGACTACCGACGTCGAGGTGAACGTTTCGTCAATCATTGTGTCATGGAAGAAGATCGGTTGGGGGGCGGCAGCGTTATGGTATGGGGATGGATTACAGCAAGACAGAGGACCCGTTTGATAGTGGAAGAGGGAAATCTCGATGGACAGCGCTACCACAACAAGATCAACGGCCCTATTGTTCTACCGTTTTTTGCGTCGTCATGGCCCAGGCATTACCTTTCAACATGACAACGCCCGGCCTCATATTGCTCGACTTGTTCAGGATTCTCTTCAACAAAACAACGTGAATGTCATCCCTTGGCCGGCTCGCTCCCCTGATCTCTCACTAATCGAGTACATGTGGGATGAGATGGATCGACGCCTTCGACGTCTACCACGTGTTCCACAGACACTCCAGGAACTTCGAAACATGCTCCAGCAGATATGGACAGATATCCCACAGGACTTTGTGCGACGCCTTCCATCAGACGAAGATGTCTTCGCAAAAAGAGGTGGACACACACGCTATTGATTTGTAAATTGACATTTTGGCATGTTCATGTTTTGTTATGAAATCACGCTTTTTCTGAAGTCAGTATGGCAAATTAAACAATTTGAACACTTACAGGAGTCTTTTATCTGTTGCAAACCGAAATTGTTTCAGATTTGGTCAAAAACATAACTTTGCATTAAATCTTATTCAATGTCACAGGAACTTTTGTTCTTCAGTGCAGGTTTTTAACCGAAACGGCCACATGACTCTGTAGTTGTTTCATTGACCATGGTATATCTAATGAACGTAAAATAATGTCATTGTTTACCGCTTCCCTATGGCATACCATTTGATCTCGGCCTTGTTAGAAGAACAAAACTCTCGTCAATCATGACCACAGTCCTTGTCTTCGGTGAAACATGATGATTTTACCTCTAACTGTAAGCAAAATCATTTTCTTCAGATAAATCGAAACCATTTTTTTTAAAATGATCTACGTATACTATAGGGCGTTGTTTTTCTGAATGTTTAATAAATACTACGCTCATTGACAACAGAACAGAATAGTAACTATATTTATTGCAGTTATATCACGGTGGTCTGACGTAATACACTCTGTGTCAGGGACCCGTGAAGATCCGGGGTAGAATAGATCTTCAGCAACCAATGCTTGCCGTAAAAGGCGACTAACGAGATCGGGTGGTCAGGCTCGCTGACTTGGTTGATGCATGTCGTCGTATCCCAATGTCATGGATCGATGTTCATGATATTAATCACTGGATTGTCTGGTCCAGACTCGATTATTTACAGACCGTCTTCTTATAGCTGGAATATTGCTGAGTGCGGCGTTTATCAACAAACCAACCATAATAATACCCATTTGGACACGATCCTATACAGACCTAACAATCACAATCATTCGTCATACAATTCTGAATAGTAACAATTATCACCATAATAATTACGTATATCATAATAATTGTTATACTATATTCCCTACGATTTGGGGGTAAAAACACCATTTTATGTTATCATCCTTCAACAGAAAAGTAAAATATGATGCAAGTATGATTTTTGTCATTTTAATTATGGGAGATCGATGTATCCTCTCAGCAACGATTTTCCCTACCGGATGTCTTCCGAAAGTAGACAATGACAAGACGTAAAGCACGAGTAACTATCGATACCTTTTGACCGGTTCGCTGATCACCATGTTTAGTTAGAAGAATCAGCTCGATTCATCAGTATTTAAGTCCACACGTCCGTCGGAGCCTCTGCTGTCTGAATAGAACTAATTGATTATCTTTCCAATTTTTTTCACCTCCTTTGAAGTTGTATGTTCTAAACTCTATCTCCCTCGGGGTATCGGCGGCTTCATTAGCTACAACACGTCTTGTGAGTCAGCAGCATTGTCGAGTTTCTCTTCGTCCTCCGTACTCGTAGCGTCCCTCGAGGTGTAGTGTGGTCAATCGTAAGGTTGTGTACCGTTATGACTACCGAACGTGGTGCTGAATGAAAGATAGCGAAATACTTTCATTCTACGTGTTCAAGGGCTGGTCTATTATGAAACTGGTGACATTTTCTTGCTTCTTTCTTTTATGGAAATGCCAATCGCAGGTTCGAGTTTTAAATCATGAGTAGCACATATTCAATAAAATTAAATAGTCGTTCACTGCCTCAATATTACGTTTGGATAGTGCTGCAGATCTAGACTTTTACCACCTTAATGAAACCCTACGAGCATGGATATTGCGCTGACAAAGCTAGAATCATGTTCAGGTACTTTCTTTAGATAAACACTGAAACCAATATTGATGACCTACTCACACAAAGAGAACCTCAAAGAGACGTTTTCACATATATTTGATGTTATTCCTACAGAAAGCATTTGTCGCACCGTTTTTACAAAACGAATTCGCACACACAAATCAAAATCAGAAACTCGTTTCGTTAAATCTGTTTCACACATGACTTGATACTTATACCAGTGTATGATCATGCTGTCAATCACTGATATGTCTGGTGCAGATGTAACAGCATTTATGTCACAATGTGAGTCAGTAATATTGATTGTACACTGCTGTGAACAGTATTTCATTTATTTCACGGCGTGTCAGCTGAATATGGGAGAAAAGCCCAAATTTATAGTGCTGCATATCCAGACTTTAACCAGTTTGATTAATGGATATGGATATGGCGCTGACACACCAAGGATCATATTCAGGTACTTTCCGTAAGTAAACACTGAAACCAATAGGATCTGCCCATACCAATAGACCCTCACTGGGACGTTTTCAAAAGAACGTCACTTTGAGTGACACTAGGGATAACTGGTAGCAGGTATTGATATTGTCACTGGAGAATGCGTTTGTCACAGCGATTTTACAAATTGAATTTGCACACATGAATCAAAATCTGAAACTCGTTTCGTAAAATCTGTATGACACATAATTACATAATCTTATAATAATACACTACTTCCTTGCAGTGAAAAGGATTTTGCCCGACATATTGAAACACAATATTAACTGACAACAGCTAGTGTGACATCCCAGCAGACTACGTGAATAATGACGTCTGGTTAACTGATCATATCCCAAATTTTAAGAAAACCTACCAAAACGAATTTTACACAAATTATTTCGAACATGAACTTTGCAGAAACAACAACACTTTAGGGCTCACTCAGAAGATTTACAAGCGGGACAGGATCTATAGCCTATTATTGTCATCACAACCAGTTCAACTTGTGCTGTCACCACCAGCGCTGGTAACAGCTTAACAGCTAAGTGTGTAATTCTAAAGATTGTCAGCTTGGCCTAGATATGTTAATGTGTCATTATATCCTCTCAAGGGCTTTTTGCACAGATTCTAAATACCGTCCGATAGACATAACAATAAATTTGGCGATCAGAACTGGAGTCAAGTATTTGGATGGCAAAGAGATAATTCGGGAAGTGGTGTTCATTATTTGTTGCAGTTTGTGAATCTGCTCTTGGGTGAGGCTACATAAGAGACTATTACTTGTGTTTGGGTTGCATTAGATGATACATGATCGGAGATCTTTCCAATGGAACGGAGATGAAAACAGCATACCTGGAGAGGTTGTTGATCTGTGGTGTCATGGACAGATCTGGCTTTAAATACATCCCAAAATAGTTGACAAATAATGATATCTGAACGTCAACATCGCACGTAGGTGATTCGATATATTCCCCTTCCTGAGAACATGTAAGAAAAGAGAGTTTAAGTAGAGACATGAGCTGAGTCATTCAATTGTTGGAACGACGTCACTCAGAAAAAATATCGTGAACAATGGATGAGCTCGTCTTTACTTGTTTACGACACTACGTTGATATAACGGCACATTGTTACGGACCTCTTCACAAACAATGAAAACGTTTTGACATGAAACAAAATGTATTATTCTCAGCAAACAAAGTAACTGCAGCGATGTCATTTGCCCGTATGGGTTTTATGATGCTAATTGCTGCTGCGTCATGTTCCCTAAAGGTGACCCTGCATCAATCGGACTGCCTATTCCCTTTTTTATATCCTCAAGCATCAAGCTGACATGTGTGTGAGTGAGTGAGTTGGGGTTCACGTGGCTTTTATTCCAGCAATATCACTGCTGGGGGGGGGGGGGGACACCAGATATGGGCTGCACACATCGGATCCATGTTGAGAATCGAACAAGGGCCTTCGGCATGACGAGCGAACGCTTTTAACACGAGGCTACCCCACCGCCCTGACACGCCATGATATAACTTAAATATTGTTGATTTGTAAATTATAAGGTCTATGTCTTCTAACATTCATATCACTTTTCTTCCTTTGTCTCACTTTTCTTCCTTTGTCTCATGTTAGAGTAAACTGTGCATGTGTGAAATCAAAAATAGACAAATTTGAAAATACCCGGTTCCAACATGGAAACAATAGAGATTCATTCACTGTTGTGCAGTACAACCAACCAGTGACACTGAATTGCTATATTGTATCTTCATACAAGATAACCAAGACCACTCGATCCGTCAAGTCGCTCTTACGACCTTCACAGGTTGCTGGGGACCTACTCTAATCCAGAATATCCACGAGGCGTCTTGTCAATAAACAAACTTCGCAACGAAGAGCAAGTTCAATGTTCATTTATTTTTATCTGATGTAACTTCTAAACTTTCGCCATAGATCAATAAGACTACCATAACCTCTCTCTTACAAAACCAGAGGTAAAAACTGATGATAATTAATCGGAGTATAAAATCAGATCCTTTTGTTGGATGGAGAATACTGTCAATGTAGCAACATTCATTCTTGAAAACATTGATTCGGTCCCTACCACATTAGACCCCAGGCACTGATAAAATAGATATTTCGCTGTTATATAGTCATTTCTTTTGAAATTGTAAAGGATTGTGGCTAACACAGCAGACCGAATGAGAATTTGTCAAAGGCGTCTGAAGGCATAGGCCTAATGGATTCGATCTGTAACAGATTGCAACACAAAACATTTATTAGTGTTAAGTATAAATTACTACTGGGCATGTGAAAAATACAGTCCCTCACTCCACATCCTGAACATTCCTGTCTGCAATATAAGGCTTTCATTTTGAAATTGAAAAATGACCATAGATGCAAAATATTTTTGTTGAACTCAAGACACTCGGTATATAGTTCTGAAATGTTTATGTGAACAATATCGTCAGAAGAATTTATGACAATTCATAATGGCAATTGTGAACGGTTAATAAAAGACAGCAAGCTTAATGCATTGATAATGTAGATCCTAGTGCGCTTTTTCAAATATCTCTAAGGATGCAGCTTGCTTCCTGCTGACGAAGGGAGGAACAGCTTGCCCACTCGTCTAAGGTGCCGCAATTCGCTGTGCAGAATTTCACCCCTTTTGGAACGCACGAAACCTATGATTGTGGCTTCGAATCCAAGTTTGACCCGATTAAATGTTTCAAGAGTTGTCAGCATCAAGCCCGTACTCTTGGGTTTCAACAAAGTGGTAAACGTCTGAAACCTGCATCACTTCGGTCTTTCCACATTTTGCTGACACGCCATGATGTAACTCGAATAATGTTTGTTTCTTGTTTAACGCCGCACACAGCAATATTCCAGCTATATGACGTCGGTCTGTAAATAATCGAGTCTGGACCAGACAATTCAGTGAATGACATCATGATCATCAGTTCCCGCAATTGGGATACAATGACATGCATCAACCAAGTCAGCGAGCCTGACTACCTGATCCCGTTAGTCGCCTCTTACGACAAACATAGTCGCCTTTTACAGCAAGCATGGGTTGCTGAAGACCTTTTCCACCCCGGATCTTCAAGGGTCTAGGAATAACATAAAAAGCGGAGTTAAACCCAACTCGCTCACTCACTGCTGCTGATACGTACTGCGTTGGTGATATCAAAACAATTTGGAAACCTTGGAAGCGTTGGAAAAAATCTACGATAATTTATGCTAAAAGGATCAGTAGAATCCGGCCCCTCTAAGGGACACAATTCTGCACAGCAGAGCTTAGAACATTGGGCATCTCTGTATCCAACACACTCAAATCAACGACTGTATTGTGTCCAAATATCATAATCCAAATCACTACATGGCATAACCATGGTTCCTGCTATTCTCCAGATATCCTCAGTAATCGGCGAGTTACCCATACCCTTGGTCTGTTGTGTGCACATGGTGCACCAACAGTGCATGATAAAAGCAGCTCAAGTTTCTCCTGCGTACGTTGCTGAAAAGGAACCCTGAGACAAAATCCATTTTGGATTCGCCAGCTTTTAGGTATTTGGAGTGGAATACAATATAATCTTACCTCAGATAATTTGGATGTTACCACAAAATGTTACCAGATCTTGCATCTGTCCATATATTTCTATACCATAAAAAAGTGGGCAATTTGATATTTTTGCAGCTAGTACTTAAGCAGACCGACCATCATAAATCTGTTAAAACCATCATTATAAACACCATAATCACTTCCGAGTGAGAAGTTTTTCATATGGTCTTTAGCTGGAGCTTCCCTCTTCTCGCGACAAATCAATGGTGACAGTGGATTTGGCCTTCAAGCAAAGGGTACACCCACTTCCTGCTTTAAGATACTCATCGTTTTGCTAATGTAGGAAAAATGGTAGAGGAAAAGATGTGGCTATCATTTCTGACGTTCATACAGTTTTGACAGCAGCAGAACGGCAATATGAACGTCGACAAATGTAAAGGCCACGACGTTTCCCCTTCGTCCGTTGGAATAACGGCTAGATCGTGAGTTTATTCATTGGTCGCAGACGTTTGTAACTATGCTTAGAACCATGAGAACCGATTTTGTGCTCTCCAATGAAGAAAACTAATCGGGCTGCATATGGGATTCGAACTGATAATTAAGGTCCTGGAGTGATTAAGAGACGTATCTCTGCACATGGAATTAGGTTCTTTAATCACTGGGCTATCTTTGCCCGCATGTGTATATTGTAGCATTGCACTCAAGTAATATAGATGCTGAAACCTGTATTTAATCCAAAGGTCAGTCTATTAGTTTTATTTAATCAGTTTTCTGACCAGGAATCCCATGAAATGATTTATATGTGTACGCTGTTTATTAATGATACAAAAGTGGTGATAAGATTTTGTGTAGGTTGTAGACTTTAGTGGATGACTGCATAAGGAACATTAGCATCAGGACACATTGAATCATTAAGATTACGATTGAGAAAAGCCGTTTAAAACAATTCATTTGCGTCCGTCTTCAATTCTTTGATAAGGGACTTCGAGAAATGTAAACGAAAACCAAAGGTTACCCTGAGTCTTGATGCAATAGAACTGCTTGGAAATTGAATGAAGCCTTTGAGCCTCCCAATTGATCCCAATGAAGCCATTAAAGGGCCGTGAGAACCACCACATGCTGCTACCTGATTTAAGATTGGGTTGGAAAATGTTTATACTGCCTAATTGACTTGGGTTATTTCAATAACACTGTTTTCGTTTGCAGGTTTCATGGTGAAGTTCAATCTTAGTAAGTGATACTACTACGTCTTGACGTTAGCCAGTTTGCCAGGGAACAGCTCGATGCTTAAGACCAATCTACGTGTAAAGAAGAAGTGGTAGCATGTGGGTGTTATATGTGCCCAGGACATGAAATGGTGATTAGGTATCATGTATATGTTTACTCAACCAAATAAACTTGTGTAAACATCTCTAAATTAATGTTCAGGCAATTTGTTTCGACTACGAGAGACGAATCCAATTGGTGAATCGAAAAATGTATACCACACCCGAACTACATTTTTCTTCCTCAAAAGCACATCTCAGTTTTAACGTTACATTCGCTTCGTCATCTTTTTCATTGCAATCCGTGTATCGCCCACTGAGCAATTCTTATTCCGTTCATGGCAAATGTCAGAACTGTATCGTCCCTTTAGAAGAAGTTAATATAATGTGAAATCACTGACATGAAAAGCAGAGTATCAACGGATACATCTCTGAGGGTATGTGCTTTGGTTAATAAAACGAAAATGTGTATGTTGTATTAATCAGCATTTCAGTAATTATAAATAAGTTTGCAGAACAATCAGAAAAGTTTCATTTTATTTATTCATAGTTTTGGGGAATTACTGTATTCCTGGGAAAGAGCAGCCATATTTTATTCCAAGGAACCCATAAGATGTCTGCTTTGTTAATCTATCAAGTCTTTGTAATGTAGTATCTAGGTTATTGTTTGGACAATTTGCCAAAACTTTCATTCCTTTTTCGATGGCCCTGGACTAGATTCTTCATAGAAGGAGTCTAGATTCATCTTGGATTATTTACAGTCAATCAGTTCTATTACAGACGTGTCAAATTATAAGGTAATTTAACACAGAAAACGTGAAAGAACATCATGGAATTTCTTTCACCGCTATTTTGCCCTTTACCAATGGCAATGGAATCTGTTTCGTCACGTTTTCCAATGGTGTTTCTCTCATTTTGATTTTTTAATATTTCTTTGTGACCTTTAAGAACATCTTAGATTTCACTGGAAACGCTGGAGAACATATCAACGTTTGTAACTGGGATATCCGCGCCAAGTATCGCCATTTCTCAAATATAATCCAATATAATGCAGTATTACAGCCTCCCAAACAACAAGTAAAATTGTGGTCGTTGCAAAGCATTGCATTCTTTAACACACAATAACACCTGGTCACATTTCCCTGTTCAAGATAGACCATTTGCTAATAGTGCAAATGTACGTATATGGTGTACTTCTACTTCAACTCCCCGTGTCAAAATAATGGATTATCGCTCTACGTACGAAGTAATCACAGCCAAAGTTTGCTGTGGCCGTCTCAGTAATTCAGTATCCACTATCCATACGACCTGGAGTCAGACAAACAGCGTCACGTGTGGTCAGCAAACCACAACATATATTCTATTTGTTCCTTCGAATTTTGATACAGAGGTATTAGTTTTTCCAGGGCGACGTGTAATGGGTTATGACTAACCATGGTGCACCTTTCATAAATGACTTGTTTATCAATACGTAGTGCTTCATACAAATTCTCAAAAACGTTGCATAAAGTTTGTCTCTGCTCAAGTAAATTTGATTAGTTTAATGGACCCTTTTCCATCCCAGACAGGATGAGGGTTGAAGACATGTCCGCAACGCCAACCTTCAGTGCATTATATATAATCCTTATCAGAGGAACTGATAATGGTTATGATACACTGTATACAGGGAAACCCCGCCAATCTGGACTCATTCAATTAGTCCAGTTTAGCGAATGAATGGTAAGGCGTAATGTCTTTTGTATACATATACGTAAATGTATCCCACAAAATCACATTGTTGCAAAATACGATATTCAGGCTCATAGTTTCAATTAAAAAACTATCTAGTTTCACATCTGTAGCTGAAAAGTATCTTGTCTCCATACAAAATCTCAGCCCCTGTACCCTCCCTATTTTGAAACTATGATTTGTCGGAAAATATACATGTACCCTATTTTCACTTACACCAAATCTTCCCATGATTTATCAGGCGAACAATTGACTTGACCTTGGCCGCTTTTAGTTATATGACAGGGCCAACCTGAAACAATGCACACATTTACAATATAATAGTCCTGCGTTCTACCGTGGCAAAGGTAGATTGAGATTGGATTGAGACACACATTTTGAATCGCCATACCCTTCTATCTATATTCCTCTTGGTTAAGAGGCATACATAAAGAAAATCCATGTGCCTCAATCAAACATGATGTCAATTGACCTCCACCTAATAAATACACTTGACTTCGACTAGCTTTCAAGACAATGTTTTCTTCAGGAAACTCCAAAGTCCATTGATTTTCTTTCTGCTTAACTTTTAGACTTTCATGATAAATCAATAAATAAGACTGAACTAAAGTTATTCTCACAGGGGAAGTGACAAAGCTGATAATACATCACAGCTTAGAATCAGATTCATTCATCAGATTGAGAATGTTGTGTTCTTATTTTCTAATCCTTTCTCTCGAGTCTACAAAGCCACGAAACTTTGAGTGAAAACATTGATCCATCTCTGCCCTACAAAACCTTTGGGAAGAGAGAGACTGTCCGGTTGTGTACCGTAGTTTCGTTTAGAAATCTATTGGAATTAGTAAATGGAATTGTGGCTAGAAATGTTAAGTTGGAAGCTGTCAAAGACCTCAGAAGGCTTAAATCTTAACTGATCTGCGGTGAAACACAATAAACATATTAGAATTCTTATCCAATACTACAGGGCATATCAACATCATATTCACGCGGCATGTTCCCTCTAAAACAACGTGCAGTAGCATTTAAAAAATATCGGAATGACGTCCCTTCGAGCACATGTTAGGAAACACTGCATTTTTAAGTTAAGAAAAATGTCAAATATGAGTCTTTACTGCGGGGATTTTAAAATATGCCCCATGGCAGAAGTCGCAAATCAGCTTAAAATGACTGAAATAAGCGTTCGTACAAGGCACACAAACAAGGAACAACAGATTGTGAGACATTTTGCGAGAAGGTCATGCCATCAGTAGTTAAATCCAACATGTGGCTCACAGTTTATTGGCCCTCAAACTGGGTAAAACGCAAGGACCTGCGTCACCGTAGACTGATCAAATTCAAAGCCTCTGTCTTATAGTTGCCATATTATATTAATCGAGTGGGGTTTTTTCAGGTGAAAATATAAATCATATTTAAAACACAATCCCGAAATGCCAATGACACAAACCACGTGATCAGACTGTATCAAAAAGTGAAATCCTGAATGATATGTTTTTGACTGAAACGGCCATATGACCCCATCGTCGTGTCAATGATCATGGTATATCACATGAATGTAAAATAATATCGTTGTTTACCGATTCTCCTTGGCATACCATTCGACCTCGACCTTGTTAGCGTGAAAAACAGCAGCGGTTACCTTCCACGCCGTTGGGCTAGGGTTACACAAAATCCGCCAGGTTCCCAACTGTGTCCTGTTGGCAAGGGACCGACTATTGGGGAATCCTGGGGTGTGGGAATGGGACCTTGTATGGAGACTAGATCGTATTTTGTCGGATACAAAACCATATATTATTAATTAAAGTGGGCCTAAATTTCTTTTGGTGGCATTTAGAAGTTGGTATGATGAACAAGGAATATAGTTCTATGAATATGAAACTTCTTTGTTACAAGAATACTTCTACATTTCGGTGGTGATATTAACTTTGGTTCGTTGGTTTGTTGTTTATCGCCGCACTCAGCAATATTCCAGCTATATGACAGCAGTCTGTAAATAATCGTGTCTGGACCAGACAATCCAGTGATTAATATCATGAGCATCGATCCAAGCAATTGGGATACGATGACATGCATCAACCAAGTCAGCTAGCCTGACGACCCGATCCCGTTAGTCGCCCCTTACGACAAGCATAGTCACCTTTTACGGCAAGCATGGGTTGCTGGAGACCTATTCTACCCCGGATCTTCACGGGTCTGCAATTAACCTTAACACAATACTACAACTTCATGACTATAGCTGCCACGATGTTAAATATGTTAGAAAGACAATCATGCAGCTATAACGTTCTCGGCCACCTTTCCTTTTGCTATTGATGGACCATTTGAACGCGATCCCATACAAACCAAACCATCACAATCATTCGACCTACGATCCAGAATAGAAACAATCATAATATTTATTTAAATCATAACCCGTGAAGATCCGGGATAGAATAGGTCTTCAGCAAGCCATGCTTGCTGTAAATGGCGACTTTTAATTTGCTTGTCGTAAGAGGCGAGTAACGGGATAGGGTAGTCAGGCTCGCTGACTTTGTTGATGCATGTCATCGTATCCCAACTGCGTGTATCACTGGATTGTCTGGTCCAGAATGGTTTATTTACAGAAGACCGTCAAATAGCTGGAATATTGCTGAGTGCAGCGTTAAATAACAAAGAAACAAACTTAAAAATCATAACAATCGTTTTCGTATATTTTCTACAATTACTTTGTAAAAGACGCCTTTCATTTCATTATTTTCATTAAAAAAGAAAAATATGATGAAAGGATGAATTTTGTCATTTTAATGATGGAAGATCGATATATCCTCTGACCTTTTCTCTACCGGATGTCTTCTAAGGGTAGATATCGGCGCAAAAAGTGAAGCAAAAGGACTCACGAGAAACTACCGACACCTATTGACAAAAATCACCGATTCGCCGATCACTATGTTTAGTTAGAAGAATCAGTATTCCACATGTCCATCGGAACTTCGCATTGTGCTGTCTGAATAGAACTATTTGATTATCTTTCCAATTTTTTTCATCTCCTTTGAAGTTATATATCCTAAACTCTATCCCCCTCGGGGTATCGGAGGTTTCATCAACTATAACACGTCTCGTGAGTACAGTCATGACTACCCTACGTGGTGCTGTTTGAAAGATGGTGAAATACTTTCATGTTACAACTTCAGGGGGTGGTCAACTTTAAAACTGGTGATTAACAGTCTCTTGCATCAAAAAATCTTTTAAGGAAATGCCAATTGCAGTATATGCGTATAGCGTTTCATGCTTTCATTGCACTATATACATGTATGGACACAATGCTGCTTCTTATAAGAATGAAAAAGAAAATCATTTTCAGGAAACTATTCGCGTTTTAAATCATTAATAGTATATTTTCAATGAAACTAAAATTTGTTCACTGCTTCAATAATAATTTTAGAAGGTGCTGCAGATCTAGACATTTACCACCTTGATGAAAGCCACGAGCATGGATATTGCGCTGACAAAGCAAGAATCATGTCCAGGTACTTTCTGTAGATGACAATAAAACTAATATTTATGACCTACTCACACAAAGAGACCCTCACAGAGACGTTTTCAAAAGTATTTGATGTTATTACCAGAGAATACGTTGGTCACACAAAACGAATTCGCACACATGAAATCAGAAACTCGTTTCGAAAATCTGTTTCACATATGACTTGACACTTATACCAGTGTATGATCATGCTGTCAATCACTTATATGTCTGGTGCAGATGTAACAGCATTTATGTCATAATGTGAGTCAGTAATATTGATTGTACACTGCTGTGAACAGTATTTCATTTATTTCACGGCGTGTCAGCTGAATATGGGAGGAAAGCCCAAAGTGCTGCATATCCAGACTTTAACCAGTTTGATTAATGGATATGGATATGGCGCTGACACATCAAGGATCATATTGAGGTACTTTCCGTAAGTAAACACTGAAACCAACGGGATCTGCCCATACCAATAGACCTTAACTGGGACGTTTTCAAAAGAACGTCACTTTGAGTGACACCAGGGATAACTGGTAGCAGGTATTGATATTGTAACTGTAGAATGCGTTTGTCACAGTGATTTAACAATTGAATTTGCAAACATGAATCAAAATCTGAAACTCGTTTCGTAAAAAGTGTATGACACACTCAGGAATGGCATAATCTTATAATAATACACTACTTCCTTGCAGTGAAAAGGATTTTGCCCGACATATTAAAACAATATTAACTGACAACAGCCGGTGTGACATCCCAACAGACTACGTTAATAATGACGTTTGGTTAACTCATATCCCGAATTTTCAAAACAAAACTACGAAAACAAAAAACATCAGTTTTACAAAAACTATTTAGAACATGAACTTTGCAGAAAGAGCAACACTTTAATGCTTACTCAGAAGATTTACAAGCGGGACAGGATCTGTAGCCTATTATTGTCATCATTAACAGATCAAATCGTGCTGTCACCACCAGCGCTGCTGAACAGCTTAACAACGAAGTGTGTAGTTCCATAAATTGTCAGCCTGGCCAAGATATGTTAAGGTGTCATTCTATCCACTCAAGGGATTCTATCCACTAAATACCGTCCGATAGACATAACAATAAAATTTGGCCCTCAAGAAACGATACCTTTGTTTCATCGTGCCACCATCTACAGCGGACGAACAGTCATCCTAAAGAGTTGGATAACATTGCATTGTGTTCTCGTTAGTACCAGCACATGTATTGCTTTGTGAGCGCTGTAAGCTTTTCGGCGTCGAGAAATAACATACTGCACCAGAACCACTATCAAGTGGCATGGTGATAACTCTTTTGTATTACCATGGAAGTAGATGGATGACAGGAAATAACTCTCAGCGGGGGTATTTTTGTATTGAAACGTTAATCTACTGATACTAAATGACTATTTATATTGAAGCTCGACGCCAATTTATCAGAAGGTTTTGAATACTATCAAAATACAGATAGACTCTGGTCAACAAGATAGTCACGAGTGTGGCAAGAGGGGTCATTTGGCTTGGGATAGGATGTATGGGTTGATCAGTTCAAAGAGATAGGCAGGTGCCTTTCTGTTCAAGCATGGATATGTCACGCATTGGATCTTACTGCCTTGCCTGTCTGTTACAGGTAGACAATGCAAGGCGCTCAGAACTGGAGTCAAGTATTTGGATGTCAAAGAGATAATTCGGGAAGTGGTGTTCATTATTTTTTGCAGTCTGTGAATGTGCTCTTGGGTGAGGCTACATAAGAGACTATTACTTGTGTTTGGGTTGCATGAGATGATATATGATCGGAGATCTTTCCAATGGAACGGAGATGAAAACAGCAGACCTGGAGACAGATCTGGCTTTAAATACAAGATAGTTGACAAATGATGATATCTGAACGTCAGCATCGCACGTAGGTGATTCGATATATTCCCCTTCCCGAGAACATGTAAAAAAAGAGAGTTTAAGTAGAGACATCAGCTGTGTCATTCAAATGTTGGAACGACGTCACACAGAAACATTATCGTGAACAATGGATGAGCTCGTCTTTCCTTGTTTACGACACTACGTTGATATGACGGCACGTTCTTACGGACCTCTTCATAAACAATGAAAACGTTTTGGCATGAAGCAAAATGTATTATTCTCCGCAAACATTTCTGAAAGTAACTGCAGCGATGTCATTTGCCCGTATGGGTTTTATGATGCTGATTGCCGCTGGGTCATGTTCCCTAAAGGCGACCCTGGATCAATCAGACTGCCATATATGACACATTGGTGGCCCAATGGTTTAAGGTACCGTAATTCGCTGTGCAGCGTATAAGGATCCATAGTCGCAGGTTCGAATCCCAGACTCGCCGCGAATTTGATACTTGTACTTGATTTTGCCAGTGCCATATCCATACTTCCAGATAACACCAATATGACACATCTCTGTGATCTGCTTCCCTTTTTGATATCCTCAAGCATCAAGATGACATGTGAGTGAGTGAGTGAGTTGGATTTCACATGGCTTTTATTCCAGGAATATCACTGCAGGGGAACACCAGATATGGGCTGCACACATTGTACCCATGTTGAGAATCGAACAAGGGCCTTCGGCATGACAAGCGAACGCTTTTAACACGAGGATACCCCAACGCCCTGACCCGTCATGACATAACTTAAATGTTGTTGATGTGTAAATTATAAGGTCTATGTCTTCTAACATTCCTATCACTTTTCTTCCTTTGTCTCATGTTAGAGTAAACTATGCATGTGTGAAATCAAAAATAGACAAATATGAAAATACCCGGTTCCAACAAGGAAACAACAGAGATTCATTCACTGTTGTGCAGTACAACCAACCAGTGACACTGAATTACTATATTGTTTCTTCATATAAGATAACCAAGACCACTCGATCCATCAAGTCGCGCTCTTACGATCTTCACAGGTTGCTGGGGACTTACTCTAATCCAGAATATCCACGAGGCGTCTTGTCAATAAACAAACTTCGCAACGAAGAGCAAGTTCAATGTTCATTTATTTTTATCTGATGTAACTTCTAAGCTTTCGCCATAGATCAATAAGACTACCATAACCTCTCTCTTACAAAACCAGAGGTAAAAACTGATGATAATTAATCGGAGTATAAAATCAGATCCATTTGTTGGATGGAGAATACTGTCAACATTGAAACATTCATTCTTGAAAACATTGATTCGGTCCCTACCACATTAGACCCCAGGCACTGATAAAATAGATATTTCGCTGTTGTATAGTCATTTCTTTTGAAATTGTAAAGGATGTGGCTAACACAGCAGACCGAATGAGAATTTGTCAAAGGCGTCTGAAGGCATAGGCCTAATGGATTCGATCTGTAACAGATTGCAACACAATACATTTATTAGTGTTAAGTATAAATTACTACTGGGCATGTGAAAAATACAGTCCCTCACTCTACATCCTGAACATTCCTGTCTGCAATATAAGGCTTTCATTTTGATATTGAAAAATGACAATAGATGCAAAATAATTTTGTTGAACTCAAGACACTCGGTATATAGTTCTGAAATGTTTTTGTGAACAATATCGTCAGAAGAATTTATGACAATTCGTAATGGCAATTGTGAACGGTTAATAAAATACAGCAAGCTTAATGCATTGATAATGTAGATCCTAATGCGCTTTTTCAGATATCTCTAAGGATGCAGCTTGCTTCCTGCTGACGAAGGGAGGCGCAGCTTGCCCACTCGTCTAAGGTGCCGCAATTCGCTGGCAGAATTTCACCCCTTTTGACGAAACCTATGATTGTGGGTTCGAATCCAAGTTTGACCCTATTAAATGTTTCAAGAGTTGTCAGCACCAAGCCCGTACTCTTGGGTTTCAACAAAGTGGTAAACGTCTGAAACCTGCATCACTTCGGTCTTTCCACATTTTGCTGACACACCATGATGTAACTCGAATAATGTTTGTTTCTTGTTTAACGCCGCACACAGCAATATTCCAGCTATATGACGTCGGTCTGTAAATAATCGAGTCTGGACCAGACAATTCAGTGAATGACATCATGATCATCAGTTCCCGCAATTGGGATACAATGACATGCATCAACCAAGTCAGCGAGCCTGACTACCTGATCCCATTAGTCGCCTCTTACGACAAACATAGTCGCCTTTTACAGCAAGCATGGGTTGCTGAAGACCTTTTCCACCCCGGATCTTCAAGGGTCTAGGAATAACATAAAAAGCGGAGTTAAACCCAACTCGCTCACTCACTGCTGCTGATACGTACTGCGTTGGTGATATCAAAACAATTTGGAAACCTTGGAAGCGTTGGAAAAAATCTACGATAATTTATGCTAAAAGGATCAGTAGAATCCGGCCCCTCTAAGGGACACAATTCTGCACAGCAGAGCTTAGAACATTGGGCATCTCTGTATCCAACACACTCAAATTAACGACTGTATTTGGTCCAAATATCATAATCCAAATCACTACATGGCATAACCATGGTTCCTGCTATTCTCCAGATATCCTCAGTAATCGGCGAGTTACCCATACCCTTGGTCTGTTGTGTGCACATTGTGCACCAACAGTGCATGATAAAAGCAGCTCAAGTTTCTCCTGCGTACGTTGCTGAAAAGGAACCCTGAGACAAAATCAATTTTGGATTCGCCAGCTTTTAGGTATTTGGAGTGGAATACAATATAATCTTACCTCAGATAATTTGGATGTTACCACAAAATGTTACCAGATCTTGCATCTGTCCATATATTTCTATACCATAAAAAAGTGGGCAATTTGATATTTTTGCAGCTAGTACTTAAGCAGACCGACCATCATAAATCTGTTAAAACCATCATTATAAACACCATAATCACTTCCGAGTGAGAAGTTTTTCATATGGTCTTTAGCTGGAGCTTCCCTCTTCTCGCGACAAATCAATGGTGACAGTGGATTTGGCCTTCAAGCAAAGGGTACACCCACTTCCTGCTTTAAGATACTCATCGTTTTGCTAATGTAGGAAAAATGGTAGAGGAAAAGATGTGGGTATCATTTCTGACGTCCATACAGTTTTGACAGCAGCAGAACGGCAATATGAACGTCGACAAATGTAAAGGCCACGACGTTTCTCCTTCGTCCGTTGGAATAACGGCTAGATCGTGAGTTTATTCATTGGTCGCAGACGTTTGTAACTATGCTTAGAACCATGAGAACCGATTTTGTGCTCTCCAATCAAGGAAACTAATCGGGCCGCATATGGGATTCGAACTGATAATTAAGGTCCTGGAGTGATTAAGAGACGTATCTCTGCACATGGTTCTTTAATCACTGGGCTATCTTTGCCCGCATGTGTATATTGTAGCATTGCACTCAAGTAATACAGATGCTGAAACCTGTATTTAATCCAAAGGTCAGTCTATTAGTTTTATTAAATCAGTTTTCTGACCAGGAATCCCATGAAATGATTTATATGTGTACGCTGTTTATTAATGATAAAAAAGTGGTGATAAGATTGTGTGTAGGTTGTAGACTTTAGTGGATGACTGCATAAGGAACATTAGCTGAAAAAAGCAGATAGTTGCAGATTTTAAGGTTATGCAGAACATCAATCACATCCTCAATAGTCCTTTGGTTAAATCAGAAGAAATATGTTAATGTCCAACGTTGATTAGTGAATGATCCGTGGGAGGAAAGCCCAGTGCAGCACAGGTTGTTGGTGTTTACAATCTTCTTGAATTAATCTTGAACGCGACGTTAAACCCGATTTCACCTCACCTCACTTCACCTTGAATCAATCATGGACAGCATGTGGAATAAAATGCCAATTAAGGAAAACACAAATTATAATCAACGTTCCTTTGACAGGACACATTGAATCATTAAGATTACGATTGAGAAAAGCCGTTTAAAACAATTCATTTGCGTCCGTCTTCAATTCTTTGACAAGGGACTTCGAGAAATGTAAACGAAAACCAAACGTTACCCTGAGTCTTGATGCAATAGAACTGCTTGGAAATTGAATGAAGCCTTTGAGCCTCCCAATTGATCCCAATGAAGCCATTTAAGGGCCGTGAGAACCACCACATGCTGCTACCTGATTTAAGATTGGTTTGGAAAATGTTTATACTGCCTAATTGACTTGGGTTATTTCAATAACACTGTTTTCGTTTGCAGGTTTCATGGTGAAGTTCAATCTTAGTAAGTGATACTACTACGTCTTGACGTTAGCCAGTTTGCCAGGGAACAGCTCCATGCTTAAGACCAATCTACGTGTAAAGAAGACGTGGTAGCTTGTGGGTGTTATATGTGCCCAGGACATGAAATGGTGATTAGGTATCATGTATATGTTTACTCAACCAAATAAACTTGTGTAAACATCTCTAAATTATATTCAGGCAATTTGTTTCGACTACGAGAGACGAATCCAATTGGTGAATCGAAAAATGTATACCACACCCTCACTCGAACTACATTTTTCTTCCTCAAAAGCACATCTCAGTTTTAACATTACATTCGCTTCGTCATCTTTTTCATTGCAATCCGTGTATCGCCCACTGAGCAATTCTTATTCCGTTCATGGCAAATGTCAGAACTGTATCGTCCCTTTAGAAGAAGTTAATATAATGTGAAATCACTGACATGAAAAGCAGAGTTTCAACGGACACATCTCTGAGGGTATGTGCTTTGGTTAATAAAACGAAAATGTGTATGTTGTATTAATCAGCATTTCAGTAATTATAAATAAGTTTGCAGAACAATCAGAAAAGTTTCATTTTATTTATTCATAGTTTTGGGGAATTACTGTATTCCTGGGAAAGAGCAGCCATATTTTATTCCAAGGAACCCATAAGATGTCTGCTTTGTTAATCTATCAAGTCTTTGTAATGTAGTATCTAGGTTATTGTTTGGACAATTTGCCAAAACTTTCATTCCTCTTTCGATGGCCCTGGACTAGATTCTTCATAGAAGGAGTCTAGATTCATCTTGGATTATTTACAGTCAATCAGTTCTATTACAGACGTGTCAAATTATAAGGTAATTTAACACAGAAAACGTGAAAGAACATCATGGAATTTCTTTCACCGCTATTTTGCCCTTTACCAATGGCAATGGAATCTGTTTCGTCACGTTTTCCAATGGTGTTTCTCTCAAGTTATTTTTTTAATATTTCTTTGTGACCTTTAAGAACATCTTAGATTTCACTGGAAACGCTGGAGAACATATCAACGTTTGTAATTGGGATATCCGCGCCAAGTATCCCCATTTCTCATATATAATCAAATATAATGCAGTATTACAGCCTCCCAAACAACATTCAAGTAAAATTGTGGTCGTTGCAAAGCATTGCATTCTTTAACACACAAGAACACCTGGTCACATTTCCCTGTTCAAGATAGACCATTTGCTAATAGTGCAAATGTACGTATATGGTGTACTTCTACTCCAACTCCCCGTGTCAAAATAATGGATGATCGCTCTACGTACAAAGTAATAACAGCAAAAGTTTGCTGTGGCCGTCTCAGTAATTCAGTATCCACTATCCATACGACCTGGAGTCAGACAAACAGCGTCACGTGTGGTCAGCAAACCACAACATATATTCTATTTGTTCCTTCGAATTTTGATACAGAGGTATTAGTTTTTCCAGGGCGACGTTTAATGGGTTATGACTAACCATGGTGCACCTTTCATAAATGACTTGTTTATTAATACGTAGTGCTTCATACAAATTCTCAAAAACGTTGCATAAAGTTTGTCTCTGCTCAAGTAAATTTGATTAGTTTAATGGACCCTTTTCCATCCCAGACAGGATGAGGGTTGAAGACATGTCCGCAACGCCAACCTTCAGTGCATTATATATAATCCTTATCAGAGGAACTGATAATGGTTATGATACACTGTATACAGGGAAACCCCGCCAATCTGGACTCATTCAATTAGTCCAGTATAGCGAATGAATGGTAAGGCGTAATGTCTTTTGTATACATATACGTAAATGTATCCCACAAAATCACATTGTTGCAAAATACGATATTCAGGCTCATAGTTTCAATTAAAAAACTATCTAGTTTCACATCTGTAGCTGAAAAGTATCTTGTCTCCATACAAAATCTCAGCCCCTGTACCCTCCCTATTTTGAAACTATGATTTGTCGGAAAATATACATGTACCCTATTTTCACTTACACCAAATCTTCCCATGATTTATCAGGCGAACAATTGACTTGACCTCGGCCGCTTTTAGTTATATGACAGGGCGAACCTGAAACAATGCACACATTTACAATATAATAGTCCTGCGTTCTACCGTGGCAAAGGTAGATTGAGATTGGATTGAGACACACATTTTGAATCGCCATACCCTTCTATCTATATTCCTCTTGGTTAAGAGGCATACATAAAGAAAAGCCATGTGCCTCAATCAAACATGATGTCAATTGACCTCCACCTAATAAATACACTTGACTTCGACTAGCTTTCAAGACAATTTTTTCTTCAGGAAACTCCAAAGTCCATTGATTTTCTTTCTGCTTAACTTTTAGACTTTCATGATAAATCAATAAATAAGACTGAACTAAAGTTATTCTCACAGGGGAAGTGACAAAGCTGATAATACATCACAGCTTAGAATCAGATTCATTCATCAGATTGAGAATGTTGTGTGTTTATTTTCTAATCCTTTCTATCGAGTCTACAAAGCCACGAAACTTTGAGTGAAAACATTGATCCATCTCTGCCCTACAAAACCTTTGGGAAGAGAGAGACTGTCCGGTTGTGTACCGTAGTTTCGTTTAGAAATCTATTGAAATTAGTAAATGGAATTATGGCTAGAAATGTTAAGTTGGAAGCTGTCAAAGACCTCAGAAGGCTTAAATCTGAACTGATCTGCGGTGAAACACAATAAACATATTAGAATTCTTATCCAATACTACAGGGCATATCAACATCATATTCACGCGGCATGTTCCCTCTAAAACAACGTGCAGTAGCATTTTAAAAATATCGGAATGACGTCCCTTCGAGCACATGTTAGGAAACACTGCATTTTTAAGTTAAGAAAAATGTCAAATATGAGTCTTTACTGCGGGGATTTTAAAATATGCCCCATGGCAGAAGTCGCAAATCAGCTTAAAATGACTGAAATAAGCGTTCGTACAAGGCACACAAACAAGGAACAACAGATTGTGAGACATTTTGCGAGAAGGTCATGCCATCAGTAGTTAAATCCAACATGTGGCTCACAGTTTATTGGCGCTCAAACTGGGTAAAACGCAAGGACCTGCGTCACCGTAGACTGATCAAATTCAAAGCCTCTGTCTTATAGTTGCCATATTATATTAATCGAGTGGGGTTTTTTCAGGTGAAAATATAAATCATATTTAAAACACAATCCCGAAATGCCAATGACACAAACCACGTGATCAGACTGTATCAAAAAGTGAAATCCTGAATGATATGTTTTTCACTGAAACGGCCATATGACCCCATCGTCGTGTCAATGATCATGGTGTATCACATGAACGTAAAATAATATCGTTGTTTACCGATTCTCCTTGGCATACCATTCGACCACGACCTTGTTAGCGTCAAAAACAGCGGTTAACTTCCACGCCGTTGGGCTAGGGTTACACAAAATCCGCCAGGTTCCCAACTGTGTCCTGTTGGCAAGGGACCGACTATTGGGGAATCCTGGGGTGTGGGAATGGGACCTTCTATAGAGACTAGATCGTATTTTGTCGGATACAAAACCATATATTATTAATTAAAGTGGGCCTAAATTTCTTTAGGTGGCATTTAGAGGTTGGTATGATAAACAAGAAATATACTTCTATGAATATAAAACTTCTTTGTTACAACAATACTTCTACATTTCGGTGGTGATATTAACTTTGGTTGGTTGGTTTGTTGTTTAACGCCGCACTCAGCAATATTCCCGATATATGACGGCGGTCTGTAAATAATCGAGCCTGGGCCAGACAATCCAGTGATTAATATCATGAGCATCGATCCATGCAAATAGGATCGATGACATGCATCAACCAAGTCAGCTAGCCTGACCACCCGATCCCGTTAGTCGCCTCTTACGACAAGCATAGTCACCTTTTACGGCAAGCATGGGTTGCTGGAGACCTATTCTACCCCGGATCTTCACGGGTCTGCAATTAACCTTAACACAATACTACAACTTCATGACTATAGCTGCCAAGTTGTTAAATATGTTAGAAAGACAATTATGCAGCTATAAAGTTCTAGGCCACCTTTCCTTTTGCTATTAATGGTCCATTTGCACGCGATCCCATACACACCAAACCATCACAATCATTCGTCATACAATCCAGAATAGAAACAATCATAATATTTATTTAAATCATAACCCGTGAAGATCCGGGATAGAATAGGTCTTCAGCAAGCCATGCTTGCCGTAAATGGCGACTTTAAATTTGCTTGTCGTAAAAGTGCAGCGTTAAATAACAAAGAAACAAACTTAAAAACCATAACAATCGTTGACGTATATTTTCTACAATTACTTGGTAAACAACACCATTTCATTTCATTATTTTCATTAGAAAAGAAAAATATGATGAAAGGATGAATTTTATCCTTTTAATGATGGAAGAATGATATATCCTCTGACTTTTCTTTTCCGGATGTCTTCTAAGGGTAGATATCGGCGCAAAAAGTGAAGCAGAAGGACTCACGAGAAACTACCAACACCTATTGACAAAAATCACCGATTCGCCGATCACTATGTTTAGTTAGAAGAATCAGTATTCCACATGTCCATCGGAACTTCGCATTGTGCTGTCTGAATAGAACTAATTTTTTTCATCTCCTTTGAAGTTATATATCCTAAACTCTATCCCCCTCGGGGTATCGGCGGCTTCATCAACTACAACACGTCTCGTGAGTACAGCCATGACTACCCTACGTGGTGCTGTTTGAAAGATGGTGAAATACTTTCATGTTACGACTTCAGGGGGTGGTCAGCTTTAAAACTGGTGATTAACAGTCACTTGCATAAACAAAATGTTTTAAGGAAATGCCAATCGCAGTATATGCGTATAGCGTTTCATGCTTTCATTGCACTATATACACGTATGGTAACAATGCTGCTTATTATAAGAATGAAAAAAAAATCATTTTCAGGAAACTATTCGCGTTTTAAATCATTAATAGTATATTTTCAATAAAACTAAACATTTGTTCACTGCTTCAATAATTATTTTGCAAGGTGCTGCAGATCTAGACATTAACCACCTTGATGAAAGCCACGAGCATGGATATTGTGCTGACAAAGCAAGAATCATGTCCAGGTACTTCTGTAGATGACAATAAAACTAATATTGATGACCTACTCACACAAAGAGACCCTCACAGAGACGTTTTCAAAAGTATTTGATATTATTACCAGAGAATACGTTGGTCACACAAAACGAATTCGCACACATGAAATCAGAAACTCGTTTCGAAAATCTGTTTCACATATGACTTGACACTTTTACCAGTTTATGATCATGCTGTCAATCACTGATATGTCTGGTGCAGATGCAACAGCATTTATGTCATAATGTGAGTCAGTAATATTGATTGTACGCTGCTGTGAACAGTATTTCATTTATCTAACAGTGTGTCAGCTGAATATGGGAGGAAAGCCCAACGTGCTGCATATCCAGACTTTAACCAGTTTGATTAATGGATATGGATATGGCGCTGACACATCAAGGATCATATTCAGGTACTTTCCGTAAGTAAACACTGAAACCAATGGGATCTGCCCATACCAACAGACCCTCACTGGGACGTTTTCAAAAGAACGTCACTTTGAGTGACACCAGGGATAACTGGTAGCAGGTATTGATATTGTCACTGGAGAATGCGTTTGTCACAGCGATTTAACAATTGAATTTGCATACATGAATCAAAATCTGAAACTCGTTTCGTAAAATCTGTATGACACACTCAGGAATGGCATAATCTTAAAATAATACACTACTTCCTTGCAGTGAAAAGGATTTTGCCCGACATTTTGAAACACAATATTACCTGACAACAGCTCGTGTGACATCCCAACAGACTACGTTAATAATGACGTTTGGTTAACTCATATCCCGAATTTTCAAAACAAAACTACCAAAACAAAAAACATCAGTTTTACAAAAAACTATTTAGAACATGAACTTTGCAGAAACAGCAACACTTTACTGCTTACTCAGAAGATTTACAAGCGGGACAGGATCTGTAGCCTATTATTGTCATCATTACCAGATCATATCGTGCTGTCATCGCCAGCGCTGCTGAACAGCTTAACAACGAAGTGTGTAGTTCCATAAATTGTCAGCCTGGCCGAGATATGTTAAGGTGTCATTCTATCCACTCAAGGGATTCTATCCACTAAATACCGTCCGATAGACATAACAATAAATTTGGCGATCAGAACTGGAGTCAAGTATTTGGATGTCAAAGAGATGATTCGGGAAGTGGTGTTCATTATTTGTTGCAGTTTGTGAATCTGCTCTTGGGTGAGGCTACATAAGAGACTGTTACTTGTGTTTGGGTTGCATTAGATGATACATGATCGGAGATCTTTCCAATGGAACGGAGATGAAAACAGCATACCTGGAGAGGTTGTTGATCTGTGGTGTCATGGACAGTTCTGGCTTTAAATACAAGATAGTTGACAAATGATGATATCTGAACGTCAGCATCGCACGTAGGTGATTCGATATATTCCCCTTCTAGTCAGTTGGCCAGGGGTGAAAAACAAGATTTTCGTTCCCACATTTTCCTGTATACCTTAAACCTTTTCTTTTGCATAAAGGAGGTATCTGTACACAATTTTCATTGGGTAGTAAGCTTGCAAGTGTGTGCGTGAATTTTCAGGGGGTCAAAATTGCATAAATTGAAGGAAAAATGCATAATTTGACAAAATTGGCTGTTACATTTTTATTAAGTCATTAAACTATCCAAATTATGTCTTTGATTACAGGTTATAAGTTAGGCTATCTGAATTTGGCAAACATTTTGTTTCATTTAGATGTTTTTCTAATTCTCAGTGGAAACATTGGTAAAAATCATGTTTTTTTACTTCATTTTCAAATCTTGTGAGTAGGTAAAACACTAATTCCATTGAATTCTGACAATAAAACCACTGTAACTGGGTATTAAAATCTGCCTTAACCATTGTACTATCCTATAAAAAAATCAAAATGAAAATATATTACATAGGGGTTGAGATATTGTATACAATGTTACCCCACCCCCAAAAAAAAATTTTGACAAAAATTGCATATTGAGATATGGTGGTATATGATGTTGCTGTAGTGGATGAGTGGGATAATTGCAACAATGCTTAAAAACAGAAAAACAGTAAACTCATAAAGAAAAATGATATTTCAAGTTTTTCTGTGAGCATTTATGGCAGCCATCTTGAATTTCAAGATGGCCGCCATTTTGACCTGTTTTCAAAATCAAGATCTTATATAGTTCTTCAATATGGTCATGTAATATATCATATGAAAGCTTTTAAAATTGTCTTTTCAATGGTGTACATTATTCACTGACTCCTGTGGTAAATTGACCCCCAACAATGAAAAAAGGAAATATTGAAATCCAATTTCTTTCTCGACTTCAATCCATACCAAAATTTAGATTTAAATTGAAATGGACATATTATCACTCAAAATTGTAGATATACTGCACATTAGTTCTACAATATGGTCATGTAATATATCATATGAAAGCTGTTTTTTTTCAATGATGTACCTTATTCACTGACTTCTGTGGTAATCTTATCCCCCAATAATACAACAAATGATATATCGAAAGCTAATTTCTCTAGCAACACCAACCAACCTCCAAAGTCGTATTTTAATAAAATGGACATCGTTTCACTCAAAATTGTAGATATACTGCACTTTTGTCGGAGCATTTCACTAGTTTATCGTTTGAGTGAAAAAAACATGAAAATACTTGTAGTATTATGATGTATTAAAAATTACATCACAGAGTCACGGGCTGTTAAATAATGTCACCTCTAGTCACCGTCAGAGTCCATCTCTTCTGGAAGGGTAGGTGAGTTGTTTCTGTTTAGGCATGACATAGCACAACTGCATCCAAGGGAACATCCCATGATGTTCTTGGCGCAGCTACACCTGGATGAGAAGCATCTGCCTGTTGTGCATTTACAGGTGAGCAATTCTTGACACAGTGCTGGCATTCGTTTCTGGGTCATTGGGATGGATTCTATGACATCCTCAGTAGACGACCACCTATTCTCTTCTGGTGGTGGAATGTCAGCCTTTCCTTTGTGTGCAGAACACCACGTGATCCCCTGGTGCTGACATCTGAGTAGAGGTTGTGTGGTGGGAGTTCCTCTAGATCTCAAACTCTGTGGAACATGTCAGCTGTAAGTGTATTAAAATTAGTGCTAGATGCAGTCGATGCTGGATTGTACACTTTGACGACAAATGTTTCTGTCTTATCATGTTGAAGACACAAGTTTCTTCTGTTGGTTGCAATAAATCTGGTTGTGCCATAAATATGTTCCAGGTCGACTTCTTGCCATAACCACTGAACTGGCTTGTTGTGTCACAACCATGACCGCATGGAATGCTGGTAGAGTTGCTAGAACATCTGGAGTGAGAGATTGATGTACATCATCAACTTGTGTGAATAGATGGTCCTTTGCAGTACCTGCACCCATCTATATCTAATTTGGTAGATTTGGTATTGCTGCAGATTGATCTAAGGAAGATATTACATCATATGGTATGAACAGAGGTGAGAAGCTGTTGTCAGAGTTCATTGACAATCGATTGGCGGATAATGCTAAGAGTATTCATGACAAAATATCAGAAAATATTTCCAACAGTACATGTTCCGCACTGTACACCATGCAGGTATCAAAGAAGTCAACTGAAACCAATACCTGTAAGCAAAGAAGAAAACGTTTCAGAGGGTTGCTGAGTACCACCCACAGTGGAAGAGAAGTAAACGTACCACATCTTCTAACACATGAGCTGTCCCAGACCCCACCTTCCCTGGCAACAACAGATGATGGCCTGCAACAAAGCTGCATTATCACATTTGCTTGCAGATTCTCATGCTACCATCAACTGATGACACAACATGCATTGTTATTTCTGGCATGGCTCGTGTACAGGCTATAGGAAAACCAAGCAAGCTAGGACCTTTGGAGATTTGGCTGATGTTAAAAATTGGAATGTGCTGAAGAACTTCAATGAAACTTGTACTTAAGTCGATGTTGTCTTTGACCAATATGTTAAAAAGTCAGTAAAATCTGCAACTCGGACAAAAAGAGATGATCAAAGAAAATTTGAAGAATAATAGATAAATGAGACATCCTTCTGCTGGCTTCATTGTCCAGTTTTATTGAAATGAACAAGCAACATTTGATACAATTCTTGACCACAGAATTGCACACACAGGCACAGCATCTCTATCATAATCATCAAATCATCACCATTGCAAGGGGATTAAGCAGCCCACATACAGCAGTGTCTTCCATAGATCAATCTGAAGCAATGCCAAATCTACTGTCAACACAAAAAGAGGCAGCTACACGAATGGTGATTAGTGTCATGGATGCCTCCTGCAATGGATACAACTGTCATTCACAGCCGAGACACTGATGTGTTAGTACATAAACATCGGTTTTCTGCTCAGATATGAATGGGTGCATATCAGTTGATGATACATCAATCTCTCATTCTCTCAGATGTTGTAGCAGCTCTACCATGATTCCATGCAGTCACAGGTTGTGGACCTGGAACATATTTATCACACAACCATATTTGTTGCAACCAACAGAAGAAACTGGTGCCTTCAACATGAAAGAGACAGACTCACTTGTCATCAAAGTGTACAATCCAGCATCGACTGCAGCTAGCATTAATACACTTACAGCTGACATGTTTCACAGAGTGTGAGACCTAGAGGAACTCCCACCACACGACCTCTACTCAGATGTCAACATAATTGCATCACGTGGTGTTCTGCACACAAAGGAAAGGCTGACATTCCACCACCAGGTGGGTATAGGTGGACGTCTACAGGCGATGTCATAGAACCAATCCCAATGACCCAGGAATGAATGCCAGCACTGTGTCTAGAATTGCTCACCTGTAAATGCACAACAGGCAGATGCTCCTCATTCAGGTGTAGCTGCGCCAAGAACATCATGGGATGTTCCCTTGGATGCAGTTGTGCTATGTCATGCCTAAACAGAAACAATTTTATTTACCTACCTCTCCAGATGAGACGGACTCTAACGGTGACTAGAGATGACATTATTTCACATTTTATTTTTAATACTTCATAATACTACAAGTATTCTCATGTTTGTTTCTTCACTCAAATTATAAACTAGTGAAATCCTCAGACAAAAGTGCTGTATATCTACAATACAATTTTGAGTGAAAATATGTCCATTTTAATTTAAATCTAAATTTGGGTATGGGTTGAAGTCGTGAGAGAAATTAGCTTTCAATATTTCCTTTTTTCATTGTTGGAAATCAATTTACCACAGGAGTCAGTGAATAATGTACACCATTGAAAAGACAATTTTAAAAGCTTTCATATGATATACTACATGACCATGTTGAAGAACTATATAAGATCTTGATTTTGAAAACAGGTCAAGATGGCCACCATAAATGCTCACAGAAAAACTTGAAACATCATTTTTCTTTATGAGTTTACTATTTTGCTGTTTTTAAGCATTGTTGCAATTATCTCACTCATCCACTACAGCAACATCATATACCACCATATCTCAATAAGCAATTTTTGTCAAAATTGTTTTTTTTGGGGTGGGGTAACATTGTATACAATATCTCAACCCCTATGTAATATATTTTCATTTTGATTTTTGTATAGGATAGTACAATAGTTAAGGCAGATTTTAATACCCAGTTATAGTGGTTTTATTGTAAGAATTCATTGGAATTAGTGTTTTACCTACTCACAAGATTTGAAAATGAAGTAAAAAAACATGATTTTTACCAATGTTTCCACTGAAAATTAGAATAACAGTTAAATGAAACAAAATGTTTGCCAAATGCAGATAGCCGAACTTATTACCTGTAACCAAAGACATAATTTGGATAGTTTAATGACTTAATAAAAATGTTACAGCCAATTTTGTCAAATTATGCATTTTTCCTTCAATTTATGCAATTTTGACCCCCTGAAAATTCACGCACACACTTGCAAGCTTACTACCCAATGAAAATTGTGTACAGATACCTCCTTTATGCAATAGAAAAGGTTTAAGGTATACAGGAAAATGTGGGAACGAAAATCTAAACTAAGCCTCTTTTCCGCTGGTGGCCAACTGACTATTCCCGAGAACATGTAAAAAAAGAAGGTTTAAGTAGAGACATCAGCTGTGTCATTCAAATGTTGGAACGACGTCACACAGAAACATTATCTTGAACAATGGATGAGCTCGTCTTTCCTTGTTTACGACACCACGTTGATATGACGGCACGTTCTTACGGACCTCTTCATAAACAATGAAAACGTTTTGGCATGAAGCAAAATGTATTATGCTCCGCAAACATTTCTGAAAGTAACTGCAGCGATGTCATTTGCCCGTATGGGTTTTATGATGCTGATTGCCGCTTGGTCATGTTCCCTAAAGGCGACCTGGATCAATCGGACTGCCATATATGACACATTGGTGGCCCTGTGGTTTAAGGTACCGTAATTCGCTCTGCAGTGTATAAGGATCCATAGTCGCAGGTTCGAATCCCAGACTAGCCGCGAATTTGATACTCATACTTGATTTTGCCAGTGCCATATCCGTACTTCCAGATAACACCAATATGACACACCTCTGTGATCTGCTTCCCTTTTTGATATCCTCAAGCATCAAGCTGACATGTGAGTGAATGAGTGAGTTGGATTTCACATGGCTTTTATTCCAGGAATATCACTGCGGGGGAACACCAGATATGGGCTGCACACATTGTACCCATGCTGAGAATCGAACAAGGGCCTTCGGCGTGACAAGCGAACGCTTTTAACACGAGGCTACCCCGACGCCCTGACACGCCATGACATAACTTAAATGTTGTTGATGTGTAAATTAAAAGGTCTATGTCTTCTAACATTCCTATCACTTTTCTTCCTTTGTCTCATGTTAGAGTAAACTGTGCATGTGTGAAATCAAAAATAGACAAATATGAAAATACCCGTTTCCAACAAGGAAACAACAGAGATTCATTTACTGTTGTGCAGTACAACCAACCAGTGACACTGAATTGCTATATTGTATCTTCATACAAGATAACCAAGACCACTCGATCCATCAAGTCGCTCTTACGACCTTCACAGGTTGCTGGGGACCTACTCTAATCCAGAATATCCACAAGGCGTCTTGTCAATAAACAAACTTCGCAACGAAGAGCAAGTTCAATGTTCATTTTATTTTTATCTAATGTAACTTCTAAACTTTCGCCATAGATCAATAAGACTACCATAACCTCTCTCTTACATAACCAGAGGTAAAAACTGATGATAATTAATCGGAGTATAAAATCAGATCCATTTGCTGGATGGAGAATACTGTCAACATTGAAACATTCATTCTTGAAAACATTGATTCGGTCCCTACCACATTAGACCCCAGGCACTGATAAAATAGATATTTCGCTGTTGTATAGTCATTTCTTTTGAAATTGTAAAGGATGTGGCTAACACAGCAGACCGAATGAGAATTTGTCAAAGGCGTCTGAAGGCATAGGCCTAATGGATTCGATCTGTAACAGATTGCAACACAATACATTTATTAGTGTTAAGTATAAATTACTACTGGGCATGTGAAAAATACAGTCCCTCACTCTACATCCTGAATTTTCCTGTCTGCAATATAAGGCTTTCATTTTGATATTGAAAAATGACCATAGATGCAAAATAATTTTGTTGAACTCAAGACACTCGGTATATAGTTCTGAAATGTTTTTGAGAACAATATCGTCAGAAGAATTTATGACAATTCATAATGGCAATTGTGAACGGTTAATAAAATACAGCAAGCTTAATGCATTGATAATGTAGATCCTAGTGCGCTTTTTCAGATATCTCTAAGGATGCAGCTTGCTTCCTGCTGACGAAGGGAGGCACAGCTTGCCCACTCGTCTAAGGTGCCGCAATTCGCTGTGCAGAATTTCACCCCACGAATTTGGAACGCATGAAACCTATGATTGTGGGTTCGAATCCAAGTTTGACCCGATTAAATGTTTCAAGAGTTGTCAGCATCAAGCCCGTACTCTTGGGTTTCAACAAAGTGGTAAACGTCTGAAACCTGCATCACTTCGGTCTTTCCACATTTTGCTGACACGCCATGATGTAACTCGAATAATGTTTGTTTCTTGTTTAACGCCGCACACAGCAATATTCCAGCTATATGACGTCGGTCTGTAAATAACCGAGTCTGGACCAGACAATTCAGTGAATGACATCATGATCATCAGTTCCCGCAATTGGGATACAATGACATGCATCAACCAAGTCAGCGAGCCTGACTACCTGATCCCGTTAGTCGCCTCTTACGACAAACATAGTCGCCTTTTACAGCAAGCATGGGTTGCTGAAGACCTTTTCCACCCCGGATCTTCAAGGGTCTAGGAATAACATAAAAAGCGGAGTTAAACCCAACTCGCTCACTCACTGCTGCTGATACGTACTGCGTTGGTGATATCAAAACAATTTGGAAATCTTGGAAGCGTTGGAAAAAATCTACGATAATTTATGCTAAAAGGATCAGTAGAATCCGGCCCCTCTAAGGGACACAATTCTGCACAGCAGAGCTTAGAACATTGGGCATCTCTGTATCCAACACACTCAAATCAACGACTGTATTTGGTCCAAATATCATAATCCAAATCACTACATGGCATAACCATGGTTCCTGCTATTCTCCAGATATCCTCAGTAATCGGCGAGTTACCCATACCCTTGGTCTGTTGTGTGCACATGGTGCACCAACAGTGCATGATAAAAGCAGCTCAAGTTTCTCCTGCGTACGTTGCTGAAAAGGAACCCTGAGACAAAATCCATTTTGGATTCGCCAGCTTTTAGGTATTTGGAGTGGAATACAATATAATCTTACCTCAGATAATTTGGATGTTACCACAAAATGTTACCAGATCTTGCATCTGTCCATATATTTCTATACCATAAAAAAGTGGGCAATTTGATATTTTTGCAGCTAGTACTTAAGCAGACCGACCATCATAAATCTGTTAAAACCATCATTATATATATACACACCATAATCACTTCCGAGTGAGAAGTTTTTCATATGGTCTTTAGCTGGAGCTTCCCTCTTCTCGCGACAAATCAATGGTGACAGTGGATTTGGCCTTCAAGCAAAGGGTACACCCACTTCCTGCTTTAAGATACTCATCGTTTTGCTAATGTAGGAAAAATGGTAGAGGAAAAGATGTGGCTATCATTTCTGACGTTCATACAGTTTTGACAGCAGCAGAACGGCAATATGAACGTCGACAAATGTAAAGGCCACGACGTTTCTCCTTCGTCCGTTGGAATAACGGCTAGATCGTGAGTTTATTCATTGGTCGCAGACGTTTGTAACTATGCTTAGAACCATGAGAACCGATTTTGTGCTCTCCAATCAAGGAAACTAATCGGGCCGCATATGGGATTCGAACTGATAATTAAGGTCCTGGAGTGATTAAGAGACGTATCTCTGCACATGGAATTAGGTTCTTTAATCACTGGGCTATCTTTGCCCGCATGTGTATATTGTAGCATTGCACTCAAGTAATATAGATGCTGAAACCTGTATTTAATCCAAAGGTCAGTCTATTAGTTTTATTAAATCAGTTTTCTGACCAGGAATCCCATGAAATGATTTATATGTGTACGCTGTTTATTAATGATAAAAAAGTGGTGATAAGATTTTGTGTAGGTTGTAGACTTTAGTGGATGACTGCATAAGGAACATTAGCTGAAAAAAGCAGATAGCTGCAGATTTTAAGGTTATGCAGAACATCAATCAAATCCTCAATAGTCCTTTGGTTAAATCAGAAGAAATATGTTAATGTCCAACGTTGATTAGTGAATGATCCGTGGGAGGAAAGCCCAGTGCAGCACAGGTTGTTGGTGTTTACAATCTTCTTGAATTAATCTTAAACGCGACGTTAAACCCTATTTCACCTCACCTCACTTCACCTTGCATCAATCATGGACAGCATGTGGAATAAAATGCCAATTCAGGAAAACACAAATTATAATCAACGTTCCTTTGACAGGACACATTGAATCATTAAGATTACGATTGAGAAAAGCCGTTTAAAACAATTCATTTGCGTCCATCTTCAATTCTTTGACAAGGGACTTCGAGAAATGTAAACGAAAACCAAAGGTTACCCTGAGTCTTGATGCAATAGAACTGCTTGGAAATTGAATGAAGCCTTTGAGCCTCCCAATTGATCCCAATGAAGCCATTTAAGGGCCGTGAGAACCACCACATGCTGCTACCTGATTTAAGATTGGTTTGGAAAATGTTTATACTGCCTAATTGACTTGGGTTATTTCAATAATACTGTTTTCGTTTGCAGGTTTCATGGTGAAGTTCAATCTCAGTAAGTGATACTACTACGTCTTGACGTGAGCCAGTTTGCCAGGGAACAGCTCGATGCTTAAGACCAATCTACGTGTAAAGAAGACGTGGTAGCATGTGGGTGTTATATGTGCCCAGGACATGAAATGGTGATAAGGTATCATGTATATGTTTACTCAACCAAATAAACTTGTGTAAACATCTCTAAATTAATGTTCAGGCAATTTGTTTCGACTACGAGAGACGAATCCAATTGGTGAATCGAAAAATGTATACCACACCCTCACTCGAACTAAATTTTTCTTCCTCAAAAGCACATCTCAGTTTTAACGTTACATTCGCTTCGTCATCTTTTGCATTGCAATCCGTGTATCGCCCACTGAGGAATTCTTATTCCGTTCATGGCAAATGTCAGAACTGTATCGTCCCTTTAGAAGAAGTTAATATAATGTGAAATCACTGACATGAAAAGCAGAGTATCAACGGACACACCTCTGAGGGTATGTGCTTTGGGAAATAAAACGAAAATGTGTATGTTGTATTAATCAGCATTTCAGTAATTATAAATAAGTTTGCAGAACAATCAGAAAAGTTTCATTTTATTTATTCATAGTTTTGGAGAATTACTGTATTCCTGCGGAAGAGCAGCCATATTTTGTTCCAAGGAACCAATAAGGTGTCTGCTTTGTTAATCTATCAAGTCTTTGTAATGTAGTATCTAGGTTATTGTTTGGACAATTTGCCAAAACTTTCATTCGTGTTTCGATGGCCCTGGACTAGATTCTTCATAGAAGGAGTCAAGATTCATCTTGGATTATTTTACAGTCAATCAGTTCTATTACAGACATGTGTCAAATTATAAGGTAATTTAACACAGAAAACGTGAAAGAACATCATGGAATTTCTTTCACCGCTATTTTGCCCTTTACCAATGGCAATGGAATCTGTTTCGTCACGTTTTCCACTGGTGTTTCTCTCACGTTGACTTTTTATATTTCTTTGTGACCTTTAAGAACATCTTAGATTTCACTGGAAACGCTGGAGAACATATCAACGTTTGTGATTAGGATATCCGCGCCAAGTATCCCCATTTCTCATATATAATCCAATATAATGCAGTATTATAGCCTCCCAAACAGCATTCAAATAAAATGTTGGTCGTTGCAAAGCATTGCATTCTTGAACACACAATAACACCTGGTCACATTTCCCTGTTGAAGATAGACCATTTGCTAATAGTGCAAATGTACGTATATGGTGTACTTCTACTTCAACTCCCCGTGTCAAAATAATGGATGATCGCTCTACGTACGAAGTAATAACAGCAAATGTTTGCTGTGGCCGTCACAGTTATTCAGTATCCACTATCCATACGACCTGGAGTCAGACAAACAGCGTCACGTGTGGTCAGCAAACCACGACATATATTCCATTTGTTCCTTCCAATTTTGATACAGAGGTATTAGTTTTTCCAGGGCGACGTGTAATGGGTTATGACTTACCATGGTGCACCTTTCATAAATGACTTGTTTATCAATACGTAGTGCTTCATACAAATTCTCAAAAACGTTGCATAAAGTTTGTCTCTGCTCAAGTAAATTTGATTATTTTAATGGACCCTTTTCCATCCCAGACAGGATGAGGGTTGAAGACAGTGGTCATCCCAACATGTCCGCCACGCCCACCTTCACTGCATTATATATAATCCTTATCAGAGGAACTGATAATGGTTATGATACACTGTTTACAGGGAAACCCCGCCAATCCGAACTCATTTAATTAGTCCAGATAAGCAAATGAATGGTAAGGCGTAATGTCTTTTGTATACATATACGTAAATGTATCTCATAAAATTACATTGTTGCAAAATACGATATTCAGGCTCATGGCTTCAATTAAAAAACTATCTAGATTCACATCTGTAGCTGAAAAGTATCTAGTCTCCCTACAACATCTCACCCCCTGTACTGTAGTGGTTTGCAACTCCCTATTTTGAAACTATGATTTGTCTGATGATATACCCTATTTTCACTTACACCAAGTCTTCCCATGTTTTATCAGGTGACTTGACCTTGGCCGCTTTTAGTTATATGACAGAGCCAACCTCACACAATGCACACATTTACAATATAATAGCCCTGCGTTCTACCGTGGCAAAGGTCGCCATCTGTTTATTTCATGTTTGAAATAAGTCAAGTGGATTACAGAAAGAGGCAACAGAAAATGCAGACACTGTGGTTAAATGGGATTGAGACACACATTTTGAATCGTTAAACCCTTCGATATATATTCCTCCGGGTTAAGAGGCACACATACAGAAATGCCATCTGCCAGAATCAAACATGATGTCTGTCAATTGACCTCCACCAAATAAATACACTTGACTTCGACCAGCTTTCAAGACAATGTTTTCTTCAGGAAACTCCAAAGTCCATTGATTTTCTTTCTGCTTTAACTTTTAGACTTTCATGATAAATCAATAAATAAGACTGAACTTAAGTTATTCTCACAGAACATGTGACAAAGCTGATAATACATCACAGCTTAGAATCAGATTCATTCATCAGATTGAGAATGTTGTGTGTCTATTTTCTAATCCATTCTCTCGAGTCTACAAAGTTTTGAAACTTTGAGTGGAAACATTGATCCATCTCTGCCCTAAAAAACCTTTGGGAAGAGAGAGACTGTCCGGTGGTTGTGTACCGTAGTTTCGTTTAGAAATCTATTGGAATTAGTAAATGGAATTGTGGCTAGAAATGTTAAGTTGGAAGCTGTCAAAGACCTCAGAAGGCTTAAATCTGAACTGATCTGCGGTGAAACACAATAAACATATTAGAATTCTTATCCAAAACTTCAGGGCATATCAAGATCATATTCACGCTGCATGTTCCCTCTAAAACAACGTGCAGTATCCTTTCAAAAGTAACGGAATGACGTCCGTTCGAGCACATGCTTGCCATAAAAGGCGACTATGCTTGTCGTAAAAGGCGACTAACGGGATCGGGTGGTCAGGCTCGCTGACTTGGTTGATACATGTCATCGATCCCAATTGCGTGGATCGATGCTTATGATATTAATCACTGGATTGTCTGGTCCAGGCTCGATTATTTACAGACCGCCGTCATATAGCTGGAATATTGCTGAGTGCGGCGTTAAACAATAAACCAACCAACCAACCGTTCGAGCACATGTTAGGAAACACTGGAGACATCAAGTCAATCCGTGACAGCAGGTTACCGTTTTTAAGTTAAGAAAAATGTCAAATATGACAGTCTTTACTGCGGGGATTTAAAAATATGCCCAATGGCAGAAGTCACAAATCAGCTTAACATGACTGAAATAAGCTTCCATACAAGGAACACAAACAAGGAACAATAGGTTGTGAGACATTTTGCGAGAGGGTCATGCCATCAGTAGTTAAATCCAACATGTGGCTCACAGTTTATTGGCCCTCAAACTGGGTAAAAAGCAAGGACCTGCGTCACTGTGGACAAATTCAAAGCCTTTGTCTTATAGTTGCCATATTATATTAAACGAGTGATGTTTTAAGTCGAAAATATAAATCATATTAAAAACACAATCCCGAAATGCCAATGACACAAACCACGTGATCACGTGACTGTATCAAAAAGCGAAATCCTGAATAATATGTTTTTTCACTGAAACGGCCATATGACCCCATCGTCGTGTCAATGATAATGGTGTATCACATTAACGTAAAATAATACCGTTGTTTACTGATTCCCCGTGGCATACCATTCGACCTCGACCTTGTTAGCGTCAAAAACACTCTCGTCAATCATGATCACAGTCCTTGGTGCCGTCGGTGAAACAATATGATTTCATGCAATATCTTTTGTAAAACTGTGAGCAAAATCATTTTCTTCGTGATTAATGAAATAATCGAAACATTTTTTGTGTGAGGAAATTATCTGTTTGGAGCAATACGGCGTTGTTCTCCTTAATGCTTATACATGATTATGATCGTTGACAACAGAACATAATTGGAAGTATAATTATTCCAGTGATTTCACGGTGGTCGGTAAATAATACATTCTGTGTCAGACATACAAGCGTTAACCTTCCACGCGGTCGGGATAGGATAACACAAATCCGCCAGGTTCCCATCTGTATCCCGTCGGCAAGGGACCGACCATTGAAGAATCCTGAGGGGTGGGGATGGGATTTTGTATGGAGACTAGATCTTCTTTTTTCGGCTACAAAACCATATATTATTAATGAAAGTGAGCCTAAATTTCTTTAGTTGGCACTTAGAAGTTGGTATGATGTACAAGGGATATAGTTCTATGGATATGCAACTTTCTTTATTACATCAATATTTCTACATTTCGATGTTGATATTAACATCGTTAGTAAGCAAGCTTGCTTAATAACGTTGTTAGTATCTAAAATGTAGCTTGCTTGATAACGATGATTAAATGATTTGCTGATTTAAAATAAAACATGCAACAAAGTCACTTTTGTGGTGGCAGATTTGGATAAAAAGCCATGCTTGCCGTAAAAGGCGACTGTGCTTGTCATCGTATCCCAATTGAGTGGATCGATGCTCATGTCAGTCACTGGATTGTCTGGTCCAGATTCGATTATTTACAGACCGCCGTCAGATAGCTAGAATATTGCTGAGTGCAGCATTAAATAACAAACAAACAGTAATAATTACAATCGTTATCGTATTTTGGTACTATTACTTTTTAAAAAACGACATTTCGTTTCATCATCTTCAATAGAAAAGAAAAATATGATGCAAGAATGAATTTTGTCCTTTTAATGATGGAAGATCGATATATCCCCTGACCTTTAAGTAACGATTTTCTCTACCGGATGTCTTCCCAGGGTAGACAGCGGAGCAAAAAGTAAAGCAAGAGGACTCGCGAGGACCTATCGATACCTTCTGACAAATATCACCGGTTCGCTGATCACCATGTTTAGTTAGAAGAATCAGCTCTATTCACCAATATTTTAGTCCACACGTCCATCGGGGCTTCGCATTGCGCCGTCTGAATAGACCTAATTGATTATCTTTCCAATTTTTTTCATCTCCTTTGAAGTAGTATGTTCTAAACTCTATCCCCCTCGGGGTATCGGCGGCTTCATTAACTACAAAACGTCTTGTGAGTCAGCAGCATTGTCGAGTTTCCCTTTCGTCCTCTGTACTCGTAGCGTGCCTCGAGGTGTAGTGTGGTAAATCGTGAGGTTGTGTACCGTCATGACTACCCTATGTGGTGCTGTTTGATAGATGGCAAATACTTTCATGTGACGTTTCAAGGGTTGGTCTGTTATGAAACTGGTGATTATCAGTCTCTTGCATGAAATGTGTTTTATCGAAATGCCAATCGCATGAAGCGTTTTGTATTTCATTTCAATGGATACATGTTTGGTAACACTGCTGATTTTTCAGAAGAATAGGAGGAATTTGTTTTATTTTCAAGAATCTTTTCGAGTCATGGTTAGTATATCTTCAATGAAATTGAATATTAAATATTATTTTGGGAAATGGATGAAGTACATTTTAACTGTTAAAATCTTTTTCTTGGCCTTTTAATTATTTTCTCGTTATTTCTATTATTTTCTCGTTATTTCAAGTATATTTTTTAAAAAACTCGTAAAATGGGTAAACGAGGCAACGAGTAAAGTATTAAAGCAACCACAAAACATTTGAAATTTCTCATTATTTCATTTATATTCTCGAAATTTCAAGTTTATTTCAAATAGTCGTAAAATCAAACTACCAAGAAAAAACTGGAACGACGAGTAAATAATTGAAGCAATGACAAAACAAAGTGGCACCATCAGGCTTTCGTAGAGTGAAACAATAGACAAAAGTGAAAAAGGAAGCAGCAGTGATTCATTTACGACAACGGGTGTGCTGTATCATAAGAAACTGGTGACACCGAATTGCCACATTGTATCTTCAACTAATAGGTATGGGTCAGAATAGGTCTTCAGAAACCCATGCTTCCCGTAAAAGGCGACTTTGCTTGTCGTAAGAGGCGACTAACAGGATAAGGTGGTCAACACAGTTGTCAAAGACGTCTAAAGGTGTAGCCCTGATTGAATCACAATACACTTATTAGCGTTATCGCCCATTACTCCTGGGCATGTGAATAATATAGTCACACGAGACGTTCTGAACATAGACGCCCTCAATACCTTTTCTATGGCGCTGCTCGCTATATGGTTTGGAAATGTTTATGTAAACGTTGTCAACACCCAAGGAGGCGCGTGGGGGGCAGTCGTCTATGGGCATTGATGGTCACGCATTCTCCAGGTATCGCCAGTTAACGGCAAGTCACCCTTCCATGTGGACTGACATTGTCAACATATGACGATTCAGTGCAAAGCAACCCTTGTTCCTGCCGCCTACCATGCTGAAAAGGAAAGTCATAGCCTCCAGTTCTTGGGTATTTGGAGTGGAATACAATTCAATTTTACCTAAACTGATCAATATGTCACCTCCAGATGGTACCAGATGTTGCATCTGTCCAAATAGTTCCATACCATAAAGATAATTGGCAATTTGATAAATATGCAGCTGGCATTCAAGCACAGCGAACGTCATAAATCTCTGTTAAAACCATCATTATACACACCATAATTACTTCCGAGTGAGAAGTTTTTCATATGGTCTTTAGCAGGAGCTTCCCTCTTCCCGCGACAAATCAATGGTGACAGTGGATTTGGCCTTCAAGCTACAAAGGATACACCCTCTGCCTGATATGAGATACTCATCATTTTGCTAATGTAGGGAAAACGGTTGATGAAAAGAATTTGCTATCATTTCTGACGTTCGTACAGTTTTGATAGCAGCAGAAAGATATGGACTTCAACATATCTATAGGCCACGGCAGTTCTGCTTCGTCCGGTGAAAAAAATGGTTCGATCACGAGTTGGTTCATTCGGCAAAGTGACAGAGGTCGCAGACGTTTGTCTCTACTTTTAGAACCCCGAGAACCCATTTGGAGCTGTAAAATCAAGGATCATGAAATCGATCCGAGTATGGGATTATAACTCATGATACCAGTGGCTGTTAACAGTTATTTATCATATAATGGGTAGGTTTCTCGGCAGGATAAAGCCAACGGATAAAAACGATATCCGTTAGGGTCATATGCGGATAGAGATGCAAATATCAAAGGTCAGTAGGGACTACTTTCACTGTTCATAAACAAACATGGCGTCGCCCTCGTCATTCGGCGGTCGAGTCAGAATTAACCATCGGGAATGTGGATAAACTACAGGGATAATTGCTATCATTATCAAAAGAACAGTCTAATATACTAAAAATCAGTGTCTAACCGCTAAGGCATTTTATAAGTTTTGTCAACTTTGGAGATATAAATTTCGACACAATTTTGCGAGGGCACGAGGCCTAGCCAAGCGGGATCAGTAGTCATATCTGTGCTTGTAGATCTCTGCGGCTTGAAACCTTCTCCACAAATTAAAAGAGTTGGATTTGGCCGACATATGTTTGAATTGTTACCTTGTTTCGTTTTGTCGCTCTGTGTATGTCTGACTACACTTCTTAGCGTTATGACAGGACAGACCGACTGTCAACAACGTCTGACCATGGCCGTGACGTCTCATAGACGAGGGTTAGAGAAGCTTCCCTTTGACAAAGGGCAGTTACTCTAGCGGACAGACCGATGGATTGCCGCGAAAGGCAATTAAAAACAATTGTTGTTTTGCGTATATGTTGCTTCGCCACTGTATAAGAAACAGATTTCAGTTGGAACTATATTGGCTACTGTCACTGTCCGACTGACACATCACTTATCCTGTGACGTAATAAATATTAATGCGCGCATTCCAGGAAAACTCGCAATGTTTCGGTAATGTTTGTGAGAGAGGGAAAGCGATTTTGAAGCACAGAATTAAAGAATGACATTATATGATAAAGATGTTATCACGCTTGTGTGGTTAGGGATGGTAAATATCCTGTATTAGGATAAACACTATGTATTTAGCTCGCTAAGGCTCGCTAAGGCTCGCTAAATACAATGTTTATTCCTAATGCAGGATATTTACCATCCCCAAACACACTCGCGTGATAACCTCTATTTATTATCTGAGATTTTGGTTACAATATCTGTGCATTCTGTCATGACAACCACTGCCATCTGTGTGTTTTATGTTCCATGATGTAAATCAATCAAATAGATTTCAGAAAGAGACAACAGAAAAAGCAGACACAGTGGTGCAGATCAAGGATCATAATCGAGCCGAATATGAGATTCTAACCCGTGATAATTTTGGTTCTGGAGTGATTAAGAGACGTGCCACTGCAAATGGAATAAGGTGCATATATAGGTTGCCGTGTGTATACATCATAGCATTCCACACAGATAATAGTGTTATATTGATGCTGAAACCTTTTTTTCATCCAAATGACAGTGGATTAGTTTTATATTAAATCAGTCTTCTTACCAGGTATCCCCTTAAAAGAGTTGTACATGTATGCTGTTTATTAATGACGGAAAAGTAGTGATAAGATTTTGTGAATGTTGCAGGAACATTATCTGAGCCAGAAATGAAAGATTGATGATAAATGAAGTTTTTGCTCATTTTGAGGTTATACAGAACAGCACTCAAATGATGAAACATCATTTGGTTAAATCAATAAGAATAAATATACAAATGTACAATGTTGCTTAGTGAGTGAACAGTATTTCAATTAATTACCAGAGTGTCTTCATACTGTTGGGGAAAAGCCCAGTTATAGCAAAGGTTGTAGGTGTTTGTATCGAGCATGGACCGCCCCCATGGTCCAATGAGAGAGCGTCCGCCCGAGAGCTGAATATACAAAAAGACGTTAAAACATGGTACTTGTTGTTACCCTGGTACTTGTTGTTACCCTGGTCTATGGTAGAGCGTCCGCCTGAGAGCTGAAGGTCAGGTCGTCATACAAAAAGACGTTAAAACATGGTACTTGTTGTTACCCTGGTCTAATGGTAGAACGTCCGCCTGAGAGCTGAAGGTCGGGTCGTCAAACAAAAAAGACGTTAAAACATGGTACTTGTTGTTACCTTGGTACTTGTTGGTACCCTGGTCTAATGGTAGAACGTCCGCCTGAGAGCTGAAGGTCAGGTCGTCATACAAAAAGACGTTAAAACATGGTACTTGTTGTTACCTTGGTACTTGTTGGTACCCTGGTCTATTGGTAGAACGTCCGCCTGAGAGCTGAAGGTCAGGTCGTCATACAAAAAGACGTTAAAACATGGTACTTGTTGTTACCTTGGTACTTGTTGTTACCCTGGTCTAATGGTAGAACGTCCGCCTGAGAGCTGAAGGTCGGGTCGTCAAACAAAAAAGACGTTAAAACATGGTACTTGTTGTTACCTTGGTACTTGTTGGTACCCTGGTCTAATGGTAGAACGTCCGCCTGAGAGCTGAAGGTCAGGTCGTCATACAAAAAGACGTTAAAACATGGTACTTGTTGTTACCTTGGTACTTGTTGGTACCCTGGTCTAATGGTAGAACGTCCGCCTGAGAGCTGAAGGTCAGGTCGTCATACAAAAAGACGTTAAAACATGGTACTTGTTGTTACCCTGGTACTTGTTGTTACCCTGGTCTATGGTAGAGCGTCCGCCTGAGAGCTGAAGGTCAGGTCGTCATACAAAAAGACGTTAAAACATGGTACTTGTTGTTACCCTGGTACTTGTTGTTACCCTGGTCTATGGTAGAGCGTCCGCCTGAGAGCTGAAGGTCGGGTCGTCAAACAAAAAAGACGTTAAAACATGGTACTTGTTGTTACCTTGGTACTTGTTGGTACCCTGGTCTAATGGTAGAACGTCCGCCTGAGAGCTGAAGGTCAGGTCGTCATACAAAAAGACGTTAAAACATGGTACTTGTTGTTACCCTGGTACTTGTTGTTACCCTGGTCTATGGTAGAGCGTCCGCCTGAGAGCTGAAGGTCAGGTCGTCATACAAAAAGACGTTAAAACATGGTACTTGTTGTAACCCTGGTCTAATGGTAGAACGTCCGCCTGAGAGCTGAAGGTCGGGTCGTCAAACAAAAAAGACGTTAAAACATGGTACTTGTTGTTACCTTGGTACTTGTTGGTACCCTGGTCTAATGGTAGAACGTCCGCCTGAGAGCTGAAGGTCAGGTCGTCATACAAAAAGACATTAAAACATGGTACTTGTTCTTACCCTGGTCTAGTGGTAGAACGTCCGCCTGAGAGCTGAAGGTCAGGTCGTCATACAAAAAGACGTTAAAACATGGTACTTGTTGTTACCCTGGTCTAGTGGTAGAACGTCCGCCTGAGAGCTGAAGGTCAGGTCGTCATACAAAAAGACGTTAAAACATGGTACTTGTTGTTACCCTGGTCTAATGTTAGAACGTCCGCCTGAGAGCGGAAGGTCGGGTTGTCATACAAAAAGACGTAAATCATGGTACTTGTTGTGACCCTGGTTTTATAGTAGAACGTCCGCCTGGGAGCTGAAGGTCAGGTCGTCATACAAAAAAGGTTAAAGCATGGTCTAATGGTAGAGCGTCCGCCTGAGAGCTGAAGGTCGGGTCGTCATACCAAAAGACGTTCAAACATGGTACTTATTGTTACCCTGGTCTAATGGTAGAGCGTCCGCTTGAGATCTGAAGGTCGGTTCGTCATACCAAAAGACGTTAAAACATGGTACTTGTTGTTCCCCAGTTTGGCGCTCGGCATTAAGGGGCTAAAAAGAGGACTGGTCGGCTCGGAGTCAGTATACTGTGTCTGAGTGCGGTGTTCATGTTAAACTGCTGCATGGTATCTCAGTGGGCTAGCACTATAGAATCGGCATTAGTCCCAACTAGTACAAGCTCACACACACACCCACACACTCACTCATACATGCACACGCACGCGTGCATGCATGTCGCTACATAAGTGCAATAATCTTGATCGCGACGTTAAACCTCATTTCACCTCACCTTACCTCACCTCACCTCACCTTGCATCGATCATGGATAACATGAGGACAAAAATGCCAATTAAAACAAAACACGAATTAGGAGTAGCGTACCTTCAAGAGGACACATTCATCCTTAAATGAACAATAGGCACAAATACCCTTAATATATTTCGTTTACGTAAGCTTTCAATTCTTTGACTTATGTCTACGACGAATGTACACGAAAACCTAACGTTGCCCCGAGTCTTGGTGCATTACAACTGCTCTGAAATCGAAATCGAATGAAGGCTTTGAGCCTCCCAATTGATCCCAAGGAAGCCATTAAAGGGTCGTGAGAACCACCACATGCTTCAACCTGACTTACGATTGGGTGGTCTTTGGGAAAATGTTTGTACTGCCTAATTGACTTTGGTTATTTCAATAACACTTTTTTCGTTTGCAAGATTTGATTGTGAAGTTCAATCTTAGTAAGTGACTTGACGTGATCCAGATTGCCAGTGAACAGCTCAAAGCTTGAGACCAATCTACATTTTTACACGATTGCACAAACTACTGGTGTGTATAATTATTTAGGGAGACGTAGAATACAAAGATAAATATGTACCGAACACATCAGATGGTGATTAAGTACCATGTTTATTTTATATCATGTTTACTGAAGCAAAGATACCTGTCTGACCATCTCTTAATAAATGTTCGAGCAATTTGATTAGACTAGGAAAGAAAAAAATCTAAATGTTGATAACTATATGAATCGAAAAATATTTAACACACGCACACTCGAACTACATTTTTCTTCCACAATAGAACATCTGTCATAATGTTACGTTCGCTTCGTCCTTTCGTATGGCAATCCGAATATCGCCCACTGAGCAATGCTTTTCCGTTGATCACTAAATGAGAACTGACTCGTACCTTTCGAAAACGAAAAAAATAATATAATGTGAAATCACTGGCATAAACTGGTAAAAAACGTTGGCTTTTCCAGGAAAGCAGAGTATAAGAGTATGTGTTTTGTTTACTCAATCGGAAATGAAATGTTCAGACATTTACCTTTTTGGATTTATCAGCATTTTAGTCAGTTTAAAAAAGTTTGTGTTCAGCACAATCAGAAAGGCTTCTTTTCATTTATTCATAGTGTCGGGAATTAACATATTTCCAAAAAAGCAACCATATTTAAAAGCAACCAATAACATGTATCCTTTAATAAACTACCAAGTTGATATTATTATTTAGGAGAAATGCTAAACATTTAATTCCTGTGTCGATGACCTTGGACTAGCTTCTTCGTAGAGATATAGATCTACATTGGATTTATCATCGTCGATTATTTTTATGGTAGCCACGTGTCAAATGCATTTTCGGTGATAAAGTTATACAACACAGGAAGGTTGCATAACAGAAATACGTGACATCAAATTGTTTAAACGTTGTATGAACACTGTCTCTGCTCAAGTAACTTTGATTAGTACATGGACCTTTTCCTATCCCTGACAGGAGTCAGTGGTGATCTCAATAGTGAGTGAGTGAGTTGGGTTTAACGCCGCTTTTAACAGTATTCCAGTTATATCGCGGCGTGTCAGTTTAATGTGGGAGGAAAGCCCGAAGTGATGCAGGTCTCAGACGTTTATCACTTCGGTGAAACCCACGAGTACGTGTATGGTTCTGACAAACCTAGAAACATAATTGGGGCGAACAGGGATTCGAACCCACAATCATCGGTTTCTGGCATGCCCAAGTGACGCAACATTGCACAGCGAATCGCGGCGCCTTAGACGACTGGGCCACCCGTGCCCAATATCTCAATATGTCCGCTAGGCAAACTTTAGCAAGGTTGTCCATTATGATCGCTATCACGATAATGCTGAGAGAGTGGATGTCAGTGCAATGTATATAACTTTCTTATCGTTTGTTTGTTGTTTAACGCCTCACTCAGCAATAGTCCAGCTATATGACGGCGGTCTGTAAATAATCGAGTCAATCCACTGATTGACATCACGAGCATCGATCCACGCAATTGGGATACGATGACATGCATCAAACTCAGTCAGCGAGCCTGACCACCCGATCCCGTAAGTCGCCTCTTACGACAAGCATCGTCACCTTTTACGGCAAGCATGGGTTGCTGGAGACCTATTCTACCCCGGATCTTCACGGATAACTTTCTCATCAAATGATCAGATTAAGTTCGTGATATACTGCGTACAGTGAAACTCCCCCACTCCAGATTGATCACATTAGTATGGAGTAATGTCATCCGTATATATGTAAGAATTCCAAACAAAATCGTCCAGGGATTTTGCGATTCACTATTTTGACCTATGATTTATCCGATGGAATCGGTTGCCTTGTACCAAATATTTCCATAGTTCAGCACATTTTAACTGACTTGACCTTGTACTATCACTATTTGATAGTGATTATATCACTATGTAACAAATATTTCCATAGTTCAGCACATTTTAACTGACTTGACCTTGTACTATCACTATTGGATAGTGATTCTATCACTATGTAACAAATGTTTCCATAGTTTAGCAGATTTTAACTGACTTGACCTTGTACTATCACTATTTGATAGTGATTCTATCACTATGTACCAAATGTTTCCATAGTTTAGCAGATTTTAACTGACTTGACCTTGTACTATCACTATTTGATAGTGATTCTATCACTATGTACCAAATGTTTCCATAGTTTAGCAGATTTTAACTGGCTTGACCTTGTATTATCACTATCTGATAGTGATTCTATCACTATGTACCAAATGTTTCCATAGTCTAGCAGATTTTAACTGGCTTGACCTTGTATTATCACTATTTGATAGTGATTCTATCACTATGTAACAAATGTTTCCATAGTTTTGCAGATTTTAACTAGCTTGACCTTGTATTATCACTATTTGAAAGTGATTCTATCACTATGTAACAAATGTTTCCATAGTTTTGCAGATTTTAACTAGCTTGACCTTGTATTATCACTATTTGAAAGTGATTCTATCACTATGTACCAAATGTTTCCATAGTTTAGCAGATTTTAACTGACTTGACCTTGAACTATCACTAGTTGATAGTGAGTCTATCACTATGTAACAAATGTTTCCATAGTTTAGCAGATTTTAACTGACTTGACCTTGTATTATCACTATTTGATAGTGATTATATCACTATGAAACAAATATTTCCACAGTTCAGCAGATTTTAACTGACTTGACCTTGTATTATCACTATTTGATAGTGATTCTATCACTATGTAACAAATGTTTCCATAGTTTAGCAGATTTTAACTGACTTGACCTTGTATTATCACTATTTGAAAGTGATTCTATCACTACGTACCAAATGTTTCCATAGTTTAGCAGATTTTATCTGACTGGACCTTGTATTATCACTATAAGATAGTGATTCTATCACTATGTACCAAATGTTTCCATAGTTTAGCAGATTTTAACTGGCTTGACCTTGTATTATCACTATTTGATAGTGATTCTATCACTATGTAACAAATGTTTCCATAGTTTAGCCGATTTTTACTGACTTGACCTTGTACTATCACTATTTGAAAGTGATTCTATCACTACGTACCAAATGTTTCCATAGTTTAGCAGATTTTATCTGACTGGACCTTGTATTATCACTATTTGATAGTGATTCTATCACTATGTACCAAATGTTTCCATAGTTTAGCAGATTTTATCTGACTGGACCTTGTATTATCACTATTTGATAGTGATTCTATCACTATGTACCAAATGTTTCCATAGTTTAGCAGATTTTATCTGACTGGACCTTGTATTATCACTATTTGATAGTGATCCATAAACACGTGCTTATGATATGGTCGGAATCGTACAATGGAGTCTGTTTTTAGCACAGATTTCTTTGATTATGGAAATGGTAAGTTTAATAACTGGGCCATCCCCACACAACACCCAATGTGGTGCTGTTAAATCAAGGATTATGAAATCGAGCCGATTATGAGATTCTATCCCGTGATACGTTTGGTCCTGGAGTGGCTGCTTAATGGCTATTTATTATGTCAGAATTTGGTTCAATATCTGTGCATTCTATCATGACAACCACTGTCATCTGCCTATTGCATTTAGAGTTCCACATTTGAAATCAATCAAGAAGATTACAGAAAGAGACAACGGAAAAATGTAGACATAGTGGTTGAAAAGGATTGAGACGTGCATTTCGAATCAGTATACCCTTCTCTATATATTCTTCTGGCTTAATAGACATACATAAATGATGTCTGTCAATTGACCTCCACCTGATAAATACACTTGACTTCGACCAGCTTTCAAGACAATGTTTTCTTCAGGAAACTCCAAAGTCCATTGATTTTCTTTCTGCTTTAACTTTAACTTTCATGATAAATCAATAAACAAGACTGAACTTCAGTTATTCTCAGAGGAAGTGACAAAGCTGATAATACATCACAGTTTAGAATCAAATTCATTCATCAGATTGAGAATGTTGTGAGTTTATTTTCTAATACTTCTCTCAAGTCTACAAAGTTTTGAAACTTTGAGTGAAAGCATTGATCTATCGCTGACCTTACAAGATCTTTCGGCAGTGAGAGACAGTCCGGATAACGTCGTTGCATTAAGTTATCTACTGGAATGAGTAAATTGAATTGTGGCTAGAAATGTCAAGTTGGAAGCTGTCAAAGACGTCAAAAGGCTTAAAGCTGAACTGATCTGCGGTGAAACACAATAAACATATTAAAATCATTATCCAATACTCAAGGGCATATCACGCTGCATGCTCTCTCAACAACAACATGCAGTATCATTTTTAAAATATCGAAATGCCGTCCGTTAGAGCACATGTTAGGAAACACTGGAGACATCAAGTCAATCCGTGACAGCAGGTTACCGTTTTTAAGTTAGGAAAAATGTTAAATGTGACAGTCTTTACTACGGGGATTTTAAATATGCCAAATACCATAAGTCACAAATAAGCTTGACATGACTGAAATAAGCGTTCGTACAAGGAACACAAACAAGGAACAATAGATTGTGAGACAATATGTGAGAAAGTCATCTTATCAATAGTTAAATCCAACATGTGACTCACAGTTCATTGGTCTCAAACTGGGTAAAACGCAAGGACCTGGGTCACTGTGGGCTTTGCCCTCCCACAGAAGCCCATAAACATGAAATACTGGATTCGAAGGTTTCTGCACATACAGAACAATGTTTTCTGGTGCTAGTGGTTGTCACATAGATGATACAAGGCATCGGTAGTGGGTGTCAGTAACCGAGTGATTGAGCGAGTTGAGTTTAACGCTGCTTTAGACAGTATTACAGTAAAATCATGCCGTGTCACCTTAATTTGGGAGGAAAGCCCGAAGTGATGCAGGTCTCAGACGTGAATCCCTAGAGCACAGGTACGGTGCTGACAATCCCAGAAACAGTCGGGGCGAACCGGGATTCGAACTCACAATTACAGGTTTCTTGCTTGGCCAAGGAACGCAACTCTGCACAGCGAATTGCGGCGTCTTAGACCACTGGGCCATCCGTGCCCCCGTCAATAACCGAGTCTGTACCAAGTTGACCAGGATTTGAAAGCATTACTAACGACTGGAATACGACAACACACAATCAGTCACAGAGCCTGACCACACGATCCTTCGATTTAGTCCTAAAGAAAAGCAGGAAGTCCTCTTGGCTATTATGAGTTATGTTTCTTCTATGTCCCTCCTATTTACCAGTCAGATTCCACTTCTAATATCACTTCATTTGTTTCAAACAAAGAGCGGCGCCCAGTCAAGAAGATCTATTCTATAATCAAGATCTTTATGGTAATAACGCTGATCTTACCGCGCAAAGTGCATCAAATGACTTTAGCACCTTGATTGAAAATATGAACAGATTTGGAAAACATCTGTCAGCGCTCAGTTGACCGTACACATGCTGCGCAAATCCTGCAAAAGATCGAAATGTGTACGGCAATCGCCCTGTTGTTTATGAACCGGATGTCGAAATCGTGAACTATGCATAGACGCGTTAGTCAAGCCAAAAATAACTCCGAAATGCCAGCCTAGTTTGGCAAGGGTGGAAACTGGACTTTAAAAGTCAATTACCTCCCTTGCCTCCGGACTAAGGAGATTATGTAGTTTGTACAGAATGTACAATAATAATTAAATGGTTTTACTGAATGTTCGTAGGAGTACGTGTACAAATCTAACACTCACAAATGAATTTTGCAGACTCGTCTTCTTTCAGTTCGTAGACAGGCCTACAGGGCAATATGCATACCAAAAGCCCAACATCACAGAGACTGTGGAGATATACACTACAGTATACTGATCCAGTGTTCATCGGGTCACTAAAGGGTTGAAAACCTGCACGTTTTAACACATTCCCACAAGGGAATGTCACGTCCTTAAGATCTCTTATATAAAACAAGTATGGATTAGAAACTTTGCAGGGGCTCTGCATTTGCTAACGTCCACACTGCATGAACCACAAGCTCTTTATGCATCAATGAAAGCCCAAATGCTTCTTCTTCCTTTAAACCACGCTGTCTCATGAAACTCCCTAAAAGCAGCTTTTGGTTGGTTGATTTGTTGTTTAACCCCGCACTCAGCAATATTCTAGCTATATGACGGCGGTCTGTAAATAATCGAGTCTGGACCAGACAATCCAGTGATTAATATCATCAGCATCGATCCACGCAATTGGGATCGATGACATGTATCAACCAAGTCAGCTAGCCTGACCACCCGATCCCGTTAGTCGCCTCTTACGACAAGCATAGTCGCCTTTTATGGCAAGTATGGGTTGCTGATGACCTATTCTACCCCGGAATCTTCACGGGTCAAAAGCAGCCTTTTTAGACAGACGACTGTTTCTTTTGAAAGGGAAGTGCCCCTCAGCTACATTTCTTAGATTGTACTTCTGCATGAGTCTCATCGCAACAGATTTTCACACACACACACACACACACACACACACACACACACGCCCGCGCACAACCACACCAGTACGATAGCCTTTCAATCTTTAAAGTTATATGATTCATCGTTTAATCAATCTCCTTTACCTACCAAGACACGTAGCTTCATTGCTTTGCATCCATGTGCATCGACTGTTCATTTTAAATCAAACCATGCATATGTTGAGAAGCATTCCTATGCATGAGACAAAAGCAAGAACGGACACTCCAGCTCTGGGTGGATTAAAATGACAAATTTACTTCAAATCTTAGTTGTATGATATCAGCTGTTTTCATAAATAGATGTCGGTCATATTGCTTCTGTCAAATTATTTCACAATCAACGACGACAATAATTTCTTGTCTCTTTGACAATCACATACACCAGGGCGGTAAAGCAGAGAGATATATCATGCAATCCTGGTTAAAAGATAAATCACCAACTATAATCACTTCCCGGTTGTCAGAACGTGTTCCTGCTGTTTGCCATATGAGACTGGCACTGTCCACGATAGACCAATGACAATAAGATATTTCCCTTCAAAGATGACATGGCCAATCAGTCATAGTTATGGCACACGTGGCCTTAGTCCAAATACGTAGAACAAACATTCTCATGTGTGTAGTGTGTACAGCATTTGCTACAATATCTTCTTTTGAAGTGCACATCGTGAATTGCCTTTGGTCAGATCTGCTGATTTTCGTTTAAGATCTGTACAGAATTGCTGAGTATAAGTCCTCAATTTGATAAACTACAGTCAGAACAAAGGCGATGTATGATAGAAATTATGTCTAGTCACGCAATTTCAGTATTCAACCTTGTGTTGCCATCTCGAGCCCGAGCACCTGATGTGGTCAATTTACATATATGAATCATTATATTGTTCTGCCTCTAAAGTCAGTTATGCGTCATCACGAGTGAGTGTTTGTTTGTTGTTTAACGCCGCACTCAGCAATATTCCAGCTATATGACGGCGGTCTGTAAATAATCGAGTCTGGACCAGACAACCCAGTGATTAACATCATGAGCATCGATCTACGCGACTAAGATACGATAACATGCATCAACCACGTCAGTTTAGTAGTAGATTATTTTTTATAAAAAGTAATATAGGCCATAAAATACTGCTAGAGCTATTCTCTACCCGGATCTTCACGGGGAGCTAGCACTATAAAACCTACATAATCCGGACTAACGGTGTATACAATCATGGTCAGTCACGTATTTCGTATATAGAAATAACTAGTTTTTTGGCATCATGCATATATTCAGATGCCCCAATCGTGTTTAATAGTCCATGAGCCAGAGAAAATTTGACTACCAAACAGAGGGACAAATTACCAATATGATTTTCAGCTAGCTTGATGTCTCAGCTGTATAATTTCATGTGATGGACATTTCAGATGCCCAGCTAAATACGATTTTGGCGGCCATTTTCCAAGATGGCGGCCATTTTTTCACTTTTTCTACAGATTTCAGAAATAAGCTTATAACACAGAATTTATTAATTTCAGACAACTTTTTTTACTGATATTGTTTCAGCAGTACATTGCACACATTCTGTTATGCTTTTTGTATATCACTGAGTTATAATTTTTGAGTTAATGTTGAAATTATATAAAGAAATGACCCTTTTTTAACATTTTACTTACATCTTTTCTTTCCAATGCAACGTTGTTGAGTAATAATTGACACCTTATGATAGATAAAAATTGTCTAATGTATTTTCATATATAAAATACCATTTGGAAGTTAAAACACGCTAGTGCATAAACATAAGCAGCCATTTTTAAATATAGTGCACTTTTTCACAGATAATTCAAAAATTAAGAAAGACGTACATAGTGCAACCAAAACTTGTTTTTATATTTCCTAGCTAAATTTCCAAGAATCTAAAGTGTTTAAAGTTAAAATGTACACATTGAGTTATTACATTTGTATGTGTTTTATAATAACATCAAATGTATACATATAAACAAAATTCCGCTTTCATTCCCACATGACCCTTCTGCAATTAAATGGATCTCTAAGAAACATAGATCAATATCCGGTACCAACTTAAGGTTATATTTTCAAATAAAAAATAACATATGCAGACAAATATAACTTGTTCATAATTCAAAAGCCACCACTGTCCTTCTACTTCACAAATCTTCTACTTCTTAAAAATCAGCATCTAGTAATATCAACTCACCATATTAAACATGAGACTGTTTGCTGGAGTTTTATGCTGTTGACATTAACATTGTAACACAATTTAGCATGAATATGGCCAGTACTTGTAACAGTTTCAAGAAAATGTCTATAAATATAATAGACATTTCAACAATGAGGATGTCTTATATTCCGTCCCAAAACCTGCTATGTGATACACATCCAACTGTCAAATTCAGTCATCTTCATCGCTTGAGTCTTCTGCATCTTGATCTCTTCATCATTGTCATCCATGTTGGAGCAGGGTGACAACTTGCAGGCAGAGGTACATTTAAGACCATTTAATGTACATGTGCACTCACGTGGTCGACAAGTACGAGAACATCTGCATGACATCAAACCAAGGACCACTTCTGGATTGCCAGATTTCCTGTGTCGTTTATTTCCCAACCATGGCCTGCAGAGGGATCTGTTAAGTCTGGAGAATTTTCAAGGCTCCTCCTCCAAACTGCTGACTGGTAATTGGCACGGAGGGTATGCTGAAAAAGCGCATCTTTACATTGTGGGAGCTGTCCAGATTCAACATCCCCGCCTCTACCTCGGAATATCTGGTAACGCAGCTAATTGACCTTGTTTACCTTTGTGTTGCTGCAATATAGCTGACAGGTAAAGGATTGGATGTTCTTAAAGACTTCAGGAGAAAGATGCCACTCAGTACCAAGATCTCCAAAAGCCTTTCATCTCTTAGAAGCAGTTTTAGAGCCCTCAGCTTGCCGTGGCCAGCCAATGCACCCAGAGAGTCACATTCAGTCCATGCATGTAGCCCCAATAATGCTGTGCAAGCTTCACTCCCTAAAGCTTCAGCAAGTTTTGTTATGTCTACAAGCATCAAACGAGCTTTTGTACCTCGTCTGATAATGATTCTGCTGTTGATCTTTGTGCTGAGAGCAAGACAGATAACTAGCACATCTGTGTCATCTGTGACAAGAACCAGGTCTGAATGCACATACTTCCATGTGTAACAAACATAGTTTTGTTACCGAGCTGTTCACGTCGCCTTAGCTCTTTCCAACTCTGTGCCAGAAATATAGTGAGGTTGTTCTTACTTTCGGTACATGCAAGAAGTCATCTCCAGTTTTTCAGTTTGTGTCCTCTTATCTGCGTGAAGATAATGCCTTCAGTTGAACCCCGATTCAGACGCTCAGGTGACTTTATTGACTGTTCCCTGTACACGTCAAACACCACATCAATTCTGTTACATCCCTGACCAGCATGCAACATCTGGGCAAACACTCGATCAGACAGCTCATCAAATATGTGATTTTCGCCATGGATTTTCTGAATGATGTCCATAGCATCAAGAAGAGCAGCACTTTGGGTGGGCGTACCATCTGCAACCGACACTTTAGTCTCCAAGTGTTTTGCCAGAGCAGATTTATTTGTCTTTTTCATTGTGCCATCATCATTTGCAAGAGACCAGGGTAGTGGACCAAGAGGGTGGCTCAGCACATCACGCATGTCTAACTTTCTGTTCTGGGCACTGAGAACCATATTTGCAAACACTCTTCTGTCAGCTTTTAGGATGATTTCTGTGTTTGTACACTTGCTTGTTTTCTTGTTAATGTCCGTAAATGATTTCAAATTCATCTTCTTCACGGTGCTGTAGAAACCTTCACCCTTCTGTAGCCGTTCTGCTTGGAACGCCTGATAAGCTTCCTCTCCCTTTTGCCTTGATGTCAAAAGATCGGCAGAAACTTCAGGGGAGCCACTGCTTCAATGGATATGCAAACAACATCTGAGTCTTCAGAAAGCGGGTTTGTCCAGTTCTCTAATGTATCAACTAATGATCTGATGTCAGATTCATCTCTATGAATGCGTGGCCTGTCCAGGTCTGAATGGCTAAGGGAATTGACTGCACTGAAATTTGTTCACGTAGTTGTCTCAATGCAGCTGCTCTGTGTTCAGCAGTGAGATAGTAGCGTGACACGGTCCCTGGCTTGAGACTGAACCCTCGTGTCCCACCAGCAGTTTGGGTGTCTTTGTTTACAGTTTCTTCTGTGGTCTGATCAACTGCAATTCTGCCAAAGGGATTCATTTTCCTCAGTTGAACAGAGAAACCCTTGTTGCGAAAGTGCTCATACATCCATGGACTTGTCTCCTTTAACCGAGTATCTGAGCAAAGTACACAGGAAGTAACCGTGCATAGTTAGTTGTTCATTGCAAAGCACCAAGGTATGACATTTCTGATGCAAGCAAGATGAAGATGCCAGTCTCCTTCTCTGTCAGCACGAAGTAGGCCAAGCAGAACATCCACCATGTCAATGTAAGTCATACAAAAGGCTGAGAGTTGACCTCTTTCATGGCGCAAGACATTTAGGTGACTGTTGAACATTTCAGAAATTTTTACTTGTATGATTCATCCCTCAAAACATCATCATGTGATTCATGACAAATGGTCTGATGAAGCAGGCCTATTTGGATTTTCGCATCACACAGCTTTGCTAGGCTTTCAGGACGATGGATGTCAAGCCATTCCATAAATCCATTCCATGCTAGCCTCATCAATGCTTCATATACCAGCTTGTGCAAATGGACTGCTCGATTATACTGTTTTCCCCCCAGTACCTAACTGATAGATCCTTCAGCAATGACTCCGGATTCTACTGCAAGGTCACGAAGTCCCGCATCACCAAACCTTTTTCCAATTGCTGACATGAAATTGCAAATTGTGTGAAAGTTTCCCATCATCAATACAATGCCTTTAAACTTGTCAGGGTTTTTCCACACGATTTCTGTAGCTTTTGAATACAGTGCCTGGTCGAAAACAACAGCAATATTCTGAAGCTGTAGAGATGATTGTGCAGCAAGAGATTGATGCAGAGTTTCTTGCACAGTTGTCATTTCTGTTGCTGGAGCATTAATTGTGGGCAAGTAACCAACTGTATCAGCAAATACCTCCATGTCATCTCTTATCAGTATGTTATATCCTGTCCAAGAACTTATTGTCTGAATTGATGGATCATGCATTCTGACAAGAATCCAGAGTAAGTGTTGCTGGTGTGCACTTGCTTTTGCGACTTCAAATTCAGTAGAAAGGCCAGCTGGCACAATTGGGAGTGGACCTTCCCTTTTCCCCACAGTGTAGATAGGAAGTAGTTGATCAGAAGGCTCAATTGTTCGCCGCTTCTCTTTCTTGTCCACATTGGTTTTTGATCTTGGTGGCATACATGTCAGAGAAGTTGGCTGAACTATTATGCCATTGACACAATGTGATGTCCCTGATCCACTTAGTACTTCCTCTTGTCTGTCAATGTTGTCAAAAGCAAGTACAGTTGGAACAGACTGGTGGATACTTGCTGGAAGAGGTACTTCATCAATGACTACATGTTCCATCTTGTCAATACACAGCGCATTGTCAATCACCTCCAAGGTTGAGTATGAACAAGAGTGTCCCAAGTGATTTAAAGTTTTGATCAGCTCAACATTACCTGTCAGAGTTTTTATTACCCATGGAAGAAGAATGTGCTTTGGCGTTATTACTTTGCCAACAGTAACAGCAGCAACAACGTCCTGGGCAATGGACCATGAAAGTCTGCTAATGCGAGTTGAGGGTGTCTCTTTGCCACCAAGTAAGAGATTCAGAAACCTTATGACACTACTGGGTAAAGAAGAATATGTGGAATTCAATTCTTCAGGATGTGGAGGCCAAGGCTGTTCTTTGATTTCACTCTTTATTTGTCCACGTAAGAACATCGCTGTATCACTGACTAATGCTTGATATTTATCATCTGACTTTGCATTCAGTTTGTTCTTCAATGAAACATTTTCAGCAGCTATAGTTTCAAGCAACAAGTTGTCAGGTCTGATGTATACCCTCCGTCCCACAGTGAAAAAATGCAAAGATTCTTTAAATTCAGCCTCAAGTTTCCCACGAAGATGATATCGAAAGGACAAGTCATTGCATCAATTTTATTTAAACACAGATGCATTGTATTTATCCATTAACTGACAACAGACAGTAGTTTCAGATGTAATTGGGGAATTATATTTTTCGTTACACAATTTTAGGTCTCATTGTGAGTAATTAAACTTCATATGAAAGAAAATATTGTTTTAAATAGATAATGTTTATTTTAACTATGGTAATATCTGCAAAATGTATTTGTTTTTTGTATTAAACTGAAATGCAGAGATTTCATCAAACATGGGGTTAGCACTCGGAAATTTTTGTGTAAATTTGGAGAACATTTTGAGCAAGGAAAACAGGCTTTGCAGTGCAAGAAAACAATGTAAATTCTGTGATCACTTATTATTACAAATACAACAAACAGCTGTTATCAATCACAAAAGTTTAATGCTATGTTAAGTCATAACACTGAAGTAAACAATTCTTAATGTCTTTGCATAATGAAAAATAAAACAAATAATAGATTTTTTAATATAATTTGATAACAGAGAAACATTTATTGCACAAAACCATACAAATTGTATATCAAAATGTGTGGAATTTAGTGCCTGACACATTTCATTACACAAAAGTTGCCTAGGAATTGTAAATTCTGCTTTTTCATGCTTATTTCTGAAATTTGGAGCAAATTGGAAAAAAATGTCGGCCATCTTGAAAATGGCGGCCAAAATGACATTTAGCTGGACATGTGAGATGTCCATCATGTGATTTCATGAAGTGTGGACATCAGGCTATCTGAAAACCACAATGGAAATTTGTCCCTCCATTTGGTAGTCAAACATAAAAATCAGGGGTCTGGCTCATAGACTATAATCTATTTGCCAGGCTTTTACTTTTGTATTTAAAATGACATACACATATCAACATCCAGAAACCGAAATGGATTATCTAATGGCATGTTTTGTCATTGCTTCACGCCAATACTTATTTGACTACCTATTAGAAGACCCATGAATATCCGGGGTATAATAGGTCTTCAGCAACCCCTGCTTGCAACATGCTTGTCTTAAGAGACAACTAACGGGATCGGGTGGTCAGACTCGCTGACTTGGTTGATGCATGTCATCAAATCCCAATTGCGTTGATCGATGCTCATGATGTCAGTCACTGGATTGTCTTGTCCAGACTCAATTATTTACAGACCGCCGACAAATAGCTAGAATATTGCGGCGTTAAACAACAAAACAACAAACAAAACAATAATCTTTTATCTGCTAAATAATAAAACAAAACTCGAATAAAGGGCTACGTTCCTTTTTAAACTGACGTATTCGATACCTCCTGTCCTGCCACAAAACGAATTGAGAATAGTGTTATATAGTATGAGAAGATGGATAACTTCAACTTTCTAAAATGAAACAATTTCTCCTTTTCGTTGAGCAATAAGCAGGCGGTCTCAGGCTTTCGTGTCCACATGCGACAACCTCTGAGGTACAACCGCGTGCTCTTTCTACGAGTTATACGGCTCTTGCGCCAAAGTTGGATCATCAGGTTACATTCTAAAGATTTCCAAATTTGACGCCACGTCTGATTATAATTAAATCTATGCCTGACGATCTAGCGAGCAAAAAAACCCAATATCTACAATGCTATATGACAAGAAGGATGACATCAAAAAATCCAAAAGTCAACTTTGAATTCCCTTCATGTCGAGCGAAGTTCCAGCAGCATTTGGTGTCTAGTTTTGAGGTACAATCGAACATGTTCTATCAGGGAAGACTTCAAAGGGCGCCATACGAATCTTGCTCAAATGGTGTTGGATCAAGGTAACAACATTCAAGGCCTTAGTAAATCTTTCAAAAGTATTTTGGCAGACCACCTGAAAACAAACATGGGAATATGAGGTACAGGTGCAGAATGGTAAGCTGGTGAGTGAGTGAGTGAGTGAGTATGGTTCTACGCCGCTTTTAGCAATATTCCAGCAATATCACGGTGGGGGGCACCAGAGTGAGTGAGTGAGTATGGTTTTACGCCGCTTTTAGCAATATTCCAGCAATATCACGGCGGGGGGCACCAGAAATGGGCTTCACACATTGTACCCATGTCGGGAATCGAACCCAGGTCTTCGGCGTGACGAGCGAACGCTATAACCACTAGGCTACCCGACCGCCCCTGGTAAGCTGGTATCACTATTTAATAGTGATTTGTAAACATTTACTTATCGGAATCGTACAACGCAGTGTGCCTTTAGCAGACTAGGAGGGCAGGTCAAAAAGTTCTACGCCTGACTAACTCTCAACTTTGGGCCATAACAATTTAATTAATCAGTGTAGAACATTGCTTGAGTTGTTCATTGCAAGCGTATTTTGTCTATTGGGGCTGTTTGTATATTAGTGACATGAAAGGGGTACAATGGACACAGAAATGGAAAAGAACGTGTACCGAGCAGTAATCAAGTTTTTTACTTTTGAGAAAAGTACTCCCCATGAAATTCATGACCGCATTTCACAAGTATATTGGGATAGGTGCCCTAGCTGTTCCACTGTTTAACTTTGGGCAGCTATGTTTAAGGCTGTGAGAACAAGCCTTGAAGGTGACCCTGGGTCTCGGCGTCCCTCATCTTCCATCAATGAAGATTCAGTCAAGGAGATAGAAAAACTTATGCTGTCCGATAGACGTATTACCATTGCTGAACTTGAGGAAGACACAGGTCTAAGACATGGATACATTGAAACTATTATTCATGGACATTTACAGGATGTATAAGATATCTGTTGGGTGCCAAAGTTTCTGAATTATGATCTTAAGGAAACAAGAACTGACATTGCCAGCGAAAATGTTTGAGTAAATTGAGGCGGATTTCGACAAATTCAAAAAGAGATAACTAACGGGTGATGAAACATGTGTCTACCACTATGATCCCGAGTCAAAATGGCACCATTCCACTTCTCCGGTACCAAAGAAATTCAAGTCTTTAAGATCACTGACGGACGTTATGGCCACTGTATTCTGGGATGCAAAGGGTGTGATCCATGTTGATTACTTAGAAAGTCAAAAGACGATTCCTGATGCCTACTATGCTGACTTGCTTCCTTACCCTCCATACTCCCCAGACCTGACAGCATGTGATTTCCATGTATTTCCTTAACTGAAAGACCGCCTCCGTGGTTTAGTGGTAGAGAGTCCGCCCGGAGAGCGGAAGGTCCGGGGTTCGATCCCCGGCCGCGTCATACCAAAAGACGTTAAAAGATGGTACTTGTTGTTATCCTGTCTGGCGCTCGGCATTAAGGGGCTAAAACAAGGACTGGTCGGCTCGGAATCAGTATACTGTGTCTGAGTGGGATATTCATGTTAAACTGTGGCATGGTATCTCAGTGAGCTAGCACTATAAATCGGCATCAGTCCGGACTAGTATAAGCCACCACACAAACACACACACACGTACATGCCCGTCGCTATATAAGTGCAATAACCTTTGACGCAACGTTAAACCCCATTTCACCTCCTGAACTTAAAGAACAGCTTCGTGGAAAGCGCTATGACGACAACGATGACTTCAAAGCTGCCGTGAATGGGTTTTCCGGGGTGGCTTCAGAGAACTTCTTCCTGACGGGAATTGAAACGCTTCACTGTCGATATGAGAAGTGTATTGAAAAGCAGGGAGATTATGTTGCAAAATAAAAAATTTAAAAACTTTCACAATGGTTTGTTTTGTTTGTTAGGCTTAGAACTTTTTGACCAGCCCTCGTTTTCCTAATAGTTATAGAACGGGTCTTTAAACCCAAGATTGTATTTAAACCAAAGCTTTACGGTGAACACAGACAGAACAATGGTGCCCTCAGTCTGATTGGAATACAGATGCAATGAAATCGAAATGGAATAAATCCTTCAAATCGTCCAACTGCTCCAAAATACAATAAACATAAAATATTGTGAGATCGACTCATGCTTGCTGGATGATTTAAGATCGGATCGTGTCTTGAAAATGCATTTGTACTTTAGGTGGTTTTCGTTTGAAAAATAAGATTTCATCAACATTAATTGAGTTCAATCCGGCAGAAAACATACGTCATTGACGTGAAATAGTAAACCAATGTCATGTAAGGAGCCTTGGCCTATCTAAAGGACGGGGCGAACCATCGGAAAGTTGAACAGAGCCAGCAACAAATGTTTTTATCGCAGTGTCACTAGTTTCTATGCGCGGTGGCGTAGTCTGGTGGTCAAAGCGTTCACTCGCAACGCCGAAGGTTTGATTCCCAACATGGGTACAATGTGGTGTTCCCCGCGGCGATATTGCTGAAATATTGCCAAAAGCGGCGTAAAACAATACTCACCACAGGTTTCTAATTAAGATTTACCAACCTGGTAAGTATATTTCTATTGTTTCCGTGGTCATGTGCTGGTGGCACGGTTCATAGAACATCAGCTATTTAAAACATTACTGGACTATACCATTATGCCAAGCCTTGAGGTGAAAATCTTCCCGTCCTGATTGTCCAAGTCGAAGTACGCAGAAATTATGCCCTGGGTCAACATGTGATATTAAGCGAGGTAATTGTTTATTCCATGTTCTTGTTTCCAAAATGACATCGCGTCAGTCTATTGGATTAAACCATCAGTTCTTTAGTTCAGCTAAGCCGGATTTCAGCTCCACGGGGCTTCACAGTCATTCATAGTGTGGCGACTTGATATCTTGGATAATACACAAGTCGTTTTTCTTTCCATGAATCCCGTGAGGATGATCTTTTTTCTGTTTTCTGTCAAGATAGTGTAACGCAGTATCAATGCTATTCTCGTAAAGCAAAAATAGAAAAACAGTTACTTCCTTTTTGAGTCAACTATAGTAGGTTTTTAACAAGCTTCATTACCGATCTGTTTTCGCATCACGCCAACTCAAGGTGCACGGCATTTTCTCATAATGAGATCAAAAAGACGATCTTTGCTATGTATGTACATTCATTTCTGTGAAGATGAAAAACAAATTAAAAGAATTATAATCAATCCAATACGGATACGTATCAGAAGTTTGTTTCAAAATAGACTAAATGACCACGTTCTAATATATATAAAAGTGTAATATGTATCACTGATTTTTTTTCAAAACACATCTCTGATATGTATCTGAATGAGATTAGACACGTGTGTGCCTGCGTGTGTGTGTGTGTGTTTCTATATATATTAACAACCTAAAACGTCTTTCTTTATATTCATATTCTTCGGGCTACTTCAAGAACAATGGTAGACAATGGGCGCAGCACGCGACATCTTTGTTTGATTTGATCAATCAAAGGATCCAGCTACAAACATCGTCCAGTATTAACGGTAATAATTTATCACATGTCCTGTATGAAGTCCCTGGTAACTAAAATCTCTTTGAAAAGAAAATAGCCTTCTCACTGAGACGAAATTGATGCAAACATACTGAACATCCCGCCTTTAAACAGTGTTGGTATTTATGTATCCCACTAAAGAAACCGACCAAAATAGGTTAATGAAAAATACATGCTTTTATGATTTCGACAGACCACAGCTTATTGGGTTAATAAATATCCGTTAACCGTTAAATCAAGAAAGTGTGGCCAAACGAAATTGGAATTTCCACGCAACGCATCCTAATTTCTGCTGTAAAAGCCAATATTACAATCTCCCAAGAATGTGAAAAGGTTTACGTCTTCATGGACAAAAACAGCCGGTTCACATGAATAGTATTGTTGTTTATTGCGTAAAGGGGCCACCGGCTAATGATACCGTTTCAAAGCATGTAAAACAGTTTTCTTACAGAGCGCATTGATAGGGTTGCAGTCTAATATAAGACAGCATGATGACAACCTCAATAATTTAACAATAATAAAAAGTATATTAAATACAGAACAGATCAGACAGAATTTAAGGTATTGAGCTTCAATGAAGACTGTCGTATTCGAACAACTTTATATGAGTTAAATGAAAACAGCCTGAGCAAGAAAGTTGTACTCCCAGATATTTATGACTGTTTACGGCCCGAGTACAGAATCTCCAACCCTAAACTTTTCATATTTCCTCAAATGGCCACCATTTCTAAACACGATCATCTTGCAATAAGAATAAAACTTAGCAAGCCGCTTTTGTAAGCCTACAACAGTGACATCCATGAGAATAATGTCGTCAGCAAAGAACAATATGAAAATCTCAAGGGCATTTGACGTGATACCATGGTGGTCTTCGGCGGAAAGAAACTCTGCAACATCATTCATGAAAAATGAAAATAAAAATGGCGACATTTGACACCCCTGAACGCCCGACTTGCATAAAAACATCTCAATAGACCCATATTCCAAAGACACACATGATTTCACAAATTCATACATATTTCTGATTAACTTATATGTTCTACCTTTAACAACCCCAGTCCACGAGCCCATTCCGATACACATGATCAAAGGCAGCCTTTAGGTCTATGAAGGAACAGTGCAGTCTACCTCGCTTCTGCGACAGATACTTCTTTATGCTGCATTAATAACAAATATGTTGTCCACAGTTTAAAAGCCTTTTCTGAAACCAGCCTGTTCATCAATAATACACCGCTCTACCTGAGACCACTTACTAATCTGTTACACATTATTTCAGCAAATAATTTTCCTACAACATCTAGGAGATTTAAAGTCCCATCATTTGATCTTTATTGTTGCCCTTCTTAAATGTTGGTAATATATCACCGCATGTCCACTGCTTTGGATAATGACCGGATACTAAAACTGCATGAAACAACTGAAGTAACATATTAATACAAATGTGTGGTGCATTTGTTTGGAAAGGTCCAGCGTTTATCAGCCTTCGTATCAGAAATAGCTCTAGTAAGTTCATCTTATGTAATAATGTGATCAAGATCACCAACTTCATCCATGGTAGTGTCTATCAGTTTAGCACTTAAGATTTACAAAGTCATCAAAACATATAAAAATCAAGAAATTCTTCACAACCTTGGTTTCCCATGAACAAAGTTTGAAAATGGTGAATCCAATCAGAAATATTACTAAGTGACCAAAACATTTTATTATCATTAGACTTTAATGCTGTTTCTATCTTTTCTTTAAACAACACAGGTCTTTGTTATATCTGGGGGCACAATTGGCTGAAAGATCGGAGAATTCAGTGAACTTAAACTGGTTGCTTCATCCAGTTCTGTACAAAATCTAACTGAAGCTCTTCTTTCCAAGTGAACAGGGTTTTGGGGTTAAAACGTTATCTGGGTTTTTTAGATTTATTAGCTACATATGAACATGTTACTGGAAGGTGACTTGACTCTTACTTCATCGATTGTCAATTGATGCGAAACATGGAAGTGAATGTTGCATTGTGAGGACATAATCCATTACGCTTTGGCCTTCATTTGTAAAGCATGTGAATCTTCTAATCTCAGCATCTTCCCCAACCCTTCAATTACAAATCCTAAGTCCTGTATTTTTACAAAAGTAAAGCAGTGTTAACCCTCTAGTGTTTGTAACATGATCCTGTGATGTTCCAGGTAAGGAATTATCATCTTCTGTATAATTAGTAACATCATCAATCGGAAAATGCGTCGAATCATCAATATCTATAGTGAGTGAGTATGGGTTTAGGCCGCTTTTAGCAATATTCCCGCAATGTCACGGCGGGGGACACCAGAAATGGGCTTCACACATTGTACCCATGTCGGGAATCGAACCCGGGTTTTCGGCGTGACGAGCGAACGCTTTAACCACTAGGCTACCCGACCGCCCCATCAAAATCTATAAAGTCTTCTTGTGAACACACAATACCTGTTCACATTTCGTAGTCTCGTAGTCTGTCTCCCAGACCATAGAGAATAAAATAAAATTGAATCAAAATCACGTCTAGAATAATTGGGAGAATCTAGATTGCCAGACATTTAGCATTATTCAGTGCTTCATTTGGATTTTACTGCTTATTTTGTAGATATAAATCTTGAAATAAGATAACTATATTTCCGGAGCTAAATGTAAGTCTATTGAAAGGGCATTTAATTACAAATATTCCCGGTCAAGTGTATTTCACGTCCTTCATGCTTTAAGTTTAAATCTGCTGATATCAAATATCCCGGGGTCAATTTAAATGCGTAATCTCCCTCTTGACGGACCAAGCAAAACTTGAGCATATAAGAACGACATGCCGTTCAATACGCAATGTTTCATTCAAAATCTTTAGAAATCAATTATTCCTGAAATCGTTGCCTCTATCGGTAACAATGATATACGTCATGCAACTTTTCAAAAAATATAACTGATGATTGTGTCTGCTCGCATAACTTCGATAAGCTAAATGAACCGTTTTGCGGCCCAGACAAAATGACGACAAAGAAAATGAACCATCTCACCATTCAACAACCCACACTGAATACAAGACGAAACGTCCAATATGGTGTCTATCACATTAGATATATTGCTTAGAGACCAGTTTCTAGTTCCAAGTTATGCTTTTTAGAATTCATTTCATACCAACGATAACATGCATCCAGCTCTATCATTTAATTCATCAGGCGTCAGTAGTGGACGACCTTTGATACGGAATGTGGTTCTCAAAAGCTTTTGAGGAAATGAAAAACGTCCACGTCTGCTTACACCGATAACCTTCGATCCCATAAGTTTAATTCTCAAGGATACTGAGCAGATTAATCAACAAACGAATGGATCCGACATATACAACATTAAAGAAACAAACTTCAAGATGAAATGCATCCCGCTCTGTCTTTTAATTCAAAGGACGTCAGTAGCGTATATGCAGGGCTAATATGGGTTTCTGATAAACGTTTATCGGAATTGGAACTGTCTTCTCCTGCTTGCAGCGCTCATGTTCAGTTCCGGGACCGTTTGGTTCTGGTCTTGATCCACAGTCACTGGAATTGAAAATAAATAGACAATCCATTTCCATAATCACAATAAATCATCATGAATCACTATCAAATACAGTGATTCTCCCAGTCTACCGGTGATTCAATTATAATACACCCAATGATGATAGCAGGTGTTCGCAAAAAGGTGAGCTATCCTGCCCCACCCATGGAACCCGTTACAAACACATGCAAAGGCAAGTCAATTTTTCACCTGGAACAAAACACAGGAACATGTCATGGATACACACATTTTGCTTGAACTTGTTGATTTTGCCTTTGTTCAATGTTTCCCAATTACTCATACCTTATGTTTCTAGTAAGCTCACCAAGCATCATTTTTTTAACATATCCCTTCTGTATGGGAGATTGCAATTGAATTGTCGGTTGTTCCTTGTAAATGGGGTATGAAACGTATGCCTTGTGATTTTCCACATCATTGTTGTAATTAGTGTGTACTTATGTAATAAGTATTATTGCACTGCTTCACATATCAATTTTACCCAAAGGATTCTTGGTTCGAAAAGGTCTCCACAGATACTTGTGTAGTTACTTCAATATCTCAAAATAATTAAGTCTCAAGAATGAGTGAGTAGGGTTTAACGCCGATTTTAACAGTATTCCAGTTATATCACAGTGTGTCAGCTTAATGTGGGAGGAAAGCCCGAAGTGATGCAGGTCTCTGACGTTTACCACTTTGATGAAACCCACGAGCACGGGTGTGGTGACAAACCTAGAAACATAATCGGGGCGAACCAGTATTCAAACCAACAATCATAGGTTTCTTGCATGCCCAAGGGACGTAGGCAACTCTACACAGCGAATCGCGGCTCCTTAGATGACTGGGACACCCATTCCCCCAAGTCTCAAGAAGCAACACACAAATTGACAAATTTGTCAGACAATAAGAGTATCTTTATTCATTTATTAAAAACAATCGCACAGAATGACGAGAAATCATCATGATTGTTGACATGTTTATTTCCATCGTAATTGATTTCATGAATGAGTCAGTGAGTGAGTTGGGTTTAACACAACTTTGAACAGTATTTCAATTACATTCCTGTGTGTCAGCTCAATGTGGGAGAGAAGTGATTCAGGTCTCAGACGTTTTCGGTGTGGCAAGCACGGCTAAGGTGCTAACAAATCAAGTAACATAATCAAGGTGAACCAGGATTCAAACCCATGATCATAGGTTTCTGCGAGTCCAAAGGGACACAGCCCTGCACAGTGGGCACCTAGACGACTGGGGCTACTGAGCCCCTTATTCATATCTCACCTTGGCAGCTGGAAGCTCCATTGCACCCATAACATCAGTCATGCCAAATCATTGTTGGTTTGTTGTTCAACACCGCACTCAGCGATATTCCAGCTATATGGCTGCGGTCTGTAAATAATCGAGTCTGGACCAGACAATCCAGTGATTGATATCATGAGCATCAATCCACGCATTTGGGATCGATGACATGCATCAACCAAGTCAGCGAGCCTGACCACCCGATCCCGTTAGTCGCCTCTTACGACAAGCATAGTAGCCTTTTAGGGCAAGTATGGGTTGCTGAAGACCTATTCTACCCAGCATCCCCCACAGTCAACATCAGTGTTGATTTCACTGTGATTCGCTGAACAAAACCAGCAACACCTCCACAATAGCGTACATTGCAGTGTAGATTTCATTTTTATTCCATATAAGATCATGTGGATACAGACGATTCAGGTACATTTCACTTTGACACGTGTCAGCATCAGCTGGCCTCAGTAAAGCCCTGAGACTCCACATACTCCAAAGCCTTCTGTTTCACTTTCTCCATAGACTTGGAATCGCCATATTTCTTCTCAAAGTCCATATATTTCTTAAAGAAAAACTGCATCTTCTTTGATGACATTTTCATGTGGATAACCCTCTCGAACAGATGCCTGCAAATATGATGTTTATACAATATGTATTTTATTGACTCATCTACTCAAGACAAATACAAAAAAGTGCAAAATGTTCTCTTCTCATATTCTAATTGAGAAATATTTCATCCACACACTCAAGCATCTTAAGAAAGTTTCACAACAAACATTGATTAAATTTAATGCTAATCTTTTCATTGCAAATATCAGCATTTACTTGTTTGTTTGTTTGTTTATAAGCAGTATTCAATCTATATGACAGCAGTCTGTCTGGACCAGACAATTCAATGATTGAAATTCAATGATTGACATGAGTGAGTGAGTGAGTGAGTGAGTGAGTGAGTGAGTGAGTGAGTGAGTGAGAGTATGGTTTTACTCCGCTTTTAGCAATATTCCAGCAATATCACGGCGGGAGACACCAGAAATGGGCTTCTCAGAGTGAGTGAGAGAGTGAGTGAGTGAGTGAGTGAGTGAGTGAGTGAGTGAGTGAGTGAGTGAGTGAGTGAGTGAGTGAGTGAGTGAGTGAGAGTGAGTGAGTGAGTGAGTGAGTGAGTGAGTGAGTGAGTGAGTGAGTGAGTGAGTGAGTGAGGTTTAATGCAGCTTTGAACAGTATTCCAGTGGTATCACTGCGTGTCAGCTTTATGTGGGAGGAAAGCCTGACGTGATGCAGGCCTTGGGCATTGGTGAAACCCACAAGCACAGGTATAGTGCTGACAAGCTGAGAAAATATAATCAGAGTGAACCAGGACTGGAATCAGGCGGGACAATAATTGGTTTCTGGCGTGCCCGAGGGACGCAAATTGGGGGCCTTTGACAAGTGGGCCACCTGTGCCCCCAAACTCACATCATAAGCATCGATCCACGCAATTGGGATACAATGACATGCATTAACCAAGTCAGCCAGTCTGACCACCCTCCTATAACGGGATGGAACTAGTTCCAATATGGCCAAAATCCAATTAGCCTGTTGGTTGTTGGTTTGTTGTTTAACGCCGCACTCAGCAATATCCCAGCTATATGACGGCAGTCTGTAAATAATCGAGTCCGAACCAGACAATCCAGTGATTAATATCATGAGCATCGACCCATGCAATTGGGATCGATGACATGCATCAACCAAGTCAGTGAGGCTGACCATCCGATCCCGTTAGTCGCCTTTTACGACAAGCATAGTCACCTTTTACGGCAAGCATGGGTTGCTGAAGACCTATTCTACCCCGGAATCTTCACGGGTCCCACTTAGACTGAGCTGAGCCGAATGTAGTTTGATATCTCACCTGACATCATCCAGGTTGCCTGTCTTGATGACCATGTCCAGATACACTGACCACAGGTCAGTACGCTTGGGGTAGTTGGTGAGGACGTTTTCAAACATGGTGCAGCCACGCTGGGGCTCCCCCTGCTTGTACTCCATCTGGGCAAACTTGGAGATCAGCTCAACATCTGAGAGAAAAAATTATGAATAGAAAAACTCAAATCCAGCGAATGACATATCGGCATGACTTTAGACCATGATTTAATTCATGTCACCTTACAGTGAGTGAGTGAGTTTGGTTTTACGCCGCTTTTAGCAATATTCCAGCAATATCACGGCGGGATGTGGGTCACCTTACAGTGAGTGAATGAGTTTGGTTTTACGCCGCTTTTAGCAATATTCCAGCAATATCACGGCGGGGTGTGTGTCACCTTACAGACTTATGTACAAGAGTAGAGTGATTTTATATTTCATGTTGCATTAGCTTTCAAGAAGGATAGCATCACCTGCCACAACTATAGGCTAAAAAGAATAACAGTCTTGGTTCTCAGGCACCACCTGCGTCATCATAAAGTCCGTCGCACATTTCATTTTTATTTCCATTTTTTTAAAAATCAAAGACATTCTAATACTTAACAACAATGCCATCCAACATAACACAGTTACTTCCCTTTGCATTCGCACTGCTTTACAGCACATCTTGTTATGGTCATGGCGACAATAGGAGTTTGTATGTTTCTTTATGTAGGTAGGCCATTTCCCAGGTTAGAGGTACACAACTGTTTATTTGGTTACATACTAGATTGAACAAGCCCCCACAAAAAAACACTGCCCGCTGGCACAATATTTTCAAAAGTCATTGCCTTAACACCAATTCTTTATTATTTTAAGCCATACAAAGAATTTTTTCAGATTATTTTAGTCCTCTGTTTCATGCAATCTGATTCCTGATCTTATAGAACAAAAGTAACTCTCAGCGAAATAGTATCCATTCCAATAATGTTTCTTAGTACAAATGATGGTCCAGAATAAGACATGTCATGTTAGCATGGCTTGCAGAAATTATTTAAGATCATGAGTTTCTTTTTCACATTTAACATTTGAAGCAAAGTGCTGATAAAGAGGTCTTTGGTGGAGCATCTCTCATCACTGGCAACACTGAAGCAGCTGCATTTGATCAACTTCACCATGGTGAACAGATAGTACACATGGGGGGATACAGCTTTTTTTAAAAGGGGGGGTGCACAATTAAGATATATTTATTGCGCACCCCCGCACCCCCACTCTGCATCCGCCCATGGTACATTGTCTTGGCATATCTGAATGACTTACGATCTTTCTTGTCCAAACTTTTCAGACACCTTTGCAGAAGTTTTCTTGCAGCTTCAGGGCGACCATTTTTGAAGAAGAACAAGCCAAACCCTGTCCAAACTGTTTTGTCCTGAGTGAACTTCTTTGTCATAGTATTGTACATCTTCTCCGCTTCCTGCAAACAGTGGAGACAGGCCAAGCTTGAAGGACATGTGTTAATACTTAAAGAGGTAATACTCTGAAGTGCAGTGGTCTCACAGTGTGACTGGGAGAAATAGTGAGAGGGTGGATGGATGGATGGATGGATGGATGGAAGGATGGATGGGATGGATGGATGGATGGGATGGATGGATGGATGGTTGGATTGGATAGATGGAAGGATGGATGGATGGATGGAAGGTTGGATGGGATGGATGGATGGATGGATGGATGGATGGATGGATGGATGGAAGGATGGATGGAAGGATGGATGATGGATGGATGGATGGATGGATGGATGGATGGATGGATGGATGGGATGGATGGATGGATGGATGAATGGTGGGTGGATGGGTGGTGGACATCTTCCCGAGGCAAGGGAGTTAACTGACTTTAAAAGTTCAGTTTCCACCCTTGCCAAACCAGGCTGAAATTATGAAGTTATATTTTCGCTGGAGTAACGAGTCTATGCATAGTCCAATCAAAATCCTGTAACGATAACGGTATCCGGTTCATAAACAACATGGCAACTGCCGCGCCGATTTCGTTCGATTTGCAGGATTGCAGGACTGGGCGTCGACAGATATTTTCCAAATCTTTTCATGTTCTTAATCAAGGTGTTCAAGTGATTTGATGCACTTCATGAGGTAAAACCCATTTTATTACAATTAATTAATTAATAATCAATGAGATCATCTTGACTCGACGCCGCCATTTCATTCAAAGCAAATGCAAGCGATATGAGAGGTGGCATCTGATTGGTCAGCAGGGGGACATAGAAGGGACATAATTTGTAATAGCCACTGTTGGTGCTACGATCGAGCCAAGAAATTCCAGCCTAGTTCGGGAAGGGTGGAAATATGCCTTTTAAAGTCAGTTAAATCCCTGGCCTCGGGAGGGTTGTTGGTGGAAAATTAAATGGTGAATGGGTTGGCTTTGAAAAAGCCGTGGATGGTGGCGAGTGATGATGATCAAATGATGTTTTGTTTGTTAAATGATGAGTTGGTGGTACATGTTTCATTACATGGTGAGTGAGTAGGTGATACATGAGGAATCATTGGATGATGATTGATGGTAGGGTTATATGTCCGCCTGGCATTGTGATCACTTCTTGACTTCAACAAACACTTCGTATCAATCCATACATCTTTACTACAACATCGCCATATTACAACTGCCGCCTCCAACGGCTATCTTCACTTATGTCATCAACTACCTCACCATAGTTACTAGTACCTAGAACATACAAAGCTTACACTATAATGAATTACAGCTCGAGAATCCATGGAAGTCGCAATGTTAGCCATGTGATCCTAAACCAGCTCCTTACACACAATGCAAACTCCATGCATCGCATGCAACTTTCAACATATATGGCGTTAAAAAAAAAGAATTGGTTCTCAGGCAATGGCTTTTAAAAATATAGTGCGGGAGGGCAGTGTTTTTGTCTTTTTGTGTTTGTTCAAACTAGAATGAGACCAAATAAAAAGTTGTGTACAATCAACCTGGGAAAGGTCCTCCCTACATAAATGTATTCCTTGTATATACCTTCCTGTATTGGATCACACTGTTTTTAAATAATGTAGCATTTCACTGCCAGGGTCCTGTGTTCAATTTTTAAGGACTTTTATTTTTGAAAATGAAAATAAAAACAAAACCTGCTGTGGAATTTGTGATGATGCAGGTGGTGCCTGAGAACCAAGACTATTATTTTTTTAGCCTAACAGAAGTTTGAGTAAGAGGCGGGTGAGTGTGTGAGTGAGTTTAGGGCAAACAAGTGGTGAGCTAGTGAATGTTGAGTGTTCTGATACTGGATGTGTGCTGCACAATCTCTCACCTCCATCTTGCCACTGTTGGAGTACACTTGCACCATCTGCCTGTACACCTTGACGGGGTCGTTCTGCTGCAGGGCTCGGTCAAACACCGCGGTGAGCTGGGCCTCTGCCCCATACATGTTCTCCAGGTTCATGTAGGCCAGCCACACATTCAGCTTCTCCTGCTCCTCCCTGACACAAACAAACACTCATCACTTCCAGCAACAGCAACAACATCTCCTGACACAAACACTCATCACTTCCAGCAACAGCTCCTGACACAAACACTCATCACTTCCAGCAACAGCAACAGCATCTCCTGACACAAACACTCATCACTTCCAGTAATAGCAACAGCTCTTCCTGACACAAACACTCATCACTTCCAGTAACAGCAACAGCTCTTCCTGACACAAACACTCATCACTTCCAGTAACAGCAACAGCTCTTCCTGACACAACACTCATCACTTTCAACAACAGCAACAGCAGAAGAAGAAGCAGAAGCAACAGACAAAATGAGTCGATAAGAAGGTAAAAATTAAATGTTCCATGCTCTGGGGAGGAAAACTCCCTGATCACGTTTGATTGATGGCATTTGATTTTAAACTTAATCTACTTATCTACTCATTTAATCTATCGTATAAACACATAACCTTGTAACTAGTCTCCTAGAACAACTGGCATGTCCATCAATTCCTTCCTAACTGTCACAATCTTGTCACAACTGGCTGCACTTATACCTAATTATAACTGGTTTCATTTGTAAGTACATTTATTCCAAAATACTACTTGTCATGTTTAAATCCAACTTCAAAATGCCAATAGAGCCTCAAACAGTAGCATATACAGTGAACCCATCAATCTGAATGTTAGCATTTCTGAAGGAATCATTTGAATTTACAAATTTGTGGGCTTTTCCCCTTCTGTTGGTTGGCAACCATAAACTGCAGACACAAGCCATATACATGCACTCGTGCTGGGGTTAAATTAACACCAGGTTATTTGCAGCAGCCCTTGGAATCCCTGAAATCCTCTTCTGCAGTGATTTGTTTCGTGTTCTTACACACAGTAATATTCCACCTATACAACTCAAAAGAAATGAAGGACCACCCGATTGTTACATATTACTATAGTTAATCTGTCATGCCATAACGAAAAAGTCAAATCTAGACTAGACAAACCAGTGATTGATACTATGAGCAAAGACCCATCCCAAGCTGACCACTTGATCCATTAAGCAATGGTAGCATGGGGCCTATTCTGCCCAGAATGCCTGTGAGTAGGAGTGAGTATGGTTTTACGCCGCTTTTATAGCAATATTACGGCGGGGGACACCAGAAATAGGCTTCACACAGTGTACCCATGTCGGGAATCGAACCCGGGTCTTCGGCGTGACGAACGAAAGCTTTAACCACTAGGCTCCCCGACCGCCCCAGAATGCCTGTGAGGTCACAGCGATGGAGGACAAGACTACCTGAAAGATATTGTCTTGAGCGCCCTCTCTGCCACAGTTCTTGCCTTGTCAATCTCGGCTGTCTCCAGATGGAAGGCCATGTACCGGGTCCACAGCAGGGAGCTGTCAGGCGACTGCAGTACCAGGCGGTCGAAGTCGTTGCTGCACACTGGGATCTGATCCCCTTCCAACTGCTGGCGCTCATACTGTAACATGGAGCCATTTGTACTGTGAGTTAGTGAGTACGGTTTTATGCCGCTTTTAACAAAATATTCCAGCAATATCACGGCAGGGGACACCAGAAGTGGGCTTCACAAAATGCATCTGTACTGTAATAACTTGGAGGCATTAGTACTGTAATATTAAGGGGCCATTTCTATTTTAATTATATGGAGCAATTTGTATTGTAATAACATGGATCCATTAGTACTGTAATATTAAGGGGCCATTTGTATTATAATGATATGGAGCCATTTATATTGCAATAACATGGAGGCATTTGTAATGTAATATTAAGGAGCCATTTGTATTATAATTATATGGAGCAATTTGTAATGTAATAACATGGATCCATTAGTACTGTAATATTAAGGGGCCATTTCTATTTTAATTATATGGAACCTTTTGAATTGCAAGAACATGGATCCATTTGTACTGTAATATTAAGGAGCCATTTGTATTATAATGATATGGAGCCATTTATATTGCAATAACATGGAGGCATTTGTACTGTAATATAAAGAAGCCATTTGTATTATAATCAAATGGAGCCATTTGTATTGTAATTATATGGAACGATTTGTATTGTAATGATGTGGAGCCATGTATATTGTAATAATATGGAGAGATTTGTTCTGCAATAACATGGTACAATTTGTACTGTAATAACATTTACTCATTTGAACTGTAACATACAACCTATCAAGATGTAACATGAAGACAAACGTAAGCAAAGTTTAACCAATGACGACACTACTTGTCTGTCTGACTGAATATGATCATGAAATGTAATAAAACATAATCTCACAGCATAGATTTTCTTTTCTTCGTCAATCCTCTCTTGCCTTAGTTCATGAGGGGTCTTCTTCACATACTTCTGAGAAAACAAAGTGCTTTCATCAAAACAAACACATGTCTCAAGATTGTGATTCTACTTAAATCAAAGTTGGAACCGACAAAACACTGGTTGATAGCATGAGTAACAATCCACAGACGAGTTAGATCCCCCATTGTCACAAACAGATACCAACTTTAGTCAGCCCTATTGATGCTTGCTGTTTATAGTGTTAAACAACAATATTCCAGCTCTATCACAGTATCCTGTCAATAATCAAGTCTGATATTATGAGCAACATTCCACTCCATCAGGCTACGATGACACACAAGCAACCAAATCAGTTAATCTGGCCACCCAGTTCATTTAGTAGCTCTATCGACTAGAATAGGTTGCTGGGGACCTATACCAACCTGGAATCCCCACAGGGTCGTCACTAACAACGGGTACTGGGGACCTATACCAACCTGGAATCCTCACAGGGTCGTCACTAACAAGGGGTACTGGGACCTATACCAACCTGGAATCCCCACAGGGTCGTCACCAACAAGGGGTACTAGGAACCTATACCAACATGGAATTCCCACAGGGTCGTCACCAACAAGGGGTACTGGGACCTATACCAACCTGGAATCCCCACAGGGTCGTCACCAACAAGGGGTACTGGGACCTATACCAACATGGAATTCCCACAGGATCGTCACTAACAAGAGGTACTGGGACCTATACCAACATGGAATTCCCACAGGATCGTCACTAACAAGAGGTACTGGGACCTATACCAACATGGAATTCCCACAGGGTCGTCACTAACAAGAGGTACAGGGACCTATACCAACATGGAATTCCCACAGGGTCGTCACTAACAAGGGGTACTGGGACCTATACCAACATGGAATCCCCACAGGGTCGTCACTAACAAGGGGTACTGGGGACCTATACCAACCTGGAATCCCCACAGGGTCGTCACTAACAACGGGTACTGGGGACCTATACCAACCTGGAATCCTCACAGGGTCGTCACTAACAAGGGGTACTGGGACCTATACCAACATGGAATCCCCACAGGGTCGTCACTAACAAGGGGTACTGGGACCTATACCAACATGGAATTCCCACAGGATCGTCACTAACAAGAGGTACTGGGACCTATACCAACATGGAATTCCCACAGGGTCGTCACTAACAAGAGGTACAGGGACCTATACCAACATGGAATTCCCACAGGGTCGTCACTAACAAGGGGTACTGGGACCTATACCAACATGGAATCCCCACAGGGTCGTCACTAACAAGGGGTACTGGGACCTATACCAACATGGAATTCCCACAGGGTCGTCACTAACAAGGGGTACTGGGACCTATACCAACATGGAATTCCCACAGGGTCGTCACTAACAAGGGGTACTGGGACCTATACCAACATGGAATCCCCACAGGGTCGTCACTAACAAGGGGTACTGGGACCTATACCAACCTGGAATCCCCACAGGGTCGTCACTAACAAGGGGTACTGGGACCTATACCAACCTGGAATTCCCACAGGGTCGTCACTAACAAGGGATACTAGGGACCTATACCAACATGGAATCCCCACAGGGTCGTCACTAACAAGGGGTACTGGGACCTATACCAACATGGAATCCCCACAGGGTTGTCACTAACAAGGGGTACTGGGACCCATACCAACCTGGAATCCCCACAGGGTCGTCACTAACAAGGGGTACTGGGACCCATACCAACCTGGAATCCCCACAGGATCGTCCCAAACAAGGAATACTGGGACCTATTCCAACATGGAATCCCCAAAGGGTCAGCACTATCAAGGCGTACTGGGGACCTATTCCAACATGGAATCCCCACAGGTTCGTCACAAACAAGGGGTACTAGCGACCTAATCCATTCTGGAATTCCCACAGGGTCGTCACAAACAAGGGGTACTGGGGACCTATTCCAACATGGAATCCCCACAGGGTCGTCACAAACAAGGGGTACTGGGACCTATACCCGTACTGTCAATCAACTTACTTTTTCTTCAACCTCATCATCGCTGCTGACATCATTGACACCAGATGGTGCTATAGAGAAGTCTTCACTGAAGGAGAACCCTGCTGACATTGTGAGTCTTGGAGGATTGGCACCAACTGTTGGTACCTGCGAGACAAAAAATGTTACATGCTGTTAGAAAACGTCTGTAAATAGTAAAACATGTCATGATTAAGTCAATACTATGGGAATACATCAACACCAAAATGTGACCCTGTTCACTTCATGCTTAAATAGACACATATTAGAAAACCTGACAATAGCTAATCCTCCTGAAATCGAAACCATTATAAGACCACAGTAATGTATATAAACTTCATATTGATAGTTCGAAAAATTCGGAAAGATTAATGTTAAAACTAAACCAAATGATTTTCGTTTCTCTGCTTCGAATTAAAGCATCAATTGCTGGTGACTTTGTCTCACCCAGAATCTGCACAGGTCAGACAGCCACTTAACAGAAAAAAAGTTCCTATCAACACTGAGATTTACTGAGATTTTGACAAGACTATTACAGGATGTCTAGCCATGCTGCTACAAACAATTGGAATATCAACTGGACTACCTTCATGATATTCACTGAGATTCTGACAAGACAATTACAGGATGTCTAGCCATGCTGCTACAAACAATTGGAAAATCAAGTAGACTACCTTCATGTCTTCATCATCATCAGAATCAGAAGCCTTGTTAACTTCAACCCCACTGTCGCTTTCCTCTGTTGACTTTGTCTTTCCTTTCTTTGATGGCGTTTCTTTCACCGATTTGTCTTTCTTTCCTGGCGTTTCTCTTGACGATTTCTCTTTTGCAGCCTTTTCTTTCCTTGACGGTGTTTCTTTGATTAATTTATCAGCTTTTGTTTTCTTAGCTGGTGTGTCTTTCACTGATTCCTCTTGACCAGCTGTTCCTTTCTTAGCCGGTGTTTTTTTAACTGATTCCTCTTTATCAGCCTTTGCTTTCTTCAATGGCGTCTCTTTCACGGATGTCTTCTTAGTGGTCTTGTCTTTCTTACCCGGGGTCTCTTTCATCAATTCCTCTTTAACAGCTTTCACTTTCTTCGAAGGTGTTTCTTTGACCGATGGCTCCATATTGGTCTTATCTTTCTTTTTTAACTTTGTCTTCGTTTCCTGTATCTTCAAGTAGTCAGTTTCAAGTTTTGTTTTCTTTGTACCTGTTACCTCATCATCACTATCATCACTATCATCACTTTCACTCTCATCACTTTCACTCTCAGCAAAGTCTACTGCGCTTTTCCTTATTTCTTTTAATTTCTTTTTCTTTGCACTTTTCACATTGTCTGTGTCCTCAGAATCGCCAGTTTCACATTTAATGTCACTTATTGATTTTGATTTCTTCTTTTTCTTTTTTTCACTCAAATTTTCGGTTTCATAAGTGCCGTTTACATTTTTCAAATTTCGTTCATCTTTAGAAAATTTTTCCCCCTTTTCTGATTTCTTCTTTTTTGACTTTGGTTCTGATTCTGCATCAGATTTCAATTTAGAAATGGATGATTCAGATTTCATATTTTCCAACTTTCGCTTCTGGATGAGCGATTCCTCATTTTTTTCTCCAGAAGAGGGTTTGTTTGTTTCAGTCTTCCTGTAAGACATATCAAAGAAATTCATTAACTGGGAAATTAAGTTGATAATAACCATCAAAACATTCTACTGGTTGTTGTTGGTCATGGTCATGATGATGGGAAGGGGAGGGGGTCAGAGGGAATCACATATGGGTGACAAACAAATATGACATGGGAGGGTCATAAAAAAACAGTACACATATTCGGGCAGGGTCATGAAAACGTGGACAGTTTTATAATAAAATATAACATGCTTTTGTGATTTCTCTTTTCAGAGAGGTTCATGAAACAATGTACTCTGTACATAAGTAAAATAAAATCTCTTTCCTCAGAATGGTTTCTACGTTATTGTAAACTTAATGATACTAAAAGTGCAATCATTGTTTGCATTATGAAATATATAGACATTTGTTTGTTTGTTGTCTGAGGCCACAGTTAGGCAATATTTCATCCACAACACAGGGATCTGTCAATAATCAAGTCTGGCCCCTGGGCCTGACTTAACAGTGGTTGATTTTCCAGCAACGTCCCACCCTGTGGTATGAGTGCAGGGCTTTCCCTTGAGTGAGTGAGTTGGGTTTAACACCGCCGTTAACAGTATTACAGTCATATCACAGCGTGTCAGCTTAATGTGGGAGGAAAGCCCGAAGTGATGCAGGTCTCAGACCTACAAAACTAGGGGCCCAGAGGACCCTCATATGAGGGTCCTGTAAAGTAAAGAAATGGTCAGTGTACTGTACTGTAAGATTAAATAATTACTTTAATTACAGGAACTTTATATTTTTTGCTAAGAATTTGGTACAATGGATATTATTGTATGTCCCTAAGGACACAGTCTATATTATTTTCTGCATCCATTTAATACTTTTGTGCATACTGGACGCACATCTCTGCATCGTGTAAAACCCTGGAGTGAGTGTGTGAGTGAGTATGGTTTTATGCTGCTTTTAGCAATCAATGGATTGTCTGGTCCAGACCGCTGTCATAGAGCTGGACTGTTGCTGAATGATGCATTTAACAACAAACAAATCTAGCCTGGTACCGGTACTCAACATGGGAGTGACAAACAACTTACCCTGACAAGTGAACATGCACCACATTCTCCATCAGGTTGTGGCCAACAACTGTGCAGCTGGCAAAACGACAACAGTTTCATCACAAGCTTGTCAATGGTTATAAGTCATGATTATGCTTATGAGCTCTGAGTGAGTGCGGAAGTGAGTGAGAGAGTGAGTGTGGTTTTACGCCGCTTTTAGCAATATTCCAGCAACATCGCGGCATGAACAGTATTCCAGTTATATCACAGTGTGTCAGCTTAAGGTAAAGGGAGTAAAGCCCCAGGTGATGCAGGTCTCAGACGTTTCCCACTTTGGTGTAACCAATGAGCATAAGTATGGTGCTGACAAACCTTGAAACATATTCAGGGCGAACTGGCATTCGAACCCATGATCATAGGTTTCTGGCATACCTAAGGGACGCAACTCTGCACAGTGCTCCCACCATGCTAATACAAGGGGAGAAAGTCCTTATACTACAAGGAGATCCGGCTGTATTTGTGATGGCACACAAAAGCCTATTCAAGTACTGGTAATATCACTCATGAATTTACAGTGTTATTTGATTGCGTGTCTTTCATTCTTGTCATGGCATTCAAAATACAATCAAAATTTTACTGGTGAATGTGTCCAAGGTATTTAGTAGGGCTACACCAACTGTGCCATCCGATACATATCACAATACCTTGCTCACAATCTGATATGTAGCACGAAACTTGTAGCATGTGCTCTTATCTGTGGTTCGTAAGCCATCTTTTTCATAGACAGGATGGCCAAATACCTGGCACACTAACGATTAACAGTTGGCAGTATCAAGCATGGTGCAATGGATGAAAATATTTATGTTTTCACTACTTATTTTCACCAGTAATAAGTGTTTGGTGTAACATTTATTAAAGAATACATTTAAGGTGAGAATCGATACTTTTTACTAAGTGTGCGATCATGATCAATACCTGTATCGAGAAGGAAAATATCACTACTAGTATTCATCATAAAGGATCCTGCTAACTTGGTATTTCCACACAATGAGATTGCCTACCTGTGTTTCTCTCCGACCCGGAATGTTTTCTGCAATGGTGTCTTCATGTCGGTAGCTACAGCCCTCAGGTGTGGTCGCTAGTGAACACAATACAGTACATGGATCAGATATGTGGATAGATGTATAGATACAGTACATGGATCAGACATGTGGATAGATGTATAGATGTATAGATGCAGTACATGGATCAGACATGTGGATAGATGTATAGATTAGATACAGTACATGGATCAGACATGTGGATAGATGTATAGATGTATAGATGCAGTACATGGATCAGACATGTGGATAGATGTATAGATTAGATACAGTACATGGATCAGACATGTGGATAGATGTATAGATACAGTACATGGATCAGATATGTAGATAGATGTATAGATACAGTACATGGATCAGATATGTGGATAGATGTATAGATACAGTACATGGATCAGACATGTAGATAGATGTATAGATACAGTACATGGATCAGACATGTGGATAGATATATAGATACAGTACATGGATCAGATATGTAGATAGATGTATAGATACAGTACATGGATCAGACATGTGGATAGATGTATAGATGCAGTACATGGATCAGATATGTAGATAGATGTATAGATACAGTACATGGATCAGACATGTGGATAGATGTATAGATTAGATACAGTACATGGATCAGACATGTGGATAGATGTATAGATACAGTACATGGATCAGATATGTGGATAGATGTATAGATTAGATACAGTACATGGATCAGATATGTGGATAGATGTATAGATTAGATACAGTACATGGATCAGACATGTGGATAGATGTATAGATTAGATACAGTACATGGATCAGACATGTGGATAGATGTATAGATACAGTACATGGATCAGACATGTAGATAGATGTATAGATACAGTACATGGATCAGACATGTAGATAGATGTATAGATACAGTACATGGATCAGATATGTAGATAGATATATAGATACAGTACATGGATCAGACATGTAGATAGATGGATAGATACAGTACATGGATCAGACATGTAGATAGATGTATAGATACAGTACATGGATCAGATATGTAGATAGATGTATAGATACAGTACATGGATCAGATATGTGGATAGATGTATAGATACAGTACATGGATCAGACATGTAGATAGATGTATAGATACAGTACATGGATCAGACATGTGGATAGATATATAGATACAGTACATGGATCAGATATGTAGATAGATGTATAGATACAGTACATGGATCAGACATGTGGATAGATGTATAGATGCAGTACATGGATCAGATATGTAGATAGATGTATAGATACAGTACATGGATCAGACATGTGGATAGATGTATAGATTAGATACAGTACATGGATCAGACATGTGGATAGATGTATAGATACAGTACATGGATCAGATATGTGGATAGATGTATAGATTAGATACAGTACATGGATCAGATATGTGGATAGATGTATAGATTAGATACAGTACATGGATCAGACATGTGGATAGATGTATAGATTAGATACAGTACATGGATCAGACATGTGGATAGATGTATAGATACAGTACATGGATCAGATATGTAGATAGATATATAGATACAGTACATGGATCAGACATGTGGATAGATGGATAGATACAGTACATGGATCAGATATGTGGATAGATGGATAGATGCAGTACATGGATCAGATAGACGCACATGTGGCTGAACTGTATTCCATTATATTTGAATTAATTTTGATTTTGGCACATTTCTGAGTAATTTTGATTCAAGTCTCCAAATGCACTTTGTTTGTCTACTAACTCCTACAATAAGACAATGTCTCAGTTTATGCCTCTGTTTATAAATTTGTTGAAGTTATCTACTTCACATCTTTTGGGGTATTGTTGGTAATCGACATTTAATTTCTACAAACCGTTGCTAATGCTCTGACTCCATTGTCCAAGGTGAACCAAACTATCCTGTCCATGGCGTCAAGGACCCTGGCTTTGTGTGGCGTGGTCCTGTCTGTTAGGGTGGTGAACTTGTCACTGAGACCTCCACATGTGGCACCGGACAGGTGGGGGAGGAGGGACAGATGGGTCGTCCGATTCTTCAACAGTCTGTACAACACTGTTCCTTTCACCTGGTAAAACAGTCATTACTCAAAACTCTGTAACTGATGGTGTGTGAGTGAATGTTGTGTAACTCTGCCGTCAAAAATATTCCAGCCATATCATTTGGCATTTGAATAACCAAGTCTGGACAGGTGAACCAGCCACTGAAAGCATGACAGACAACCTCTGCCATTGGGGAGTTTTGCCGAGTTAAACTGCAGACATATATTAGGGACCTATATGAGGACAGAAAGATAAATTCATTGTCAACCGATACCTCGGGGCACATGGTGTGATGTACCCTGTATGTGAGCCTACGTACCACTTGCCCGACGGCTCAGGGAACACTGACTCACACACAGGGTACATCACACCATATACATCCTCCCCCACTGAGATTGACAACTTATATGTTGGCTAACATTGTAACAAAGCATATGTCCAGGTTTCAATATCATCCCCCTGTTTCCCCAACCCATCCACCACACCCCTTTACCTCACCCACCCACTCACCCCATCCCACACCTCACCAAACCCCTCACCCTCACCTCATCCCAACCCTCACCCTCATCCCACCCATCCCCACCACCTCACCTCACCCCACCACCTCACCCCTCATCCCACCTCCTCACCTCACCCCTCATCCCACCACACCCCACCACCTCACCTCACCCCACCACCTCACCCCTCATCCCACCTCCTCCCTCACCCCTCATCCCACCACACCCCACCACCTCACCTCTCATCCCACCCCCTCACCTCACCTCACCTCACCTCACCTCACTACCTCACCCCACCCCACCCCTCATCCCACCCCACCTCACCCCACCCACCCCCTCACCTCACCCCACTCCCTCACTCACCTTGCTCCCCTGGGTGTACTTCTCCAGGGTGTAGGCCGGGGTGTGTGTCTGATGCACAAGGCAGGTCTGTCCATCAAACTCGACAACCAGACCTTCTTTAAGTACCTGGCAATAAAACACAAAGCTGTTTACTGTCTGCTGTTCAAGCTGCTGCAACAACCGGAATACTGACGACTGTTCGAGCAAGCTGCTGACTATTTACAATGTCACTCAAAGTCATACATAATTATCTACCCTTGCACATGAATGATGGATTCTGATTGGCCGAGGTCCATTCAATTGGGATCGATGACATGCATCAGCCAAGTCAGCGAGCCTGACCACCCAATCCCGTTAGTCACCTCTTACGACAAGCATAGTCGCCTTTTACGGCAAGCATGGGTTGCTGAAGATCTATTCTACACCGGATCTTCACAGGTCTATTTTCAATGTACCCTGCTAACATGTAAGGTACATTTCTAATGGTCCACACTTGAATTGCCAAACGGTTGGCATTACATTTGCAACAAGATGTTTGACTCCATTCTCCGGATATTTTCTGAATGAAATAGAGCGAAGGGAAATAACTCTAAGTTTGTTTTCTGTTGTCGATTGCTTCATTGAATGTGAAAAAAATACAAAGTGGATAAATGCCTAATGTGGTATTCATGAAACATACCTGCAACATAGTTGCGTGTGCAGTAAGATAAATTTGTTGTCAACAGCTCCCTCGGATGACATGGGCTAATGAGTGAGTGAGTGAGTTTGATTTTACGCCGCTTTTAGCAATATTCCAGCAATATCAAGGCGGGGGACACCAGAAATGGGCTTCACACATTGTACCCATGTCGGGAATCGAACCCGGGTCTTCGGCGTGACGAGCGAACGCTTTAACCACTAGGCTACCCGACCGCCCCTCATGGGCTAATGAACCCTCTGTGTTAGTTAATGCTCATCAAGCTTGTTGGGCTGACATATTTTTTTATTTCCAGATAATCCAATGATTGACATCATGCGCATCAATCCATGCAATTAGGATACAATAACATGCATCAACCAAGTAAGCGAGCCTGACCATCCAATCCCGTTAGTCGCCTTTTACGACAAGCATAGAGGGTACATGAACCCGTGTTGAGACTGGTTGACAACTCATAATGATGCTCACTACTAAAGACAAGTCTCACTATTAGCATTGACTTAACAGTGTGTGTGTTAGAAAGTATGTTTTTATAGGTCTTCAGGTATTGCATACAAACCTAGAGGCCCTCTATAATTTATAGCATTATTATAGCATTTGAATGAGGCTGGTCATAATACTGAAGTTATGTTATACCAGTCTAGAGTAATAGAATGCTTCCTTTTCAGGCCCAAAGTCATCACTAAGTGAGTGTAATTTCACACTGCGTTCAGCAATATTACAGCCATAGAACAACCAATCATGTCAGTCAAACACAACAGCTTGATAAAGGCTGCTAGCATCTGCTTCTTAAAAATCACGCTGTATGGAAAATGTCGGATAAACAAAATTAGGAATTATCAACGTTTGTGACCGAAAATCGTACATCTTCACAACAGATATGAACCATATGTGTAGCTTGTAATAAAATGGTTAAAAAACGAAATACTATTCGAATGGCAACATATCCGAGCAATCAGTAACATTCAGACCTCACCTGGATATGCCCTATCCCTATCAAAGGTGAGTAGTATATTTTGCACGAAGTTGCATCACAGCCTTATTACAGTGAGAAAGTTATTTGTGACATCCCCACCTCTTCACTGACTCAATCATCAATTAACAACAAACCTGCTGAATGGTGCCAGACACCTTCATCCCAGGGACAACCATCACACTCTTTGTCACCTGCAAGACAAGAGCGTAATAAGCCAGGAAGAGTTACTTCCCTTGTGCATATACACGCATTTTAACTCCTGCCTATTAGCAATCCTATTAGGTTGGTTTCAGGTCATTTGCACCTCTTTACAATTCCAGAGACTCAAAATTTACAACCTTAATCAAACAAACAAGAAATAATCACCCTTACAAAAACTAGACGATGTCTGAATTCTAAACAAGTAACTTAACACAAAATGTAGAGCGCCAGTCAAGGCAGCATTGTCCAGTGTCAAATCTGCAAATGGCCAGACAGGACAGAAAAGAATACTGGCCAAGCCAAAAATATTACTAGTCAAAGAATAATGGTCACACAGCTACCGGTACTTGGAAACATACCATGGTCTCTTTCACTCTGCCAAATACTGCTTTCCTTATTTATCTAATCCATCTAATGAGAAGATATCTGTGCGTTATATTAGGCTTAAAAAAATGAAAGAATAGGTTTTCAGGCAATCATTTTTGAAAATATAGTGCAGTCTCTTTTTCTTTCTTTTTTTTGGATGTTCAAAAATTGGTATGTAACCAAATAAACAGTTGTGTACAATCAACTGGGGCAAATAACCTCCCTATATAAATGTATTCCTTGATGAGTAAAATATGGAATACAGTATTTGATTACCATTAGACTTTTAGACTTTTATTTTTTTTAAAATGGCGGTGCCTGAGAACCCAGACTATTATTTTTTTTCCCTTACCTGAAAATGTGTTCTCTATACTTAACTTTTTGCTTCATGAATCATGTTTGCTTATAAACTTTAAGATTCTTCTTACCTGAGCGTTGTCAACCTGTTTCGGGTTGATTGACACTTTGATGTTTTTGTTCTTGCTGGACAAGATGGTGCACATGACAACCTGACCTAGTTTCGGGGATTCACCTGCAATAAACACAAGAGTGAGTGAGTGAGTTTGGTTTAATGCCACTTTGAACAGTGCATCATTCATATAACGGCATATGTGGGAGAAAAGATGTGTATGGAATGGTCAAGGTGTGCAAATGTACACAGTTTTGTTTGTTTGTTTTTTTGTTTAACTCCTCTCTCAAAAACATTCCAGCTATATGACAACCATCAGTAAATTATCAAGTCAGGGCCAGACCAAAGATTGATCTGATCCCGTTAGTCACCTCTTATGACAAGCATGGGTTGCTGAAGACCAATTCTTGCCTGTATTTTCATAAGGTTCAAATGTGCACAGTGAATTGAAGCACAGTTGGTTGGTAGGTTTGTTGTTCAACGCCGCACTCAGCAATATTCCAGCTAAATGACGGCGGTCTGTAAGTAATCAAGTCTGGACCAGACAATCCAGTGATTGACATCACGCAATTGGGATACGATGACATGCATCAACCAAGTCAGCAAGCCTGACCTCCCAATCCCGTTAGTGGCCTCTTACGGAAGTGTATCACAGTGTATCACTGGGCAACATATAGAACCTTGGGAAACCTTGGGAAACCTTGGGAAACAGAGACATTAACAAGACACAGGATCCAGACGAAATGGAGGCATGATTCATGTGCAGAGGCTTTCTACCTTCATTCACACTGGTGATGTATTTGTCTGCCCGACTGTCAGCCAGAAATGCTGTCACTCCTTCCACACCAACATCCAAAACATAGCCATGATCTTCCCGGGACCTCACACTGCCAAACAGTATCTGCAATAAAACAATCAGAATCACATGAGATGAACACATTAACAAAACACTGTAATATAGTTACGAGTAAAAAATGTTGAACGCTTGCAAACTTCTTTTACAATTAGTCAATTTTATTTGACCCCCAAAGGATTGTTTGTTTGACATTTCACACTGTAGTGTTTAATGCAAATATAAACAGTATTCCAGTTAAATCACAGCGTGCCAGTTTAATGTGGGAGGAAAGCCCGAAGTGATGCAGGTCTCAGACATTTACCACTTCGGTGAAATCCACGAGCAGGGTTAGGTGCTGACAAACCTAGAAATATAATCGGGGTGAACCGGGATTCAACCCATAGTCATAGGTTTCTGCCGTGCCCAAGAAACGCAACTCTGCACAGCGAATCGCTGCCACTTAGACAACTAGGCCACCCATGCCCCCAGAACAAGGAAGAAATGAAAGATTACCTACCATCACATTTCAACAAATGCTGGTTATCATTTGTGTACTTCATAATTACTATTTTTTAATTACATTCGAAGACAGTACTTTGGAAAGGGTCTGGCATTTGCTGGGGGTTAAAATGACTTCATGCAAGACGGATAAAACATTACTCCGAGTTGGAAGTACAGGGGTAGACACCATTGTTCATATTAAACAAGTCTACAGCTTATTTCGGACTTTCGGCCTTGGCACAAATACAGCGTATCAAAGGTTTTTATGTCTTTTTACACGTAAAAGTGTGTAAAAATATGAACAAAACAGACTATTGTAAAACTGAGCATAACCAGGTGTGAGTAGATCAAGGTGAATGTCCATGACCTATGACACCTTGACGACAGGTGAAAACAGGTGCTTGAAACCCACGTCCATGTGATTTGTCAGTGGTTAGTGATTTGTGAGTGGCATTGTGGGATAGTGAATCATCGTCAAAATATCAGAACGTAAAAGTAACATATTCCCTTCTCAAACAACAACTTACATGTTATTATTATTATGTACATAAACATAGCTGTTATTTTTATTGTTGTTTTGATAACTTTTTCCCAGGCTAATTTGCATAATGCCTATAGCCTGTTTCTGCCATGTCAATTTGGACTTAGTTTTATTTTTGAATGTTGAAAGTGCCTACAAATTACCTCCTGTAAAGTACATTTTGTATTGAGCACTGAGATAAAACTAGCAAATCCAGACTAGTACTTTTCCAGTTGTTTTGTTATTTCGTATTTACATCTACGTAATGCTTTGTGTCGATTATTAAATCCAGCAAAACAGTTTCTTTTCATTTCCATGAGTACTTTAGTGGCCATTTCTATTCCCCCTGAAGAAGGCTACTACGTATCTTACAAAAAAAAATTCTGAAAAAATGAAAAGCCTATTGTGAGAATGATGTCTCTTGAATGTCTTCGGGTACTTAAGTCAATGTCTTGATACCCAGCTTTACTACAATAGGCCGATCAGCAAACAGTGGAAACAAAGAAACAATTGTCATGAACAATTCACTCATCATCTTGTTTGCTTGTTTTTTGTTTAACACCGCACTCAGCAATATTCCAGCTATACGACAGCGGTATGTAAATAATCGAGTCTTGACCAGAGATTCCAGTAATTGACATCATAAGCATCGATCCACACAATTGGGATATGATGACATGCATCAACAAAGTCAGCGAGCCTGACAACCTGATCCCATTAGTTGATTCTTACGACAAGCATAGTCGCCTTTTACGGAAAGAATGGGTTGCTGAACACCTATTGTACCCCGGAATCTTCACGGGTCTGCTCATCATGTGAAGACTGTTTCACCTCTATCTGAGGGTATGGGTATATCTTGATATTACAAAACACCTTACCATGCCCTCCACGAGGTGCTCCACCTCCAGGTGTCGGTTGACCAGCTTGGGGTTCATGCTGAGGAAGATCTTCTTCTTGGACCCCGAGCGTATCTTGATAGCCGTCACTTCACACGGTAGGATCAGTCCTGGCCTGAACATGTCCTTGAGGTGGGCGATTTCCTGTAGATACAGTTTTATATATTCACAAGATACAGGGCCACAATGTTGACACAATACAATTACATTCAACAAGGTCTTGAGCTGATCATGAATTGACAAACTGGTTGCATTAGTCACACATGCATGTAGTTATTGCTATTACAGAATAATTACTTTCTTTGTTGTTTAATGCAGCACACAGCATTATTCCTGCTATATGATGGTGGTTTGTAAATAATCAAGTCTGGACCAGACAATCCAGTCATTGACAACATAAGCATGAATTTACACAACTTGGATACAGTGACATGTATCAACAAAGTCAGCGAGCCTGACCACCCAATCCTGTTCATCGCCCATCATGATAAACATGGGATTGCTGAAGGCAAATTCTGTTGTTTTTTGTTGTTGTTTGTTTGTTGTTTAACTCCGCACTTAGCAATATTCCAGCTATATGACGTCAGTATGTAAATAATCGAGTCTGGACCAGACAATCCTGTTAGTTGCCTCTTACGATAAAGAATAGTCACCTTTTACGGCAAGCATGAATTGCTGAAGACCTATTCTACCCTGGATCTAAACGGGTACAAGAAGACAATTTCTGACCCGGATCTTCACAGGTTATTTCAGATTTTATTAGGGTCTCGTCAGTGTCATAACATGTTATCAATGTGACATTAACTGTTGCCATGGTTACTGCAGTACCTCTTCCTGGTCCTCTTCATAGTCGTCGCTGGTCAGTCTGCTGAGCTGGTCAGTGTAGGTGTCCGAGATGGCTGTGATGGCCACCTCCCCCTGCAGGCCCCCAGGCAGGTCCATGGTCAAGCTGTAGTTTCCCACTTTGGCCACACAACACAAGATGTGCATCCCAACCTCAATGTGCTGAAGAAAACAGTCATACACATTAACAGCAAGGCTAATCTGTTTAACAACTGTTTAAAACCGCACTCAGCAATTTTTCAGCTACATGGCGGCGATCTATCAAAAATCAAATCCAGTGATTGACATCAAGAGTATCGATCTACACAACTGGGATACGATGATATTATGAAGCAAGTCAGCGAGCCTGACCACCCAATCCCGTTAGTTGCCTTGTTCGGAGAGCCGTCTCTTGTACGCGTAACGGGGCTGTGGGACAACTTGTTTACCAGGAAAGTAGACATGTTTAAACGCGCTGGCACACAGGTATGGTTCGTGTGCCCGAAAAAGTATATATATGTTGTTACACTTCGACGAATAAGTTTTAAGAAAATACTGAAATTATGTTTCTGAAAAGAGAGAGCCGTCTTGCGTACTTGTTACGTCCTCTACTGATAAAGGGCAAGAAAAGTCAACATGGCAACTTTGCAGATTTTAATTCCTCAAGGTACACCCAATCACCAATGCTTGACCAAAATTATATTTGACAACCGGAATAGCGTAAAACAGGCAATAAAAAAAGGGCAGACGAAAACATCCCCAGAAAAGACAAAGGGGATTCCCCTTGCTGGGGTAAAAACGGGTTCGCAGTGTTTGACGTGCTGAAAATTTGTAGAATTTTCCTATTCGGAATATTCTATAAGTAATACGTTACCACTGTTATACCGAGGCTGTTGTCTCCCACAACTGCTGCTATAGCGAAATCTACCACAGAGATCTCAATTACCTCATGCAGCACGTGCGTAGCCACCTAGCTGCCATGTGACACCCTTCACTCTTGTCTCCTGCGAGAGCAAGTGCTCGGGGGACGGACGGGCGGGCAGCAGCCCAGTGGTAACGTATTACTTATAGAATATTCCGAATAGGAAAATTCTACAAATTACATTAAGTAATACGTTACCACTGTTATACCGAGGCTGACTACCACAGTAGGCGGTGGGGAGCACCTACAACCCGAATCCTGACTGCTAGCGTTCCTTCCGACCAGCGGAAGTAAACACCAAGGCGGAAGCACTCGATGCGCATGCACCTAGCTAGGCGTTACCCTATAGGAATACCAAAGCACTGTCAAGCGCATACCGTAAGGCTCAATCGTCATTGCCAAAACGATTGGTGACTCCAAACGGCCCCACTGGATAGGTATTTCATCGCCGCAGCGGATGAGAACACTGTATCCGCGTGAGCTTAATCTTAGATCAGGTTAAACAGTCGAAAAGAGGGAAATTAATTTCATTCAGACCGTATATCCCAGAGCAAGCCTACTTAAAGTATGCATTAGGCGCGTGACCTAATTCCAGTATTTGTAAGCATGCATCACAAGGTTGGGATACACGACAGACAATTAAAGACATAATTGTCAAAATACAAATAAGGACAAAGCACACAAAAAGCCGCCCTCACCTGTGGTGTGAGTGCGCTGGTTTGCGGGACCCCAACTCCTGTACCCACGGCAGTGGGAACAATGGAGTCGACCCAGATTGACCACCGTGCAAGGTCAGACGCCTGAGGAGTTCGGAATTGCGCTGGGCACACCCCTTAGGTGCCCGCTTGCGCCGCGATCCGCGGGCCAAGACGGTGCACACTCTCCACGACGGCATCAGCGACCTGTTTGAGGTAATGATTGGCAAAAACCGAGTCAGAACGCCAGTAACAACCTCGTAATATTCTGCGAACAGAGATATTCGAGTGTAGGGCAAATGTTGCCGCTAGCGCCCTGATCTCGTGCGGGTTTGACCCCGCTACCGGTAACCCCCGAGACCGGTACGCCAGATTGATGACAGAACGAAGCCACAACGCAATCGAGTTGCGAGTTATGTCAACCGTGCGATTAGGGTTACACGATATGAACAGACGGTCACGCCCTTGTCTACGTTCATTCGAAGCCTTAAGATAATACTTAAGGGCCCTAACCGGACACAGCGCTCTGTCCTCAGTATCAGCAGGATGTAAGATTTCTTTGAGTGATCTTACAGTGAATTCTCTCTCCGTTTGCCCGACTCTCTGATTCTTGGCGACGAAGCCCATGAGCAGGCCCAGGCGGACCGCTCCTTCGTCACCCCTATCGAATCGTACCTTGGCGACATCGAGTGCATGAATTTCGGATACACGTGCCGCCGTGGCAAAGGAGAGGAGAAATGCTGTTTTCAAAGTCACATGCCGGAACGAAGCACTATGCAAGGGTTCATACGGAGCTTCCGTAAGTGATTGCAACACTAGGGAAAGATCCCAGGCCGGTGCCCGAAGGCGGCCCTTCTTAAGATCGTGCTGTTTGAAACCCTTGATAATGCCCCGTATCACCGGCTCTTTGGAGAGACTGGTACCCATAGCAACGTCCCGTACCGTAGCAACGGACGAGACATAGATGGCAATGGAACCCCCGGAGAGTTTCCGGGTCTCTCGCAAGTGAGACATGAAACGAGCAATATCCTGCACAGATACCTTATCTGGCGAATGAATGTGATGTTTACAACACCACTTCGTGAAAATAACCCAACGTGCATTATACACCTTCTGGGTAGAATCACGATGCATACTAACGTATGCCCGAGACGCCCGGCGAGAAAAAACTTTACTCCTCAGACGCTCGGTGACAACATCCACGCGTGCAGATTGAACTGCCCTGCGTTTGGATGAAGCTGACGGGTGTGAGGGTGGATCAAGAGATCCGGTCTCACAGGCAGTGGAAGTGGCGACTGCGTGACCTGGGTCAGCAAGTCGGGGTACCACGATCTGTTCGGCCACATGGGCGCGATCAGTAACATTCGACAGCGAACTCCTCGGAGCCGGCTTAGAATGTGTGGTATCAACGCTGTCGGCGGGTAAGCATAAGCGACCAAGCCCGTCCAGTCTAACGCGAGAGCATCGTGATCGATGGCCCTCGGGACCGGGACTGGTGATACAAACAACGGGAGTTGATTGTTGAACCGCGTTGCGAACAGGTCGACCATCGGACGACCCAAACGTTCGCACAGCCACTGAAACACTACTGGGTTCAGCATCCACTCTGTGGGGCTCGGATCCTGAGGCCTCGATAGAGCATCGGCCAGTACGTTCCGCACACCTGGGATGTGACGGGCGCGTATCTGGCACGGGACACTGTCCACCAGAGCGTAAAACTCGAACGTGAGATCGAGTAGCGAGTGACTGTGGGTTCCCCCCAGTTTGTTCACATAGGACACTACCGTCGTGTTGTCGGTCGCCAGCATGAGCCGGGCGTCGACGAGACGATGCTTCCAGTGATTGACTGCGTTGATCACTGCCTTGAACTCGAGACAAGTGATGTGAAGACCTAGTTCGTCTAAGCACCACAGCCCCGAGCTCACCTCCCCCTTTAGATGGGCGCCCCAGCCCACTAGAGAGGCGTCTGTATACAGGGTCAACGTGGCCCGGTAGGGCCGCATAGAGACTCCTGATAAGACAATGTAAGGGACCGTCCACCACTCCAGATGCGGTCGGAGCCGATCCGGGAGGGCGACGGTCGCACTGTTCACCTCCGTTGCTAACAACTGGATTAAAAACCGTTGCAGCGGGCGGAGTTGGAGACGACCCCGTGCGGTGCAGTCCTGGGCTGATACAAGTAGCCCTAACAGCTGTTCCCAAAAGTGAACAGTCTGTTGCACCGCTAAGACTTTGGCAATCATCGCCTGAATTTTGTGCCACCGGTCTGGGGGGACAAAGAGGCGATGGGACACCGTGTTGAACCGACCTCCGATGAACAGCAAGTTCTGAGAAGGGGTTAACTCGCTCTTGGGGAGATTGATAATCCACCCAAATTGCTCCAAGAGCCGACGTGCGAAATCGAGATGGCGTGACAGGGTGTCCGTCATTCGATTTGCTACTAGCGAGTCGTCCAGGTACGCGAAGTACCGGACACCCCTCCTGTGGAGGAACCCCACTATGGGGGTGGTTAACCGGGTGAACAGCCAGGGAGCGGACGTGTGAATCATTCTGAGTTCGGCACTGTCCTACTTGGGAACGAGAAATATCCTGGAGTAAAACCCCGGTGTTATTTCTGGTAGAGCTAACTCCCGTACTGCCCCTTCTCCACCAACCTGCCGATGGCATCGGCGAGGATGGGAAGATCGGTTTCCGAATCGAAACCTGCCAACGGGGCAACGGTGAGCGGCGGATTCGCTTTGAGATCAAGCCGATAGCCGTACCGAATCGTGTTGACCACCCACGGGTCGTCGAACACTTGTTCCCAATTCTCCCAGTAAGTCTGGAGTCTGGCTCCCACTGGGTAAGGAGAGGGGGCCCTGACAGGTTGCGACAGGCGCAACTGTCCAGGGCCAAGTGACTCGGGTTCGCCTAAGGGCCAACCGAAGTTGGCGCTGTCGGCATACGAACCCCTCCAATGAGAGTCACCTGGAGGGGCCCTTGCCGTCCGTCGACGACTTGGGCTTCCCCCAGTTCCCCGTCTTCCCGCGAAAGGGCAGCAGATTGCCCATACCGGAGCCCTCAGGGCGGGGCTACTTCCCAGAGGAAGAAGAACCCGACCCCTGAGACCTACCGGCCGCAGCAGCCTGGGGCGCACTCCGGTTAGGAGCGGCACCCAGGCGCCTATGCAGGGACCCAACAAGAGCAAGTGTGTGCCGAGAGTCCTCGGCAACGTACTCCAGGGAAGCATTTAAACTGAGCAGGCAGTTGTAAATGCGCTGGTCACGGTCCGTGGGAGAACCTTCGACCAGACGGGCCGCTGCAGCCAAGTAAGTGTCTCCGTGAGACATGGAGTGCCGAGCGAGGGCGTCCAGCTGGTGCAACGTAGCTTGCGTTACCGTAGCAGCCGGTGGGGCACGGACACCCAACCGCTCAACATGGGCCTCCGCGGTAGGACCAGCCTCGGGAAAGGCAAGGTCATGTACCGGGAATAAACCCTTTCTCCACGACGTCGGAGGCAACGGGAGACCCCGACCGGAGGCCGCCGCGAAGGCGTTCTCCAAGGAAGGCTTGAAACCGCGCAGCAAGGTTGATGCGGGGAAAGCCGTGTCGGAAGACTCATCGTATACCTCGGAGGAACCCACAGTCGTGGATTCCCCGCGGTACCGGCCGGGGCATGTCCTCAAAGAGGTCATAAACCATGGCCACGCGGTCCTAAACCGATAGCGGGAGCAACGGTTCGGGGGAAGGACCGGTGACCACGGGAGCCGCCGCCGTACCGGTGGACCCCGCGTCCGACCCCGCGGCCACCGAAGTGGCCGGGGACGGAACAGCCAGCGGCCTATCCTGAGATAAGGCCGCCAGCTTGGAGTCCACAAGTTATGCAAGTAATGCAGCGACGGAATCCCCGGACAGCACACGGGCCGCCAAGAGATCCGCCGCTTTACCGGTGGACCCCGCGTCCGACCCCGCGGCCACCGAAGAGGCCGGGGACGGAACAGCCAGCGGCCTATCTTGCGATAAGGCCGCCAGCTTGGAATCCACAAGTTTCGACAACAATGCGGCGACGGATTCCCCAGACAGCCCGAGGGCCGCAAGGGGATCCGCCGCAGCCGAGGAGGTGGTACCCGCACGGGGACCCCGACCGGACGAACCGGCCACCACAGGGGTGGAGACGGACTGTACGTACAGCCGGTACCGCTCAAAATCCGCAGGCCCCAGACCTTCGCACAGGATGCACCGGGCGTCCCCGCAAGGAACCCTGCACCGCGGGCAACGATCGTGGGGATCCCGGGACGACAAAAACTTTCTGCACACCCCATAACTCCGAGGAGCAGGGGTAGAGGGGGTGGATACTGGGGACAGATCCATGTCAGACATTGATTGTTTGCTATAAACAAAGAACAAAACATGGTTACAAAGCACGCACCACAATGATTCACAAACGAACATTTTCACAAGAAAATAAACGAGCAATGTGAACATATAACATACACATATAACTTTTATTAAAGAAATAAGTTATGTTAACCCCCAAAACATACAAGAACAGGGGAAACGTAAAACACAACGTGCATACGCGAACCCCGCAAGTATATAGAAAAAAAGGGCGGGAAAAATTTTCCGTTTGGCGGGAAAATTATAACCAAGCGTAGCTACCGCAACGCCCCATAAAAGCACAGTTTATTAGAGAATAAACTATAATAAATATCACCAAATCTTCAAGGAACGCTTCAGCAGGAGAAAACACGTCTTGCTAAGCAGACGAAGGAGACAAGAGTGAAGGGTGTCACATGGCAGCTAGGTGGCTACGCACGTGCTGCATGAGGTAATTGAGATCTCTGTGGTAGATTTCGCTATAGCAGCAGTTGTGGGAGACAACAGCCTCGGTATAACAGTGGTAACGTATTACTTAATGTAATATCACCTAATGAAAAAACATATCACCAATGAAAACAGTTGTCACCGCTTTGCCTGTAGCTTTAAGCCATGCCCCCAAACAGGTTTGTTTTGGAGCCTATTACGGAGCGTGTGATTTCAGCAGTTTCACTTGGACATTTAAATACTTTCTACAAATATTATCAGTTTTTCTCTTTCGGAAATTGACTAATGTATCTAGGAAAATTGATATCTGCAACAAAATCCTGATAATTTTTTTCACTTTACTTGCCTTTTAATCATGTTAATTAAATCAAAATAAATACACGTGGTCGTATGTTGTTTATAAAAGTTTGGTAAAGGAAGTTTGATTGAAAGGTGGCCTATTTCCAACATAATCGCACAAATTATTGCTGTTTTATTCAACTGTCAAGAGAGGGATAATTCAACAAAAATCTACATGTAGGAATTTCAAAAATGAGCATTTCAAATTCTTAGATTAGCAATTTTCTGTTAAAGATTTGTTTCTTTGCAATGATCTCCAGTTAGACCTGACAATATTTAGCATCTGCAGTTGACTCTCCTTGACAATGAAATCAATAGAAATAACAATATTCCACTCAAATGAAGTCATGGCATGACAGATTAATCATAGCAATATGGAAGAATCGGGTGTTCTTTAACATCTTTTGAGTAGTATATTACAGAGCTCCAGATAAGCTGCGTATCTGCGTAAAATACGCATCAGAAATGCAGAAATATGCAGTAAAATAAAATCCAAGCATATCAAATATGCAATGAACATTACAGATACGCTACAAAAATAAAACTTGTGCGTATCATCAAAATATTGTGAAGTAACCCTGCATATTCGATTAGCAAATCAGCAACTTATTTTGAAATTATAAACGGGCAATCCGTCAACCTTGCCAAACTCTAAGATGACAGTTACATCATGATCATTTGCCATCACACTTTCTTGTGGAAGTATCGTGGTATTTTTGAGTCCTATAAAGCTCTGGAACCCACACGACACCAGTTTGCAGGGACTAGATGAATAGTGTTTTTAAATATTTAACTTAAATACTCACATGTGTAAAAACTAGTGGGTAACAGAAATTTGAATACCCAGATAGAATTACTGATACCCAATGATTTTAAAATGCATGGGTAAAATACCCACAACACCAAAAGCTTATCTGGAGCTCTGATATTATCATGATATCAGAACGTAATGCAGTAATTCTTGTCATTATTGTCTTGCTTACATTAAACCGGAGACTCTCCAACTTGGACGAACCCTTCTGTGGCGGAGGATAGTGACTGAGCTGTTGTTTCTGATTTCCAGGCTTGAACTTCTTCTTCTTCGGCCCACTTTGATGATGATCTGGCTTCTTCTCACCATCATTTGTCTGAAGAAATATACCACAATAAAATCAAGTGTTAATGTTGAGAGAGAAAATAGATGTGAATGCTGAGATGTTCACTTGTGACTACATGGGAAGATATTTCATGTGGAAGTCACTTCATAATAATGTGATGTAAAATGCAAACATATAAAACTGGTTCAAATCTGAAAAGTGTGTAGATATACTCCTCAAAAAGTGTAAACCACCCAATCCATTTATATTACTACAGTTAATCTGTCAAGCCACAACAGATTAACAATAGTAATTTGAAACAATTGGGTGGTCCTTTATAGTGGACCTTTGAGAAGTATTTCAAAAACATATTGTGTTTGGTAAACAATGGCAAATCAATGTTCGCTCTCCTTATGTTTGCTTGGGTATCTAAAAACATATGGCACTGTTTTCACAAAACAAAAATGTGTTGTTTTCACCAATTCAGCTACGTGTTCACCATGTTCACAATGCAATTTCTGTGTTACTTAAAGCCTGATCCCAGAAAAAGACTGGCATGAGCATAAACATGATAAACACTAGTTACTAGGGCGAGGCCCGTGAAGATCCGGGGTACAATAGGTCTTCAGCAACTCATGCTTGCCATAATAGGCGACAATGCTTGTTGTAAGAGGCGACTAACAGGATCGGGTGGTCAGGCTCGCTGACTTGGTTGATGCATGTCATAGTATCTCAATTGAGTGAATAAATGCTTATGATATCAATCACTGGATTGCCTGGTCCAGACTCGATTATTTACAGACCGCTGTCACATAGCTGTAATATTGCTGAGTGTGGTGTTACAACAAACAAGCAAACAAACACAAGGATGCAAATTACCTTGAACAGATCTTGAACCGGTTCCTTTGTCTTTCTTTTCTTGGGCATCTTCTTGACACCTCCTCTTGGGAAGTCCTCCATGAGGGTCAGCTTTTTCTTGGAAGGTTTCGACATTTTCTACTGTAACCTGTAAATGTCAATGAAAATACCCCATACATTTCTGGTATTGGTGTGAAAATCCATGCTCTTATACATTTATGTGTGAATATTTCTTGGAAAATATATTACTGTAAACAATATTCAGGAAATTCTTAATCTTCAGAAATGATTTGTTTGTTATTTTATTTAACGCCACTCTCAGCACTAATCCTGCTATATGATGGCGGTCTGTAAATAATGGAGCCTGGACCAGACAATCCCCGGGTTGACATCATGAGCATCGATCTATGCAATTAGGATACAATGACATGCATCAACCAAGTCAGTGAGCCTGACCACATATTCCTTGCTAGTCGCCTGATATATTTGCTTCAACAGGAACCAATAAACCCAGAACTAACATGTAACGGGGCATCCTCCAGAGGCAAGGGAGTTAACTGAGTGTAAAAGTCCACTTTCCACTCTTGCCAAAACTAGGCTGGAATTCCTGGACTCAATCGTAGTGTCCCCCGTTGCTATTATGATTTATGGTCCTTCTATGTCTATCCTATTCACCAATCAGATTCAACCTCTCACATCACTTGCATTTGCTTCAAATAAAATGGCATCACTCAGTGAAGAAGATCTGATCGATAACCAAGATCTATATTGTAATAAAACAGGTCTTATTCGCAAAGTGCATCAAAACACATGAGCACCTTGATTAAACACATGAAAAGATTTGGAAAATATCTGTCAACGCCCAGTTGACAGTACACATACTTTGCAAATTCTGCGATTGAAGAATGTCAATTTTGTTATGTGATTTTGATTGGACTGTGCATAGACTCATTAGTCCAGCCAAAATATAACTCAATAATTCCAGCCTAGTTCAGTAAAGGTGGAAACTGGACTTTTACAGTCAGTTAACTCCCTAGCCTCAGGTTGGTTGGTTGGTTGGTTTGTTGTTTAACGCCGCACTCAGCAATATTCCAGCAATATGCAGTGGTCTGTAAATAATCGAGTATGGACCAGACAATCCAGTGATTAATATCATGAGCATCAATCCACTCAATTGGGATCGATGACATGCATCAACCAAGTCAGCGAGCCTGACCACCCGGTCCCATTAGTCGCCTTTTACAACAAGCATAGTCGCCTTTTACGGCAGGTATGGGTAGCTGAAGACCTATTCTACCCCGGAATCTTCACGGGTATCAGGAGTGATTGAGTATGGTTTTACGCCGCTTTAAGCAATATTCCAGCAATATCATGGCGAGGGACACCAGAAATGGGCTTCACACATTGTACCCATGTCGGGAATCGAACATGGGTCTTCGGCATGACGAGCGAAAGCTTTAACCACTAGGCTACCCAACCGCCCCCCTTGCCCCAGGAAGATGTAACAGAAACTCAGCTTTGTTGGATTATTTCATCCAGGTTATCGTAACATTTACTGATACATTTTTTAAAGTTTGGCATTAACATTAAGGGGAATCCTGGGAACCTTGATGCCTTCTCCAATAGTACTTGAATCTAGTGTCCCCCTAAATCTTCAACTTTTTTCATTAGGGCAATGACAATGACACCTTAACTTTTATGCTTAAATTCGAACATTGTTTTGTTTTTTTTACATGAGAAGTCATAAGATCTGACTTTAAGAATAGGACTGATCAAGTTGATACTTTAATGTAACTAAAGTCAAATCGTTTGTACTCATGTTGCTATCGGCTTCCTTGTGCTTTAATATAATACTTATTCACAATTCAAATAAAAACATTAAAATAAAGAAATGTATATTCATACAAAACATAAGTGATTATAGCATTTCTATGAAAATGATAAGGAAAATAGGAAAGCTTTAAACTAGTAACATTTTGATTACGGCAATTGCAGCCTTTAACATTCAAGAACATCATAATTTGAGCAGTCAGGGTGACCTCTTGTTAATGCGTCTTTTGAATTTCGATAACTCTGTGAATATATCCAAACAGGATATTCAGTTGATTTCACACACCATGTTTTGCCAGGGTAGTACTGAGGTCCCAAACAATATGTATGAGGTTCCCATAAGATAAGTAGAAACTAGAACATGTTTTTGTCTCCATCTTCCTTTTTTTGATACATGAGTTCACGTCTTCACTATAAATGTGTATGCAAATCCGAAAAACAATAATAGCAAATTATAGCCTGGAAAGATAATGGTATCATTTAAAAATATTCATTAGCTGTAGAGTTTTGGCAGGGAAACAAATGCTACTCGTTTGAGACTAAGTTTAAGTTGTTTTTAAATGGAAACACAAGAATTAATTTTTTTTTATAAATTAAAATTGAAAAATATGAAAAGGCAATAGATGAGCATGTGGTCATTGCAAATGAATTGTTTCATGCAAAAATGTTCCTTAGATTGAGTGTTATGGCTTGGAAACAAAGCCTACAGTTGTTTGAGACAAAGTCCAATTTGTTTCCACGGACAACGCAACAAAATAAAATTTAGAACAAATTAAAGTAGCAAAAGGCACCAGTTAAGCTGATGAGCAACACATATGCCAAGTTCCGTTGCATGAAAACATAAAAAAATAGAAAAAAGGCACAAGTAATAATGATGAGCAATGCATATGCAAAGTCACATTAAAAACATCGAAAGTTATGGCTCATAACTCCCAACACCAACCGAGCACAAAAAAATGTCTCCCTTCCCTTTGTGGAGAGAGACATACATATAAGATCTCTCTCCTACATGTCATATTGATTTATACAATAATGACTAGTGACTGGAATGAGTGGGTTTTTTTACAGTCAGATCCCACAGCTGCTCATTCTTGTAATATCTACCAAGATCATAATGATTAACCACCAGACCCCAATTTCATTGATTAAAATCAAGCAACTTGTCTGTTGACATGGTGGAGTGTGATTCAGGTGACAGTGTGGAGTGTTTTATACAGGTGACAGTGTGGAGTGTTTTATTCAGGTGACAGTGTAGGTGTAGTCAGGACTAACACCTGCAAATATCACCTGGTGCAAATTTCCAGTTTAGTTACTTTGCTCTTAATGCTGCAGTCAGCAATATTCCAGCTGTCTCTGAGCAGCATGTAAGTAACTGAGACAGGTTGACATTACAGCGTTCCCGTTTACTGGTAATTAGCAGTTTTTTACCAGTAAAATTAGGCTTGAACCTGTAATTCATGTGACTGCCAGTCACTGTGAACCGGCAAATAAAGTACCTTATAAATCTTTGTTGTTGAAAAAAACATTGGTGATATTCTTATAAGTACATTTTTCGAACAAAGTCAGCTTGTCTGTTACCACCATTTGTAGGGGCTGGGGATAATTAAAACCAAATAATTTTCATACGTTTCATATTTGTTGAAAGTTGGGACTGGCAAAAATTAGGGGGGACTGGTAATTTTTAGAGTTGCCAGTCCACAAGGACTGGCAGTTTCAAAAGCCAGTGCAAACACTGCCTTACTGTCAGCATCGTCCAGTACCATTAGAGAATGGTGACAAGACAAGTAGCATCCGGTGAAAGTGTGTTTGGATTTCTGATTGTATGGTTAAGATTAATTGAGATTGATTTGGATCCCATTTCTGTGTTTCATAGCTTCATATTTAATCATTTCATGTTACAATGTCATGACAACAGACCAATAATATTAAAAATAAACATTTGATTTATTTGAGGCCAAATATGAAACCCCATTTTGTCATTGCATGATTATTGCATAATATTGACTATCATGTAAGCTTGGTAAAGAGACATTTCTTTTAATTCTTGGTTAAGAATGCTCTGCTCTTTCAAATTCCAAATGTCTAAAAATAAATAAATAAAACTCCTTTTTTTATAACCGCCAATCCTTGCTTTAAAAAATGCATAAAAAGTTCAATTTCGTTTCCTCTTCGAGTATAAAGCAAAGGGAAGTCACTCTGATATTTCTCATTGGGAACCTTCTCTTATACCACCATCAAAGCTTGTCAACGCAAAGCGCAGTGGTGACCAGTTTAATCGTCGCCCATGCTGCCAAAATGGCGGCGTCTTTCATGCATTTCACCATGACATGAATATTGTTATTTTGCCACTTGTGCACAAGCTGTGTGCCAGGGATATAATAAAATGTTCTTAAAAAAATTGAGTTGTTTTACTTTTGTTACTCCAGAATATATTTTGCTATACCTAACAAATCAAGTTAATATAATGAGGTGTTTCTTTTTGTTTATTTTTAATTTTCCTACCTTTCTTTTGAAATGTGTGAGTGAGTGAGTGAGTTGGATTTAACACAGCTTTTAACATTATTCCAGTTATATCACAGCATGCCAGCTAAATGTGGGAGGAAAGCCCGAAGTGATGCAGGTCTCAGACGTTTACCACCTCGGTGAAACCAACCATGGGTATGGTGCTGACAAACCTAGAAACATTATTGGAGCGAACCGGGATTCAAACCCACAATCACAGTTTTCTGGCGTATCCTAGGGACACAACTTTGCACAGCGAATCGCGGCACCCGCAACGGCTGGGCCACCCATGCCCACTCTTTTGAAATGAGTTTAAAATCTGTAAACCAAGAAATAAAAAAAAATGTCCCCTAACTGAACAAGAAGATGACAACATCCCCAGTCCTTTCACACATGTGCATAAATCAAACAATGAACATGTCACATACCTCATGGTTCCAAGATGAATCCTAACTTTGTGAGTACAACTGACATTATGACAGATGGCTTAACTACAAACTGAAACCCTCAATTGAACCTCAGTCTGACTTATTTACAAATCCATGCCTCTGAGGATATGTCTTGGATATATAGCAATCCAAGATCGAGTTTCAAATCCAAGTCCAGTGGTGAATGTATTACCGGAGTACATGTTATGTAATATGCACGAGGGAGTGCAGCAAGGGAGGAATGTGAGTTGAGTTGCAAAAAACAGTGATCACAGGATTAACCCATAATACATTGAAACTTGATTCATTAATCACTGCTATCCTGCACTGTTTATTTGTCAAGAGGAAGTATTCATATATGTAGGTTTTCTAAAGCAGGGGGAATACAACAATACCTGGGCGCAAAGTGCCTAAGGATTAGCCGACAATATGTTGATTGATTGATCATTGTTATCGAACTCTTGGATTTTTTTAAAGGACTGGGGACATCATGAAAATAGTTGTCATGTCTGCTTTCTCAGCTGACCAATGAAACTTGACACCAATGTGAAACCACGGACCTATATAACGGTTATACAAGTCTGTGCTGAAACTAACTTACTTGATCATTTGAGAAACAAACACGAGTCGATAATATATAATCAGATTCTTACCATTGTTACACAGACATGTGACACCAAATATCAAAAAGTTGGCAACAATGCAGTTTACCGGGCGCAGCCCGGCCTCTACCATCCGCTCAATTACCGCGCTTTAGCGCGGCCGGTGTCTCGCTATACCATGACCGTGGCTCACGCTCCAGTGACTCCAACACCCCTTGCCGGTCCAACACCCCTTGGGGGTCCTTAGGGAAACTTACACGTCTTTAGAGTCCAACACCCCTTGGGGGTCCTTAGGGTTAGGGTTGGGTTAGGGTTAGGGTTAGCCACCCTTGGGGGTCCTTAGGGAAACTTACACGTCTTTAGGGTCAAACACCCCTTGGGGGTCCTTAGGGAAACTTACACCCCTTGGAGGTCCTTAGGGAAACTTACACGTCTTAAGGGTCAAACACCCCTTGGAGGTCCTTAGGGAAACTTACACGTCTTTAGGGTCAAACACCCCTTGGAGGTCCTTAGGGTTAGGGTTTAAGGGTTAGGGTTAGCCACCAATTCTTACCTTTCAAGCGTTAATCCGTTAATCCGATGAGCCGGCGAAACGCGGTCGAACCCCCACAGCGCTATTTGGATCTGAAAAAGTGCGCCCGGTAAAGTGCACTACTCCCAAAAAGTTTTTTAGCACAGCTGCAGATGTATGGGATATTGACTGATGCATTCCTCAAAGAAGGAATATGCCTAATATTTATACGCATAACCATGATAACAAAGGTAACATCTTGTCCCGAGAGAATTACCTCATGATTTGCAGATTAATTCAAATCATGTCATTCCAAAGAATGAGTTACATGATAATCAAGTTGACATTGGATTTAGTTCCTAGCAACATTTAGATTGTGTCAGAAAACATGGTAAAGAAACTTGGTCGTTATCATGGTTATATTCAAATTGTCACTGTTAAATATAACTAAATACCTAACAGTAAACTCAAGTGAGACAGATTGACGACAATCATGGAACATATGCCTGGTTGTACCCCTAAAGGCACACTGATGTGATACTAACCTTGCTTTACCTGCAGATTTCCTTGAATGTTATTAGTCCTGTCCCTGGCACGATTCTTCAAATCCACGTTTTCATGGGGGTCGCCATATTTGAAGTTCCGCAGTAAATAATATTTTTGTCGGTATCGTCCATGTTTTCATCAGCATGAAAATCTAACAAACAGGCATGCCTAGTGAATATTCTACTTATATTTATATTACAAAACCTAAAATATATTCACCCCAAAACTATTACAAGTTCAAACTGTATTTTCAACCTTTGCACGTTATGTGATTACATGTAGACAGTACCCAGTCATAAATTAACGTAATAAATCATAAATGTTCCCATTAAGACTTTATGGTAGATCCTCATAACACCATACTTTAGGTTTAATGTCATATAGGTATTTTGTTCATTCAGACATTTATTTGAAATATATTCTTACGCACATTCTCCCCGAACCTACTTTCCTTGGCCACCATAGTTTCCGGAGACACTGTGACATTGAAATCCTGCACATCAGGTATTTTTGAATTTACTGATGCTTTCAGCAGTTATGTCGCAAAAAAAGAGACAGTGCGTTTATTTTATATGCCACGAATTCGACAAGATATTTGAAACAACACATTTGTAGTTGTACTAATCCCAAAAACAACAAATAATTCGTAAGCCTGTTGGAGGTCTCCAAAGTTTCCAGCCCTATCATGTGCACTGTCTGAGAGAACGAGGCAGTGTACTTTTAATGTGACGGCTAAAAGGGCTGAATAGTGTCCCGATACGTCAAGAATCGAATGTAGATGAGGTGTTTAAAATGTGTGTTTTGATTTTGTGTTACTAATGTTCCAATCTGCGGCATGGACGACAAAGAATCCTAATATATAACCTTGAATAGTCTATGTTCCACATGTATTCATGTTTATATGCGTGTCCTAAAAAAATGCTAAATTAGGTTGCAAAAGTGCCCAAAAGTATTTTGGGGGGAGAATGACAGACAGACTGTAAGCCAAGACTGAAATAAATATGCATTAGGCCCTACTTTGCGTTGGCATGTTAAGTGAACAAGTCATGTCTTGAGAGGCATTTAGTAGTTGGAGTACTAAGTTAGGATAAGATATATGGATGAACAACTTCTTTATAACAATTAGGAGCAACATTTCGGTGTAGGTTCTAATTTTAGAAAAATATTTTTATAAAATATGTTCACACTAGATGTTTCCAGTGACCAACTGATGTCTGATAGTGAAAATAATCTGTTTAGTAAAGATACAGTGGGTGCGATAGGCTTTGTTTCCTGATACGCTACTTTGTCAATAATGCAGTTTACCGGGCGCAACTTCGCCCTCTACCAACAGCTCAAATATCTTGCTATTGTGCAACCACTGTCTTGCTATACCGTTACTGTGGCTCCTGTATGCACTCGCATTCGTCTCAGGGCACTGACACGCCTTGGCGATCCAACACCCGTTTTCGATCAAAGGGACCTGACACGCCTTGGCAATCACACCTTTTCCATCTCAGGGAGCAGTCATGCCTTTCCGATCCAACACCCCTTTTTAATTCTTAGGGTTGGTCTGGTAAGGGCTAGGGTTTGCCATAATTTCTTGCCTTTTTACAGTTTTCTCCAATAATACAATGAGGGTAATCCTATGAGAGTATAGTCAGTTTTAACACGTTTCGTTGCTGGATTGGTTACTCATTTTGATGGACAATGGCAGGCTTGGCTTCCTCAAGAAGATAAATGGAGATGTCAGTAACATGCATGCGCAATCATGTTTACTTAACTGCGCATACGCGTTAATGAAGTTCAAATGACCCGTTTAACGGGCACTATTTGCATGTTATGGCGCTCTTGTTCCAGTGGTAGAGCATCGGTTAATTAATGCACTAATTAGCCAAGCCGGCAAGCTGGCGAAGCGCGTTCGTGCCCCCACAGCGCTAATCATGCTAATTGGGTCTGAAAAAGTGTGCCCGGTAAAGTGTACTACTCCCAGCACTTTCGTTTCACAACCCTGGATCATTTGTTTCAGAGATCTAAGATGGGATATTGTGGGCAGTAACATATAGGCAAGTTGGCACTGGAATATGTTGTTTATAACCAATACTAGAGAATCTGCGTATAGCTGGTTGTTGAACATTATCAGTTATTATTCAGATGTTTCTATAACAATACATCGAGGATATTACATGAGTGTTCATGTCAATATAACATGTTATGTCGCTATTCAGGGGTTTTAAATCGGTGTATTGTAAGGTGGGCCTCGTATCGGGATACAATATTGTGCAACCAGATTGATACACTACTTGTATATTATTACCACATGTACGATGTCACAGCTGTTCCTGATGGATTGCTTAGCAGATTTTGATTTTGTATTTCCAACTACCAGTTAAAACCTCTAATATCTGATTGCATGTTTTAACATCTCATGTCCCTTCACCATGGACATGATGTTCAGTGACACACATTTTGATTACACAATTTAGTTATTTGAGTTTCTTCCCCATCCAACATGTCCAACTCATATATTATTTTATTCTCCCCCAAATTCCAACAAACAGAAAATCTCTACATATGTTCCCTTTCTTTCTTTGTGTCATGAAATACACCACTTACATTGTCTCACCAAACATTCATGCTTCATATGAATCACATGCATCCACAGTTACTTGCTGCATAGCCTTCATAAGTTCAGTGGAGGCACAGATGGCCCAGTTGTCTTAGTTGTCTAAGAGTTGTGTAAGAGTTGTGTCCCTTGGGCACGTCAGAAACCTATGATTGTGGGTTCGAATCCCGATTCACCCCGATTATGTTTCAAGGTTTGTCAGCGCTGTGCTTGTGGGTTTCACCAAAGTGGTAAACATCTAGGACCTGCATCACTTCGGCCTCACCTCCCCCATCAAGCTGACACGCCGTGATATAACTGGAATACTGTTCAAAGCAGCAATAAATCTCCCTCCCTCCCTCCATCCCTCTCACTCACTCACTCACTCAGTGGTTTTCTGTCATTTACATGATCTGTCACTACCAGGGACCATGGGTAGCCGTGGGATGGAAGATAAGTTTGCCTTTGTTCATATTTGGTTTTACAGTGTGCTTCTGAAACTCATCTCACGCCGTGATATAACTGGAATACTGTTAAAAGCGGCATTAAAACCCAACTCACTCACTCACTCACTCTCTGAAACTCATCTCTGCTAGTGATTATGTGATGTTTCCTGTATTCCTGGTGTGTTGTTTCAGCCTACAGTCATGTCGGGGGACTTTGTTGATGAGAGAGTAGCCAACTACAAGGGACTGCAGTTCTACTTCAACTCCTACACAAAGAGAGGCAGGCTAAACGTGAGACAAATGATACCTCACTTTCTAACAACTGAATCCTACAAACCTAAGCACGTTGACAAAAGAGACGTGTTACATTTGCTTGTCATAGTCAATATGATTAGACTTGACAATTGTTAACTTAAAATGGACTTGAATAAGCTGAAAAGACTAAAAAACAAAACATTTTAACGGAACACTCCAGTCTGTGGAAAAGACCTTTCAGTCTGCTAGCCCGTATTAGGCTTAACATCTTCTTTCACATGGACTACTATTGCTGAGCCAACTCAGGCTTTGGACAAGTTTTGTTTGTTTGTAAGACCGCACTCAGCAATATTCCAGCTCAAGTGGCTAGAGTCACAGATTGCACATGATGAAAAGAAAGGTCCATTCAAAGTAACTTAGATTATTAATTGTTTCAAAAGTGGGTATTGTATTGACTTAAATGGCAATAGTTAGTTTTGAAATTTGTAAAACATTTACAGATTTATAAATATGCCCTTGAGCATGTTCAGATTAATGAGAACTATTGACAGAACGAATCATGTCAGTCTCTGATTGTAAAGATAACCATAATCCTGATAATTGAAAAATATTTGCTTTCTTCATATTTTCAGTGGGTCATGGCTACATACGGAACCCTCTTCGGCTATTATTTATTCAGCAAGTTACGAAAACCCAAGGCACCAGTTGCAGCCAAGAAATAACCATTTAGCCATTTAGGATGAATATTTGTGTACATGAATTGTGCAGTGATATGTTGACACGCTGATGAAGAGACTCCCATTTGAGATCAAGTCTTTGTGAACATGGCTGTAGTTTTTGGTGTCTCATGTTTATTAATTGGAGGTCAAACCATCTTGTTCATCAGCGTTGTTACATTATTTACAGTTGTATGAATAAATTAAAATCAATTTGATTGGTTCGTGCTGCGTAATTATTGACTTTTGTATAGAGGAGCTTTAAGACCTGCATCACTTCAGGCTTTCCTCCCACATCAAGCCGACACACCATGATATAACTGAAATTAGCATGATTAGGGGTGAAAAGATACAGCAAGGTCACGATAAGATATTTATCGCTATACGCACATTTACCTCAAATCGTGTGGAAACTTCTTAAGCGAGTATTGAGTAATTTATGTTACTAAGTGTATCGTCTTGTATCGATACAGAAAAATATGTATCATGTATCATGTTGTGGCATGAAAACTCAGGATGCACCTGTACACCAATATATCGTTTCACCCCAAACTGAAGTAGTTTGAAGGTGCATTAGATGTCTCTCATTCACACTGTTACTGGGGCGGTTTGGTAGCCCAGTTGCTGAAGACCCGGGTTCGATTCCCGACTAGGTACAATATGTGAAGCCCATTTCTGGTGTCCCCCGCTGTGATATTGCTGGAATATTGCTAAAAGCTGCATAAAACCATACTCACTCACTCACTGAAGGTTTATTAGATGTCTCTCATTCACACTGTTACTGGGGCGGTTTGGTAGCCTAGTTGCCGAAGACCTGGGTTCGATTCCCGACATGGGTACAATGTGTGAAACCCATTTCTGGTGTCCCCCGCTGTGATATTGCTGGAATATTGCTAACAGCAGCGTAAAACCATACTCACTGACTCACTGAAGGTGCATTAGATGTCTCTCACTCACACTGTTATGAGGTGGTATGGTAGCCTAGTCGCCGAAGACCCGGTCTCGATTCCCGACTAGGTACAATGTAAGAAGCCCATTTCTGGTGTACCCCACCATGATATTGTGCAATATTGCTAGAAGCGGCGTAAAAACTGTACTCACTCACTCACTCACTCACACAATTATGTGTCGATTCCAAAATTGAAATAACAACCCAGAAACCTGTACGTAAAAGAAGTTAGTGGTACATACAATCAACATATGTATTACAATAATCCACCAAGTTTACAAATCAATACAAATTACTGCACAGCAATTACAATGGCAGTACAAGTGGTAGTAGTAAAGTACAATAATCAATGGTAATATATAATATGATGGCAGTGGTCAGATACAAAATTACAGTGGTGATAGTAAAAGTCAGTGATAATTATATACAAGTATATTCACCCAATGGCAACTGGTCAAGCTTCCGAGATGGGCTGGGCAGGGAATCAGGGATGCTGAGTGATCCTCACATGAAAGTTGGTCCAGAAGCAATGAAATGCATGAGATATGCCGAAACACACTCTTGCCCCACTGTGTATACAGTTAACTAGCTACTGGAAATTTCTACATAGTGCCCTCCCTCACCAGTCTCGCAGCACTAGAACATTACAGGATATTCTGCAAGAGTACCGGTATACCGGAAGTTTACATATCACACTGGCATCTAAATATAGTAACTTCCTGATGACTGCTTACATTCAATAGTACAATATTCCTGACGACTAATCACCCCCCAAATACAATGTAATGAGCCTCTACCAATTCTCAACAGAAACAATGTTACAATAATTGTTCGAAAATAAAATACTCTGCCATATTACAGCACTCTCTCTCTCTTAAGAAGAGCTTTCAAGAATGGGTTTGTAAAAATTCAAAGATACATTTTTTCCAAGTCACTTGTGTTTTGAAAGCTTTAAAAGCTATTTTATAACTTTTTTGGATTACTGTTTCAAATTGATTTTGTTTAATTTCATTTCTTTAACATTGTTTAAGCCTGTGTGAGACAAATCATAATAAATGGAGACTGCTCTGTATGAGTTTGAGAGGGAGTGTTTTATGCCAAAGTGTATTTAGTAGTTTATTATAGTGTTCATCATCTTAAGTGACTGAATGTTGTTTAGTCCAGGTGTATGTCAACCTGTTCATATAAAACCAGTTAGTAATTGGCAATTATCCATACCATTTGGGTAGATTCCAAATTGCACAATCTAATTAAACTAAGATCTATAGGATACTGCTGCTGAAATTGGGACATTCCAAAGTGTGAATGTGAAATTTCTGCAGGGCGTCCACATCCCTGTGACATCAGAAACATAACAATACTCTTTGATACTGGGGGGCACGGGTGGCCTAGTCGTCTAAGGTGCCGCAATTCGCTGTGCAGAGTTGTGTCCCTTGGGCACGCCAGAAACCTATGATTGTGGGTTCGAATCCCGGTTCGCCCCGATTATGTATCTAGGTTTGTGAGCACCATACCTGTGCTCGTGGGCTTCACCGAAGTGGTAAGCGTCTGAGACCTGCATCACTTCGGGCTTTCCTCCCACATTAAGCTGACACGCCGCAATATAACTGGAATACTGTTAAAAGCGGTGTTAAACCCAACTCACTCACTTTGATACTGTCAGGAATTACTGGTTCAATAGTAGCTTAAATTGTTGACGACAAAATGTAATGGCCAAATTTCTCTCTTTTTGCACTCTTTCCCAGTGACCCGAGGGACTGCAATTTGCTATGCAGAGTTGCATCCCTTAGCTGTTTCAGGATACACTTGTCCTCTAGGTCGCAAACATGGTGTCTGATTATTAGAGGATACGGGTGACCCAGTTGTAAAAGCCACCACAATCAGGGAGCTATGGTCATGGGTTCGAATAATAGTTCGCCCCGATTATGTTTCTAGTTTTGTAAGCACCATACCAATGTTCTTGATTTTCACCAAAGTGGTAAACGTCCGAAATTGCATCATTCAGGCTTTCCTCCTACATTAAGCTGACACGCAGAGATATTACTGGAGTACTGTTAAAAAGTTTGTTAAAACCCAACTCCCTCACTCACTCAGAGTTTCTAAGCACCATTCCCCTGCATCTGGTTTTACTAAACCTCATTAGAGGTTTATTGATAAGAAAAATATATGTACAGCAAGATTGCGACATATATTTATATTTATTTTTGCCAATGTTACAGCTTGGACAACACATAGCATACACATTCATTAATGTATAGAAAGGGAATATTATTGGTGCCATAGAGAAAGCTACTTGTAGGAGTCTTAAAGTAATAAACTGGAATTGATTATGAATATTTATTTTAGGTTATTTTGTATGTCTTATTTATTTTTATATCAATACATAAGGGTAAAAAACATTTGTAACTGACATGTTCTTTGTATTCTTTTGAAACTAAACATATAATCACATCAAAGATACAAAAACTTGTGTTCATAATCTGAGATATCTTCAAAGCGCCTCCCCAGCACCTCTCCCTCCTTCTTCCTCTACTTCTGATTCCTTTTTTGCAGCCTTATCCTTCTTCCAAGCAGCCTTCACATTCTTCTTGGCCACTTTCTCTTAATTCCTTTAAAGGTCTTGCTTCTCCTCTGCACATTGCTGAAGCCGTTCTTCATAGCTTCTGATTTGCCATCTTATGCATGTGGGTTTGCATCTCAAGAAGAACTATCTTTCTCTTGATGTCTGGATCAAGGGCTCGCCTCTGAACTTGCTCCACAAACCTGTGGACAGTGGAATACTTGATAATGGTAAATAAATGTTTCAAATGGTAACAAACGATTCGCTCTACAAATTTTTTATGAATGTAAATTTCTACGGACCTATCAAAATGAGTGACATCGGCAATTAACTGGAGCTTTTCTGAGATCTAAGGCCTTTGACGGGCAGGCGGCAGGGTGGTTACCAAGAGGGCCAGTGACGCCATCCATGACAGCAACCGGCAAGGCACCTCGAGCGGTGGCGGTCGAACAAGGTCCCATCCTCTCTCGGCTGATTCAGTGTCTCCTCGCCGGATATATCGGGGTGTGGGCTGACTCTTGGCATCGTCTCACCAGTACAGTTGACCTTGCCCTCTAGAGCTTCTTTAGCGACCGCGCTTGCATCCCATTATGGGACTACATATAGCAGTTTTTTCTATAAGCACGACTGACTCGGTCGAAATAAGCAGGAAGTGACGTGGCGACACACACTTGATGTCACCTTATGACGTCACAGAATTCATCGTGTTTAGCGAGTACAAAATAGGGTATTTTAATATTATCAATCAGGGTGTGTGTGTGCGCGTGTGTGTGTTCGATCCTTACCGATAACATAATGACCTCATTGTGTGACCTCATAAATTTAAAGTTTGCCGTAAAAGGCGACTACTAGTATATATGCATGTCGTAAGAGATCGGATGGTCAGGTTCGCTGACTTAATAAGCGGATCCATATCCCAGTTGGATTTTTGGTTTGTTTTGTTTTGTTGTTTAACGCCGCACTCAGCAATATTACAACTATATGACGGCGATCTGTAATTCATCGAGTCTGGACCAGGCAATTAATCCAGTGAGTGACATCATGAGCACCGATCCACGATACGGTGACATGCATCAACCAAGTCAGCAAGCCTGACCACCCGATCCCGTCAGTCGCCTTTTACGACAGGCATGGGTTGCTGAAGACCTATTCTACCCCGTATCTTCACGGGCCTGTGTCCCAATTGCGTAGATCGACTGGTGAGTGCGGCGTGAAACAACAAACAAACATAGATAGATAGATAGATAGATCTTCTTTATTTCCTCCATTTCATGAAGAGTACAAGGTATACAGTGAAAGGACAACATCTATAGTATAAATGTGCACACACACATACATATATATATATTACATTTATGTCAGAAGTAGTTCATATACATATGTATCGTATTGATTATTTGTGTTATTAGATGGACAATTCGCATGTGTTATTTACAAATGTACACTTGATTACAATACATACATTGTTCAGTATAAGCAGCTTCGGATGACTTCATCCCACTTTTTTACTGCACCACCAATATTTATCATGCTCTCTGCCCATACATTGTAGTCTAATTCTACTTCAAGTTGTTCAGGTAACCCGCCAAGCAAAAAAGTCAGAAAGGTGTCATCGTCTGCCCAGATTCTCACAAATATTTTAACATCAAGCAAATCAATGATTTTATCAGATATGATATTTCTTTCTTCAAAAATCTTTTGACATGACATGAAAACGTGTTTCACTATATCATTCGCAACTGTTCCACAAATACATTCCTTTGATTCTATTGGCATTGAACCTAAGCGAACTAGTCTAGCTAAGGAAGTAAAATATTCTGGTCTATCGAGAGCAAGTTTCCATAATCTATGTTCTCGTCCAGATCGTATTGTTAGATATCTTGACAGAGATAATCTGCTCAGAAACGCATTGTTTAGTAATTGTTTTTCGTGTAGGTGAATCTTTTCTTTCACCAGTTTTGACCATAATCGTTTCTTGATGAAATTTGAACACATTATATAATCATTAACCTCGTCAGATAAATTATATTTGGAGACAAGATGTAGCATGCTAAAGATGGGTGAAACAACAAACAAACATATAGCGTGTCAGATTCACATGAATAACTATAGCCGTGGTCGCCGTGGCCTTGGGTCTGCCTCATCGTACACCGAATCGTGGGGTTCGTGGCCGAAATATCTGACAGGTTGTCCATTAGAATAAAGGTGTATGTTTTTGTTTTGTTTAGTTTTGATTAATAATTGTGCCTCCAGAGACCCCGTTGGAATTCAGGGTTATATTTTGTTTGTTTTAATCTTAATTACTTTAATTCATTTTATGTGTGTTGAAGATATCACTATCTTCTCCATAAAAACGGGTAGTTATATCTGTAGTATTATATAAAATATTTATTATTATTAAATAAGACTAATAATGAAAGGGAAGACACTCTCAACAATAGTATCCAACTCTCGCACCTCACCTCACTAACATCACCGTATACGTGCGCCATCGACACTGTGGTTGATTGACACAGTCTGTGGCATTCTGTGACGTCATAATAAAGTGACGTTGTCGTTCTGTGTCGTCACAGCATTGTCTCGCTGATATCTGTCGGAGTCGCTCGTGCTTTAGAAGCTCTGTCATATTTAGTACCACAATGGGATGCAAGCAGACAAAGACGCGGTCTCTAAACCAGACGTCGGCCAAAGAAGCTCTAGAAGGCAAGATCAACTGTCCCCGTGAGCTGTTCTTCGCCAAGAGTCAGCCCACACCCCGGCTATCCGGTGAGGAGATATTGAATCAGCTGCGAGAAGATGGTATCGTCCCCGACCGCCACCGATCAGGTGGAGTTGCTTTCTCGGTTGCTGTCAAGGATGGCGTCACCGGCCCACGTGGTAAACCACCCAGACGCCTGGAGCGCATGCCTATCAAAGTCCATTACACCTCAGAAGAACGCCAGATAATTGCTGACGTCACTCGCTTCGACAGGTACGTACCTATTCTTATTTCAAAACAAAAAGTCTTCTCTTAACACTTGAAACATATATTTACCAGTCTAAGTACCCGCCACTGTCCACTGCAGGTTTGTGGAACAGGTTCAGAGGCGAGCCCTGGATCGAGACATTAAAAGAAAGACGGTGGTTCTCGAGAAGGAGAGGCAAAACCTCATGAAGAAGATGATGGCGCATCAGAAGCTATGTGAGAGGGAAAAACGTCTTCAGCACTTTGCGGAGGAGAAGGCATTAAAGGAGGAGGAGAAGGCATTAAAGGAGGAGGAGAAGGCGGCCAAGAAGAAGGCAAAGTCTGCAAGGAAGAATGATAAGGTCGTTATAAAGAATTCGCCTGTCAAGAAGTAGAGGAAGAATGAGGGAGAAGGTGGGGCGGGCAGGCGCCTCGGTAGTGAGGACAGCCCACTTTATAAACACTTTGCATCTCTGATGTGACTATGTTGTCATATGAGTTGTTATATGAATGCAAAGGAAACTTAGTTACAATAGGTTTATAACGATAATGTATAAATAACAAAACAAAAGAAAAAAGAAGAAAAACTATACAATATCAAAAATATTTATTCTATATTCTTATCATCAATACCAGTGTAATAATTATGGTGGCGGGAAGGAACCCTAATGGAGAGAAGCGCCCGTGTTGTGAACACCATACTCTGATGGTACATTGTATATCCTTATGTCAAAATTATCATTTCAATGTTAGAATATCTCAGATAAAATATCTATAAAAAAATAATACATTCTAAACACAAAATAAGTCATCAAGAGTGCGGCAACGTCTTTCATATGGAAGTCCTTGCTTCATAATGTGATTAACAAAAAACAGGTGCCACGTTTAATTGGTGTACTTGATTTTGTGATTACTTCATTACCGTCTTCTGAGTGTATTGAAATTGTCAAATCAATAAAGGTTTGAAATGCGATTCAGAATGTTTGTCTTTAAGTTTAGCGTATCCTTAAAATTTAATTCTCTGCTCTGATTTCCTGTGTAGTATGTCAAATACTCAGAACGGCGCTGGAAGTGAATGAGTGAGTGAGTTGGTTTAAAGACGTTCATTACTATGTCAGCGAATGGCACGTACGTTTCCCACTGTGATGACACCCACACGAGCGCTTGGTGCCGACAGACGAAGATTTATTGGAACCTACGAACAGCGGATCTTGGCACGTAAAAGGGTCGCAACTCCAAACAGATAATTGTGACTCTTTGCAAAGAAACCGGGCCAGCGCGTTGAAAAGAATTTCAATGATATCAAATAAAAAGAGAAAAGAAATATTTGTTACATGGCAGAATTTTTCAATTTCCCTATTTACTGTCACTCTGTAACTGTCTTCTCTTTGTGATGTCATTGTGTTAAAAGCAACTATCTTTGTTACTTAAAATACGGTAACATTACATCCGTTACCAAGGACTTGGCACACATTATGGTAATACAAAGCTGTTACAAAAAAATCAATTCTTTTTCCTTCAGTTTTAAGGCGCAATCTGATATTGCAGTGAGTGAATTTCCTTCACATTTGAAGTCAGCAAATAGTCCAGCTGTTCCACGGAAACCTGTTATACTCGAGTAGATCCATCAGCCAGGCAAAGCAGTAGTTGAAAGTGTGTAACTAATGACTTGTCGAGATATCATATAAAAGTCACGTGGTCAAACGTTATCGATGTTAAAACCGTGTATATTTTCTTATGGTCCATTCAGAAATATTCAAACTGTCTTACGGTCGAAGGGTGAACTATAAATACTTGAGTCTGTTCTCGAAGCTGCCTTAGCGCTAAATGATCTCAAGTTAACGACAAAAATGAAGACAGGGAGGAAGAAAGCGAATCGACAGCATGGGACTACCTGTTTGATTGGCATTCTAGAAGATGGTGAGTCTAGGTAAGATAACTGTGTGACAATCTACATCGAAACGTCGCCACATGCAATAAACCAGAAGTCGTTATCCATTAACTTGTACGTTTTCTTCGTATGGGACTACTGTGTCATTTCTGACCATAAAACCGAGTGCTCTCCACTATCACTTTCACAACACGAACAACAGATCCTAGCAAACACCGTTGAACATAGTATTTACCGATTATGACTGATGCCTAAAAGCGAGTTGATAACAGATGATATATCTTGACAATCATTCCATACAAAATGTTACGTGAAACAACATACCTTTTTCGAATATTTCGGTTGATAAACTGGCAGTGTTTTTACTTGCTATTAAAAGGTCTTCAGCAACCCCTGCTTGTCGTAAAAGGCGACTAACGGGATCGGGTGGTCAGACTCGCTGACTTGGTTGATGTATCCCATTGTAACCCAATTGCGTGGATCGATGCTGATGTTGTCAACCAATATATAAATATTCTTCAATGCTTGCGATATCTATCCATAAAGGACAACAGCTTTACGATAATACCCTTCATTGATCAATATAGATCTAGTACATAACAATAACAGGACGCATCAACATTACATAACATTAACATTTATCTTCAATAGTTGTTCATCTTTAAAACTTATATAACATTTAATAAAAAACTTATTCATATTTTCAATCTAGGGAACTCCCTGAATATTCGATGACGTCACTGGGAAATACCCAGTTTAATTTACCTCCGTCACAAAAGAGCTTCCTGTCGTAGCTGAGATTTGTGCCAAAAGTGATATATCGTTGGGGTAGGCTGAAGGCAGCTTCAAGAATCACTCTTATGGCAGTCGTTATTCTGGGCGTAAGATTAGTCTTAGTTAAGACAGCTTTGTGTATAGACAGCAGAGGCGGCCAAATGGATTGGGTGGTCAGGCTCGGGGACCTCATTGATGGTGTGTCAGCTACCCCGACGGCGTGGATCGTTGCTCACTAATTCAATCACTGGATTGTGTACACGTGGCCCTGACTTGAATAATTACATGCCTTCATCATATAGCTGGAATATTGCCGAGTCCGACATGAAAGAACTAACAAACAAACAAAAAGCCTTCCATATGATTAAACGACACCCCCGCCCACCCCCTCTCTCGCCAGTCAATTTTGAAAAGAAACCACGAGACACAATAATATTTTAACTGACGTAATAAGATCTTTTCACTGGAACCTCCACAACACATGGACATTTATGTCAAAGTATGTTTAACATTAATTACTTAAATTCATAGTATGTGTGTTCATGCTATCGCTATCTTCTCTTTGTTTGTTTGTTGTTTAACGCGGCAGTCAACAATATTTTCAAGCTATACGTGGCGGTCTGTATACAATCGAGTCTGGACCAGGCAATCCAGTGATTGATACCATGAGCATCGAACAACCCAATGTGGGATACGATGACATGCATCCACCAAGTCAACGAGCCCGACCACCCGACCCCATTATAGTCGCGTCTTACGACAAGCATAGTCGCCTTTTACGGCAATCTCCTCCATGAAAATGGGTGTATTATGTCTTCTCAATGTAAATGAGTAGTTGTATCTGTAGTATACTATATGAAAATGTCAGCTTATTAAGTGTTTATTATTAAATTAGACTTATAATTAGGGGGAAGACACGCTCTCAACTGATGAAAATGAATAAGAAAACACTTAGTTTTAGACACAGTAAAATTATATGCTGTCATGGGTTCCCAACCTTGACTACCAAATACGCGTTGAAAACAATGCACACAAAGACATGTCAACATTTGATTCTGACATGTGTTGAATTTTTCAAATGTGCTGACTGTAAAGCATATTTCCCTATGTTTCGTTGCTCCCTTAATCGTTTCCATCAATATATATATATATATGCAGGTGTCGGTCGCACCTCACTAATAACTAACAACGCCGTGGACGAACGCCACGACACTGGGGTGGAATTTGGCACAGTATGTGACGTCATAATAAAGTGACGTTGTCGTTCTGTGTCGTCACAGCATTGTCTCGCTGATATCTGTCGGAGTCGCTCGTGCTTTAGAAGCTCTGTCATATTTAGTACCACAATGGGATGCAAGCAGACAAAGACGCGGTCTCTAAACCAGACGTCGGCCAAAGAAGCTCTGGAGGGCAAGATCAACTGTCCCCGTGAGCTGTTCTTCGCCAAGAGTCAGCCCACACCCCGGCTATCCGGTGAGGAGATATTGAATCAGCTGCGAGAAGATGGTATCGTCCCCGACCGCCACCGATCAGGTGGAGTTGCTTTCTCGGTTGCTGCCAAGGATGGCGTCACCGGCCCACGTGGTAAACCACCACGACGCCTGGAGCGTATGCCTATCAAAGGCCATTACACCTCAGAAGAGCGACAGATAATTGCTGATGTCACTCGCTTCGACAGGTACGTACCTATTCTTATTTCAAAACAAAGAATCTTCTCTTAACACTTGAAACATTTATTTACCAGTCTAAGTACGTGCCACTGTCCGCTGCAGGTTTGTGGAACAAGTTCAGAGGCGAGCCCTGGATCGAGACATTAAAAGAAAGACGGTGGTTCTCGAGAAGGAGAGGCAAAACCTCATGAAGAAGATGATGGCGCATCAGAAGCTATGTGAGAGGGATAAACGTCTTCAGCACTTTGCGGAGGAGAAGGCATCGAAGGAGGAGGAGAAGGCGGCCAAGAAGAAGGCAAAGTCTGCAAGGAAGAATGATGAGGCAGTAATAAAGAATTCGCCTGTCAAGAAGTAGAGGAAGAATGAGGGAGAAGTGGGGGCGGGCAGGCGCCTCGGTAGTGAGGATAGCCCGCTTTATGAACACATTGCATCTCTGATGTGACCATGTTGTCATATGAGTTGTCATATAAATGCAAAGGAAACGTAGTTACAATAGGTTTATAACGTGAATGTATAAATATAAAAATAAAATTAAAAAAAGAATACTACACAATATCAAAAATATTTATTGTATCTTATCATCAATACCAGTGTGGTAGCGCGGAGAAGCCACTGTGGACAGAAGCGCCCGGGTTGTGAACACCATACTCTATGGTATATTATATATATTTATGTTATAATTATCATTTGAATGTTAGAAATATCTCAGATAAAATATGTAAAAAAATAATAAATTCTAAATCCACAATAATTTCAAATTCAAATTCATAGAGTCCTTGCTTCAAAAAATGTTTAACAACAGGTGTTCCTGTACACATTTAGTTTTGGTGTACTTTTCATTATGTAAATACTTCGTAACCGTTGTCTAAGTGTAATTTAACATTATCAGATCAATAAAGTTTTTTAATGAGAATGAGAATTTTGTTTTTAATAGTTAAGGTATCTTTTAGTTCAATTCTCTGCTTTGGCCTCCTTGCTATGTATGCCTATTTTACTCCGTTTACATGCACACCATTTACTCACACAAGTACTTTTACACACGTTGGTAGGAATGACGTTCTATTTCAAGAACGGGATCTTTCAGACTTTTTGCTTGCGTGATTCTAGCAAAGATTGCGTTGATCAACACTTTAACATGTGTGAGTTTGGATGTTTTGTTTTGTTTTGTCTTGCCACGACCCTTTACAGTTAGACCAGATAAGCTCAATAGGGTTGAGTTCACAATGTCTAACTGGCGTACGTAGGACAACGTGACCTTGTTGTGTGGCCAGGACATATGTCTTGTACTTTACTGGCTTCATATTCAGGCGAGTATTTTCAATGAGTTGAACTTTTGTATCCGATGTTCTGATTGGTTGGTGTGTTGTTTTACGCCGCACTCCATATTCCAGCTTTATGACGGCGGTCTGTAAATAATCGAATCTGGACCAGACAATCCAGTGATTAATATCATGAGCATCGATCCGCGCAATTGGGATCGATGACATGCATCAACCAAGTCAGCGAGCATGACCACCCTATCCCGTTATCTTCACGGGTCCGGCGGCACATGAGGGAGGACTGGGCACAGAAATGAAGCCGGCACCAGGTCATACAGGAGGTGCATCTCAGGTGACAAGAAACACCACCCAAGCAAAATATTACAACACACACGACAAATCACAAACTCCAAATATAACACACCCTGACGTTGAAAATTAACACAATACACACAAGTTTCAGAGCACTCCGTTCAATCCCCACCAGTCCATTCCACATCGTCCGAATGTTGGTTTGCGATTATCCAAACACAAGCAACACATTCATAACTCAGTCATATTCCCAATTTGCTAGTGCCATGGGAGTGTTCATGCGTCGGGGTATTTTCCATAACTGTTTCATAACTGTTCCATAAACTTTATTTTCAACAGCAGTAAGTATAAATTTCATCCTCATGCTCCTTCCGTCTCGAAATGCACCTCTTTACAATCTTATGTGACGTCATATGTAAATCCACACTTGATGGTTGACCTCGCCTCGGTGCATCGAGTCATGTTTATATTTTTGTTCCCTTTCCTGTTAGCTATTTTTAAGATTTGATTAATCCAAAATATCGTTTGTCAATTTTTTCAGAGAATAAAATTATGTTGATGTTGACATATTTTCAGATTATGTTGTATATATTCATAGAACTATTTTTCGTTGCTTAACTGAGTATGAGTGTGGAAAGGTATGTGACCGAGAGCCGGCAAATACCGACAAAATAACATTGTTGCAATGTTCTTCTGCGAAACCAGAGAACTTCAAATTTAAGCGAACAATGTTACCATCTTATTCAGCGAGACCAATAAACTACAAAGTTTATGAAATTATAAGAATTGAACGTCAGTTTGGGTGGGTTCATTGAAGCGTGAACGATTTAAAAACCCTGGTTAAACTTTCGTGTGAACCTCCTCACACAGTTTAACCAGCATTTTTAAATCATTCACACTTCAATGAACCCATCCAAACTGACGTTCAATTCTTAAATGATAATCACCAGTTTTCTTTTTCGCCTCGAATCGAAAACTAGCTCACATCCACCAATAAGCCTAAGATCACTGGTTCCGGCGTGGAAAACACAATTACCTGTACCTGATGGTAGTCAGTGGAATGATACTAATTCACCCAGGTTTCATTAAGGTAAATGATCTTGAAGCCCTGACTGCAATAGTCATGGTTGGTTGGTTGGTTGGTTGTTTTACGCCGCACTCAGCAACATTCCAGCTATATGGCGGCGGTCTGTAAATAATCGAGTCTGTCCAGACTATCCAGTGATTGATATCGTGAGCATCTCAAGTGTAAAAAAGTTGTATGCATTTCCTACTACACTCCATGTCGTGTACAATGGCTTTTACTGTGCACTTGGTACGCAACATGCATCGCGGGAGAACTGTTGACAAAACAAATGCAGCGTCATTTTGGGTTTTTTCTAAGATGCACATCTAGAATGTTACCATTTGACATATGTTTTTGAGAATCAGATGTTTTTTGTACGTTTGTTTTTATTATTATGATTATTACTAGCATATATCTACAGTCCATTTCAGAATTCCCTCACTGGACTTAGAATAAAATATATTTATTTAATCTGAACTTGCTGTTTTCGTTCGAACTTTTCTCCTGTAAAATTGTCGATAGTACCCCTTGTTACTGAAGTACTTCAAAACAGAGGTAGGTAGATTGGTAGTTTCCCATATATTTCTCTAGCAGTACTCTGTGAAACAGTCTATCTTGTTTTAACGGGCAAAAAGCATTTTTCCAGCATTTCCGACAGTTCTTTTTTCGAGTCGAATCTCAATCTCCGTTTGTTTTCAAACTGTGGTATATGATAAACGTGGCAGTAACATACTTTCGTTGTAGGCTTATCTCTCGGGGAATAAATCTCCGAGGGATAAGCTTACAACTTGTAATAGTACGTCATCGCGCTCAATGATCCGCCAGTGGACACTTTTATGACCACACGCCCAGCGCAAGACTTTACAATATTTTCAGGGTGCTTCAATCAATAAGTATAGTTTTTATCAACACGCTTTTTTTTAAAACTAATACGAGTTTATTCAGTTATTCTACTTTCGTGTTCATGTGTCGATGGGATGCCTTGTTTTCTAGATACCCATTTTGTGAGGGAGTTCAACGTCGCTTAAACTGTGATTCAGTTATATATCACGGCGTGTCATCTTAATGTGGGAGGAAAGACAGAAGTGTTGCAGATCTCAGACGTTTACTACCATCAATACGGGTGCTTTGCTGACAAACCAAGAAACATAATCAAGGTGAGACTTGGATTCGAACCCACGATAATATGTGTCAGAGTGAAAGAGCTAAATCAGGACGGCCGGTGTAAGGGTGGTGTGTGTGTGTGTGTGTGTGTGTGTGTGTCAGAGTGAAAGAGCTAAATCAGGACGGCCGGTGTAAGGGTGGTGTGTGTGTGTGTGTGTGTGTGTGTCAGAGTGAAAGAGCTAAATCAGGACGGCCGGTGTAAGGGTGGTGTGTGTGTGTGTGTGTGTGTGTGTGTCTAAGTGAAAGAGCTAAATCAGGACGGCCGGTGTAAGGGTGGTGTGTGTGTGTGTGTGCGTGTGTGTGCGTGCGTGCGTGCGTGCGTGCGTGCGTGCGTGCGTGCGTGCGTTCGTCCATGCATGCGATATATAGCATGGGGTTATTCAGAACACAGCTAAGAGTGAGTAGGTGTTTTCCGCCTCTCTTATCTATATTACATCTACATCTGTAAATAATCGATCTTGAGTCCGTAACCCAGGGTTGATGAATTATCAACGTCCAACACTATCGGGGCACGATGACCCACAAAGATAACTCCACGCTGCAGGTCAGGGTCGAATTGAAACCACGCAATTCAATACGGGATCAATAAATAGGATTTTATTCCGAATTCCAACAAAGAGTCACACGTATAAGTTTACCACGTATATAGTTTATCCCTGTTGGGAATCGAACTGGGGTATGAATATATTCACATTCAATTACTTAACCGCCCCGGTCAATATTGCTAAATAAACCGTTCATTTCTCATATCAAAACATGTCGAGCCTTTCCCTTGCAGAATCCTTTTTTAATAAGTTATCTGTTTCACTTTGTCCACTTAAACACATGCTTGTTTATTGTCTCTGACTTGTGTCCGCCATTTTGGAGACTTTGATTTAATGCCATGCGCTCCCCACTGATGGCGGGCTAGAGCGTCTGACCTCGTGTATCTCTGCTCACATCCGGGTACATTACACATGTGCACTTTCTTCTCCGCCGTCTTCAGATGCGTCTTCTGGTGCTGCAAATAACAACATCATCATCAACACGAGAGATTAGACCAGAGTCTCGATCAGGTGAGGTGAAATGTATATAACGTCGCGTCTAAGATTATTGCACTTATAAAGCGAGGTGCATGCACGTGAGTGGCTGCTTGTACTAGTCCGGACTAATACCGATTTCATAGCTAGTCTACTGAGATACAATGCATCATGAATACCGCACTCAGACACAGTAAACTGACTCCGAGCCGACCAGTCCTTGTTTTATCCACTTAATGTCGAGCGCCAGGCAAGGGAACAACAAGTACCATCTTTTAACTTCTTTTGGAAAGATCGAACCCCCGACCTTCCGTTCTCCGGGCGGACGCTCCACCACTAGACAACGGAGGCCAAGTCGTATATAATACACCTGCAAAACAGTTAAGCACCACCAGACTCGCTGACTTAATTGATGCATGTCATCGTATCCCAATTGCGTGGATCGATGCTCATGACGCCAGTCACCCGATTGTCTGGTCCATTTATAGACCACCGCCATGTACCTCGAATAATGCCGAGTGCGGCGTTAAACAGCAAACAAACAAACATTGTCATGACTTCCATGAAATATCAACATGTGGCATCCATATCATCTTCATAAATACTTACTACATAAACACGGAATGTTTTTTCAGTTCATATAGACGTATGTAGTCAGTGGTTATAACCTTTTTTCTATGGATATAAATAACGTAAAAGACATAGATCAGTATTATACGCTGTTAAATCGAAAGTTTCGTGACCTCATTGATATTCCTCTGTGTAACGTGAGACCTCTACATGTGTATTTAGAATATCACCTCTTGGAAGAAGTAACATCATGTTAACACTGACAACTGTGTCTGCTTTCGAGAAGTCATCAGCAGAAAATGCGAAATGGGAGACAACTGAGAAACGAGAATGTTAATACATTCATACAAAGGGCTAGTTACCAAAGCACAACACGAAGATATGAAAAGCACACTATCGGATGACTGTTCTATTAAACTGTTATTTAATGGAGTATGGTTAAGAAGCGAGGTAGAAGTAGCAAAGACGATGACTCAATGTCAGCTCGCCCTTAAATTACCACGTCTGACACTCACGGGGAGGCTGGGTATTGTTGGCTGACGGACGTATCACAATTAGACATGTGGCGGACACTGGGATCAGTTGTGTATCGGTATAGTTCATGTTGAGTGAAAATCCGGGGTACAATCATCTTCCCGAGGCAAGAGAGTTAACTGACTTTAAAAGTCCAGTTTCCAACCTTGCCGAACTAGGCTGGAATTACTGGGCCGTAGCCGTAGCGCCACCAGTGGCTATTACCAGTTATGTCCCTTCTGAGCCTCTCCTATGGACCAATCAGATTCCACCTCTCGCATCACTTGCGTTTGTTTCACACAAAATGGTGGCGCCGATTCAGGACGATCTGATCGATAATCATGATCTATATTGTGATAAAACGGGTCTTACATCGCGAAATGCATCAAATCACGTGAGCACTTTGATTAAGAACATTAAAAGATTTGGAAAATATCTGCTGACAACGAGTTGGCGGTGCACATGCTTTGCAAATCCTGCAATCGACCGAAATCTGCACGACAGTTTACGAACCGGATTTCGATTTCGGTGCGCGATTTAGATTGGACTAGGCATAGACTCGTTAGTCGAGCCAAAATATAACTCCATAATCCAAGCCTAGTTTGGCAAGGGTGGAAACTTGACTTTAATTGTCAGTTAACTCTCTAGCCTCGGGAAGATGGGGGACAATAGGACTTCACCACAGCAACCCATATCGTAAGAGGCGACTGACGGGATCGGATGGTCAGGCTCGCTGACTTGGTTGATGCGTGTCATTGTATCCCAATTGCCTGGATCGATGCTCATGATGTCAATCACTAAATTGTCTGGTCCAGACTCGATTATTTACAGACCGCCGTCACATAGCTGGAATATTGCTGAGTGCGGCGTTAAACAACAAGTAAACACAACAAACAAACAGAATGTTGATACGGATCAACAGCTGATTGAACATATCCTGGGACCCTTTGACCAGTTATCGGCAGAATTGTTGATGCAAGTTGTAAATTTGACCCAGAGTCAAAACATCTGGTGTCACTCCTACTAAAGATGTACAAGAGGGTAGCGCCAGCGCTAACTTGCATCGAAATTGACGGGAGGACTATCTAAGGCGATCCGATTCGAATTGGAGAGTTGCTTCCCTTAGTTGTGCCAGAATCCGATTATCGTGGGTTCGAATTTAGCAAAAGTGGTATTTCGTCTTGGACCTGCATCACTTTTGAATTCACAAACACGCTTATTTATTGGCCAAAGCGGTGGTAAACCCAACTCACTCACTCACTTCGGTACCTCAATTATATAAGAAATATATCACTATTAGGGCTACTATTATATATTTAAAACAGTATGCGTATATTTTCAAATTATTCTTTACCTTATTGAGATGATCCTTCCTTCCGAACTTTTTGCTGCACGTGCTGCACGTGTGAGGGCGGAGTCCGGAGTGGATTCGACGGTGACGGGTCAGTTCTTCGTTCCTGGCAAATGCTCGGCCACAGTCCACGAAGTCACAGCGAAATGGCTTCTCACCTGAATCACATAAACAACAGGTGATAGAACAGATTCTGACAGGTACGACTAAACACAAGTGGCGGGGTACATACACACGTGACGTAAAAGCCGCCAGAGGATTTCCACGTTCAAAATATTTCATCAAATAGAAATAGCACTTGTACCACCACTAATCACTAGCGCCACCACTACCACTACCACTAACACTGCTACTACTACAACTACCACCACAACTACTTTTACTTTTACTACTACGACTACTACTACTACTACTACCACCACTACTACTACCACTACTACGACGACGACTACACCTCTTCCTATCACTAATATCTTTATTACCTCTACTACCACTACTACAACTAAGTCTACATTTATTTCTACTTCTACTACCACTACTACAGCTACATTTATTTCTACTTCTACTACCAATACTACGCCTACTACTACACTCCTACTCCTACTACTACTACAACTTCGTCTACTAGTACTACTAGTATTACTAGACCTACAACTACTATTCTTATTATCATTACTACTACCACAACTACTACGGTCGACCCATTTCTGGTGTACCCCGCCGTGATATTGCTGGAATATTGCTAAAAGCGGCGTAAAACCATACTCACTCACTCACTACGGTCGAATAGTTTCATGTGCTGAAAGAATGACGACATATAGAAATTGTCACGAACCGCTTCATCCCACACCTTTCTATACATGCATTGTTACCACCTGGTACACATCCCCATCGCCTCTTTCAAGCACTGGATATCGTGCTTAGCTTTGTTTTGTTTGTTTGTTTGTTTTGTTTGTTTGTTGTTTAACGCCGCACTCAGCAATATTCCAGCTATATGACGGCGGTCTGTAAATTAATCGAGTCTGGACCAGACAATCCAGTGATTGACATCATGAGCATCGATCCAGGCAATTGGGATCGATGACATGTATCAACCAAGTCAGCGAGCCTGACCATCCGATCCCGTTAGTCGCCTTTTACGACAAACACAGTCGCCTTTTACGGCAAGCATGGGTTGTCTGAAGACTATTCTAACCCGGAATCTTCACGGGTCGTTTGTTTGTAAACATCGCCCTTGTCCTACCTGTGTGTACACGGAGATGTCCCTTCAGCTGGCCGTTGTTGGCGCAGGAGACGCTACAGTAGGGGCACTTATACTTCCTCCCCCTCCTGTCATCCCCCTCCTCGGAATTGGGGGACAGCAGAGGGTCATTCAGCATCTCCAGGAAGGGATCCGAGAATGATGCTTCAAACGGATATTCCGATGGGAACCCTGATGTAAATTCCGGTTTTAGCCCCATTTCCGGCTCCACTGAAACAGGAAACTCGGAACTGTCCGCAAGTCCGTATTTAGTGTCCAGGAAGAATTTCAATTTTGCACTGTCAGTGTTCGGAGCTTGTTGGTTGCTTGGTTTAAACTCTGGGATGTAAGGAAAACTAGGATTCCTCCTTTGTTCCTGTGGCCTCCATGCTTGAAATGCGCTCGTTGTACTATGATCCCCGTGAGGTAATTTCAAAACTTCTTTTTCTGCCCGCGGAAGCCATTGGCTCGGTTGCAATGTTGGTTGATGCGGAACAACAAACCCGGGTCTTTTGAATTCAGGGTATAGACAATTTTGGTATCCAGCTGAATTAAATCCAAGACCGTCTTTTGTGCATTCCCCTCCTTTGACATTATCGCCTTGAAACATGCGTTTGTATTCAAGTCCATGCAATCCAAGCCTGAACCGGTCTTTCTCAAAATATGAAGTTTGAGCTTCCTTATTTTCGGCATCTTTAAATCTATCGCCAAATGTCAAGGACGGCCGGTGGTAGATCAGGACCGGAGAAAATGTCTTTGGGGTCACATGTCCCCTTGGGTACACACCCGGATGTTGACCGTAGTTGGGGAGGTGCATATGTGGAGGCGGAAGTGAAAGAGGATGTGACAGTGGGCTTGACATAGGGCTTGACATCGTGCTTGACAGTGGATTTGACATAGCGTTTGGTGCAGCTTGATACGGGCAGGCTTGGCACATTGGCTGGTTGTAAAGGTGACTGAAAGAATCTCTTGAAGGGATATGGCGTTGAGATGAAATATATCTCGGTTCCGGATGGGTTGAAATCGACATGTTTTGGTCCTGGTCGTTTTCTTTGAAATCCGTTACACTCCATGTAAATCGACATGAAAAATCTACAAGTGTCGTCGACGTCACGCCCTTCATCTGCGCGAAACTGTACACCACCGGAGACAGGTTCCCTTCTTTGAAAATACGATCCGAGGTTTGATCCATTTCAGTTTGAAATTGACACTTGTCAATTTCAAAATGTCAATTTCACCCACCTACGAATTTGGGTACATTTCACACAAAAACTTCTACATCATCCACGGGAACTGAGCGTCCTTACTGCAACGCACGCCCATAAACAGTACAATCAGATTGATAATATACTATCTATGTGCAACCAGCTTCCAATCAAAGTTCATGTCAACAATTACGCCCCCTGCTCTTTGAACGGTCGTCATCGTCTATTGTGGTATACAGCTGATTACACCACACGTATAACAGTACCATATACTAAACATACATCACAGGTATCCATTACGCTTTTTGACAGGAGTCGTCACATATTTCCATGAATAAGTGTCATTTTCTTATATAAAATTTATTTTTTCAAAATAAGCGCAATAATAAGAGTGAATGTACACAATTTCTTCATTGATCAAGTTGCTGATCGAGCTATTTAAAACTGTAGACACTATTTCATGAATAATTATTTAAATATTTTAATTGAACTTTAACAATACAGGAGATTATTCATGTGATAACTAAACTGTTATTTATGATAACATTCGGTTTAACGTCCGCATCAGCAATAAGAAGTACGTCTGCAGTAAACTGATGACCCGTAATATCACCAACAACGATTCTATTATTCCCCATCAGATGAATAAAAAATGTTTTGGAGATGATTGTACACGCTTATGAACACGTAATATTTTCCAAGTTTAAATGTCACTGAATAATGCATTAAACTTTTATCCACTGGGCCATATTTGTTATCCGCACGCCTTCCGACCGCCTTTTATCCACCCGGCCATCTGTACCAGGCGGAGGTTTGAAGGGGTTTAGCATTGGGCGTGACTGGACAGGCTGCTGCGCACGTTGTATCAGCACTTATACAAAGTCCACCGAGGCGATTAAGTCAGTTGTTCGTATCAGGGAGAGAATACAAATCGCATAGATAGATAGGAGCATTGTTGTAAGGCTATCGTGCAGTAGATGTAAGGCTGGTGGTTTAGCTCGTATCAGCGTTTATTGTTTCTCTCGTCAAGTGTTGAACCAAGGGGACAGTGGTGTAAGGTGATCAAATTTTGGATCATTCGATCAAGATATGTTCAATTGTTTTGCGCCGTGGAAATAAAACATGTCACAGCGAGCCACGTACTGCGTTTCAACATGGATCTTCCAAGTGAGTTGACGCCACAGAGCAAAGATCAACCAATGTGGAAATGTGGAAGAGGTAATCTATCCACTTTTATAAATGTTTTCGTTTGTTATATTTCATCCAAACGTGCAAAGTATACTTCTTTAAACAAGTAAAAGAACACCCAGAGTTGGAAGGATGTGTGTTGCAATACCAACCTTCCATGGCAGATTAACTATCGTCATATGAACTAAATTCTGGTTTTCTTTAACTTCATTTATATATTTTTGAGTATTTGTTTCAAAGTCTCAGCAGGGGGGTATATTATGGTCATATACCATTTTTAGCCAGATATATAACATGCAACATATAGATAATAATATAAAGTACCTAAGAAAATGGGCGGTCGGGTAGCCAAGTGGTTCAAGCGTTCGCTCGTCGCGCCGAAGACCCGGGTTCGATTCCCGACATGGGTGCAATGTCTGACGCCCATTTCTGGTGTCCCCCGCCGTAATATTGCTGGAATATTGCTAAAATATTGCTAAAAGCGGTGTAAAACCATACTCACCCACCTAAGAAAATAACGTTTGTCTAACTAATTCTAGCCACTTTCACAGAAATGCAAACACACATATTTACAAAAGTGGGTTGTACGAGGGATCAAGTTTACAAGTATTAGCTCAGATCTATTTTGTGGGGAATCGAACCCGGTTAACGCTTTACCCACTAGGCCACCCGGCGCCATGCCTATAGGTATTTTACTATCAGGAATGGTGTGTGATAGTAGCACAATACCCATACCATTCCTTATCGTAACTGTCACAAACATGAGATAAGCGAAATGACAATTTATTAGGTAATTATGTGAATGAATTAGGGTTAACGCCGCTTTGAACAATATTTCAGTCCTGTGGCTGCGTGTCAGCCCGAAGTGATGCAGGTCTTAGAAGTTTCCCACTTTGGTGACATCCACCAGCAATCTGGAATTTGAACCCACCATTGTAGGTGTCTGGGACGCCAAAGGGAGATAGACAAGTAAGTGTCGATCCAAACACATAAAACATATGTAAAATGAAAAAGACAAAATAGGTCACTTTTATATTCTCCAAGTCGGGTTTTTTTGTTAACAGTTGTTTTGCGTGATTCCGCTGAAGATACATGAAAAACAAATATGTTTGGAAGATAAATGTTTAAAACGTCAATTGTATATTTCGTTAAACTATCGCATAGTTTGTTTCATCTTTATTTCGTAGAACTATCATAACGTTTTTCCCCCATTTTATTTCATAATTTGAAATCACAGCTTATGTCCCCTCATTTGGTCGTTAAACCACACAATAGTTATTTAAGGGTTAATTTTCACTTATGAACGTCAGTTTCGTGGTCATGTGACCGACCTCTCGTCCAGTGGAAAAGCCGTAAATCGTGGCAACTTCACATTAAAATAAATCTCGCCAATAACTACCACAGTGTATATTGAATTATATTTGCCCTAGAGCTAGACTATCGAATTCGCTATGAAATCGTTTTTTACATATATATTTATGTTGTCTAAAGAAAAAAACCCACTCTAATGCTGATTTACACACACACACACACACACACACACACACACACACACCTGGATCCGTGTATAACAACGTGTATTCCATTCTTGTTTCTGGCAACGTTAATCCATTCATTTATTCCAGCTAATCAATTGACTTGCCTTTGCCTATGTTGATGACGGGCGCCACGGTGGGACATGATACGCTCACCTTTTCGCGTATACCTGGATCATCACTTTTTGATAGTGATTCATAAACGAATGTTCATTATATAGTCGGACCGTACAATCGACTGAGCAGAGATTTCTTATGATTTGTTTGTTTGTTTGTTGTTTAACGCCGCTCACAGCAATATTCCAGCTATATGACAGCGGTCTGTAAATAATCGAGTCTGGACCAGACAATCCAGTGATTGATATCATGAGCATCGGGATTTCTTATGAATATGAAAAGGGTTTCATCGGTTTAATATATTTTGGAAAAGTTAGATCTATTTCGCCATAACAATTATTTCGTTAATTCCATTCCAAAGAAAACCTACGTACACAAGTACATATATCACAGCATTTATTCTATTAATTCTTGTGTGATGAATAAATGAATAAATAAATAAACGAATAAATAAAATAAATTTAATAAATGAATGAACGAACGAACGAACGAACGAACGAACGAACGAACGAATGAATGCCTTTAAGACCCGCGATGATCGACACTGAATATTCTCTGGAGTTGACGTTTTCAATTCGTGAAAAGTGTGTCTCTAAAAGTAAATTGTCCTTAACACTTTACGAGGGTTCCGCGCACCAACTGCGTAATATCAAGTCCACGTAATGGTTTCAACACTTCGAGGTCGTACGCAAGTTTCTGATGCAACATAAATTGTACCTCACCCACACTGGCCCATGGTGTGCTGTCTGTGGACGTTGACGGGAGTATGCATACCGCAGGTATGTCAGATTGTTCCATTGAAATGATGTGAAATGTGTGTGCGTGCGTGCGTGCGTGCGTGCGTGGCTGCTTGTACCAGTTCGTACTAATGCCGACTTTAAAATGTTATCCCACTTACATACCATGCGGCTGTTTTAACATGGATACAGTCTACTGACACTGGGCCCACCAGTCCTTGTTTTATCCCCAATGCCGAGCGCCAGGCAAGTACTAATAACGTCTTTTGGTGTGACGTGGAAGGAGATCGAACCACCGAACTTCCGCTGGTCCACTAGACCACGGAGGCGGCCTTGATGGAGATGAAGAAGTGTATGTCGTAGTAACCATGTGGAAACCAGTGTTAAAGCTCATCCCAAGTTGTGCTTATCTTTTGACCCCCAGATTGGTTTGAGGTCCAACTAGTAATGTGGTTTTATATGACATATGACGTCACAAAACTCATTGATTTTTTTATAAATAATTCATAATCAATAAAACGTGTGTTGAGCTCAATTTACACATGTAGGTTATAATAAAAACGTCACTTGAGTGTATTGATACACATAGGTATAATAAATCAATAATTACCTTGAAATATGGTTCATTGTATGGGCGTTCAGGATTCAACGTTGGACCTGTAAATACATGCTCAGTAGTTTAAATATGGCATGGTTGCATTTTGGAAGGAAGTCTAAGACCTGCATCACTTCGGGCTTTCCTCCCAGATTAAGCTGACACGTCGGGATATTACTGGAATAATGTTAAAAGCGGCGTTAAACCCAACTCACTCACTCCTTCAGTGTCCCACTGCCTCAAATCCACGTCATAATGGTATCACTCGAGTTTACGAGTGTTGACCATATTGTTTCATGTCAACAAGCAAACACAGTACGCTTGTCAATAGCGAAAGTAGCAACAGAATATGGGGACAAATATGTACGCGTCGTTTACTGCACTGCTAACAGCGCTGGCAGAGTTTACGAAGGCTTCAAGGTGAATCATTATGAGCTTGTTGGGTGCAAGTCAAGAGCTGTTATATAACTAATTTAGATGCAGTAGAACCACCTTTCACCATCACTTCAAGGTACTATAACCAGCCTTGTCAGCGTCCATGTTGAGCAAATATGAACTGCTACAGTTGAAACCCGTTATTCCAGGCACGGATGTTCGGGGGTTTACCTTTGGGAGTGTCGTGTGTTATCATATGTGTCGAAGCAATAGGTTGTGTTATTTTCTAATATTGGAGAAGTTGTCAGGGGCAGTCTTTATTTAAGGGGGTTTTGGATTTTAAATGTCCAACCCCATGATGACCCTGAAATACCGATCAAAGCGGGGTAACTCACTACAGCTAATACGTCTGTCGGTATAATCGTGATTTATAATTACAATAATCAATGATAAAGCATATATACAGAGACTCTGAAGTATTCGCCATATATATATATATATATATATATATATATATATATATATATATATATAGACAGATATATGTATAATATATATATATATATATATATATACAGACAGATATATACAGAAATATACATATATATATATATATATATATATATATATATATATATATATATATATATATATAACGACGTGCATGCACGTGTGCTTGTGCGGCGGCTTGTACTAGTCCAGCAGACTGAGGCCTATGTGAGAGTACATATATATATATATATATATATTATATATATAAACACGCCCATTATACATATACAAACACACATATACGTATACACACAGATTTATATATTGGATAAGATAGAGAGAATTTCAGAGAGGGGGATACAGTAAAAGCCAGTATAGAGGAGAACGAGGGATTGATGGAAAATGCACGTGGGAGGCAGAGAAAGTGCACATCGGAGAGAGAGAAACGACGAGGAGGTCGAGGGAGAAGGAGAGAGGGAGTAAAAGGGAGACAGAAAGAGCGACAGAACGCGAGGGAGATATAGAACGGGAGGGAGACAATACACATACAGAGAGCGAGATACGGAGACAGGCAAGCTGGAGAGAATGCACTGTGAGAGCCCCTACACAGAGTTCTGCCACATCAAGCTATAACAGTTCGCATTGTATGTCGATGCGTTCACTATATTAATTAGACACGTGGTTATGTCGATTGCCATCGCGACAGATGCAGGAGTTCAACCTTCGACCTGATAGGTGTCCGGCAGCACATAAACACAGGACAACTCTCCTTAACCTAGGCATGAAAACGTGGACACTTAAGCAAAGGACATCCACCTTCACGGGATGAAGAACTGATCCTGACGGCCCTCAGTGCTACCGAGCTTTATTTCAAATGAAGGTGTGTGCCTTATCATTGTTTTTTATCGTTAATAGACATTGAGTAAACGTCAATTACACCTGGGAAAAAGTAAATACGTAATGCAGATTCGCGATGTAATTGTACATGTCATTTCATTCAGATAGTTGTCGATGTGCTACCTGATATGTTTGTTAACAGCTGTTGGTGCATATTGTTGTCTGCAGTGCAACAAACATGGATTTCCAATGCTTAGGGCTTTGAAGTATTCCACATAAATACTGGACATTGAACAGGAGGAGCGTCATCGCGTTCACGGCGCATTGGATACATTAGTATTGAACTGAAACTGAACAAAGAATGGTCCTCAAGGTCACGTGTATGTTTAACTAGTCACTACTGTTTGTTTTTGTTTGTTTGTTGTTTAACGCCGCACTCAGCAACATTCCAGCTATATGACGGTCTGTAAATAATCGAGCCTGGACCAGACAATCCAGTGTCGCCTTTTACGGCAAGCATGGGTTGCTGAAGACCTATTCTATCCCGGATCTTCACGGGTCACTACTAAACCTTTTACTCCTAATACTTCCGGGGTAGAATAGGTCTTCAGCAACCCATGCTTGCCGTAAAAAGCGACTGTGCTTATGGTAAGAGGCGACTAACAGGATCGGGTGGTCAGGCCCGCTGACTTGGTTGATGCATGTCATTGTATCCCAACTGCGTAGATCGATGCTCATGATATCAATCACTGGATTGTTTTGTCCAGACTCGATTATTTACTGACCGCCGTCACATAGCTGGAATATTGCTGAGTGCGGCGTTAAACAACAAACAGAAAAAAACATGACCCCGTCGTCAGGCACGAGTACTGCCGTGCGGTGTCAGAAACAAACATATTTATTCATGCAAATTAATTGTGTGAGTGGTCGGGTGCTACGGGTAGGGGGGATATTGTAATTGTTGCTTCTCTGGGAGAGAGCGTATACCGAAGAACGAGTGAGGTTTTTTCTGGCTTTTACGTATTGTTTTACATATTTATCAATAAATATGCCGTTTATTTATCAATTCAGATTGACTGTTAAAGGACGTATGATCAAATAATAGGTCACTGATGTGAATCATTTATAATTTATGCCAGAATTTGGTATATCATAATTGGGGTCAATATCTTTTATACCTTCACTTTTCAAACTGGTGTCGCGGTGGCAATGCGCGATCGACTGGGAAGATATATAGGTGGATGGAAACCAGAAAGCTAAAACAGGTCCCATCAACATGTGAGGCAATCGGATCGCCCTAACGGCATACGTGAGCTTGCTGTGAGGGACTAAACACTGGGACTTGTTCACGTGACTGTCACATGACACAAGACATCTGTCCGCTCCAAACGACGCTGATGTACATCTTGAAAGTGTATTTGATACGACAGATTATGCGTGCTCATGTGCGTATTGTCAAGCGCGCAATATACTGCTTTCATGAACTCGAAGCGGCGGGTTCTGGCGGTTTGCGCATGGTGATATCACTACGCTAGTACCACGGACTATATGCGTTTTTTAAAAGTGTTGTGGACTGATAGATGTTGACCCAAGGACACATAGACTCCCGTGTGTTAGGAGACCAACAGATATCCAACTATTGTACCAGGGAGGCTAGTGGTCCATGAAGTATTATATAGGTATCGGAAAGAGTCGAGAGAATCCGAGTGAAAAACAGTCAGAGACGTCAGAGGACCGCTTGCCCGACAGTAGTTTCTCGGCTTATTCTGGAGAGGATTGATCGGGCGTATACGTTCTTCAAATAACCTTCATGTGTGGAAACACAATACGCACGGTAACATCTGTTTGCTTATATCGAATACACTGTAAGGCACACGCCTCCCAAACATTTAACGCTATACTGAAAGGCCCGGTCGATGGGACTTTATCGTATGGTATCGCTGCATCTAGAAATTAATAACTTTTTTCGGCCCAGTGTTAATCCCGTTGGACAAACCAGCAATATTTACAGTAATAAACTTCCGATTTTAGTCATCACTTTTGGTTTTAGGAAAGCCAATATATAAATGAATACCGTTTGATGCCGCATTCGGCCATGACCCAGGTCCATCAGAGGCCTGTAAAGATTCCCGACAAATCAGTGACAGAAAGTAGAAGCAATGGGCCATGTCATCGGAGTGGGATGGAACGCAATAACTCCCACACGGCCCGGCCACTCAATCCCCAGTTTAGTCGGCCTTCGTGGCGAGCATCTGGGACTCCTTCTAATCCGAAATGGGGGCACGGGTGGCCCAGTCGTCTAAGGCGCCGCGATTCGCTGTGCAGAATTGCGTCCCTTGGGCACGCCAGAAACCTGTGATTGTGGGCTCGAATCCCGGTTCGCCCCAATTATGTTTCTAGGTTTGTCAGCACCATACCCATGCTCGTGGGTTTCACCGAAGTGGTAAACGTCTTAGACCTGCATCACTTCGGGCTTTCCTCCCACATTTAGCTGACACGCTGCGATATAACTGGAATACTGTTAAAAGCGGCGTTAAACCCAACTCACTCACTCACTCTAATCCGAAATCCTCACAGAGGTGACTTTGAACAGAACTAAACTCCCTGTATACTTCTAAATTGATTGTGGTGTTTTAACGGATATTCACACAAGCGTTTGTACAGAAACAAGGATAAATTACACGTAAAAGAGACGTGCTATGGGTTGGTAAGTGAGTGAGTGAGTGAGTGAGTGAGTATGGTTTTACGCCGCTTTTAGCAATATTCCAGCAATATCGCGGCGGGGGACACCAGAAATGGGCTTCACACATTGTACCCATGTCGGGAATCGAACCCGGGTCTTCGGCGTGACGGGCGAACGCTTTACCCACTAGGCTACCCGACCGCCCCGTTGGTAAGTGAGCGAGTGACTTGAGGAAGCGACGCCTTGAACGGTATTTCGGTTGTACGACGGTTAGTCCAAAGTAAATACAAAGAAAATTGGGGTGGTAGACGGGCATTACTTTGAGGATGCTGCTGAGGATACTTCTGACGAACCAAGGGTCATAATCGGAATTAAATAATGGAAAAGCTGATTATGTCAAAATGACAAAAACCTTTCCACAGAAATTTCTGCTAAAAGCAGAGGCCGTTGCACGATACCGACTACATCATGAGCATGTGTTTACGAATCACCATCAAATAGTGATGATACCAGGTGTCTGCGAAAATGTGGGCGTACCCTGCCCCACCGATGACAAGATCGTTTTCTCCTATAGGAGGCTGCGTCACTGCACTTTCTGATCAGCTTCTAAATTCTCGGTATTTGTGAGCGAATCATGCAGACAAGCATATCTGATTTCTGTATCTCAAATTTGAATATAATCATGGAGATCCGAATGCAAAGATATAAAACGAATGCCTATTATGTTATTGTGCATATTTCATACACACTGCTGTTGCGTCAACACACGAAAGGATGCACAATGGGGGGTTTATTTGTGTTGTTTGATTGTTTTGTTTTGGTAAAGAAACGAAGCTGAAATGTCTAAGAAAACTAAACACTGATTGGCTCAAGAACCCACGCATCCTTCAGTTTGATTGGGCGGTCAAAGTTCGCTATGAGTTCATATGACGCGGGATGTATCGTCAGTTCTTCACTCAGCGAGGTGCTGTATCGGAGTAAAAGTCTGATTTTCATGAGGTAGAAACATGCAAATCGACACACTTTCAAACTAAGGCCAGCCACAAACTAAATATTTGTCATCCATTACAGTAGGAAGTTTCTCTGTTTGAGCAAATTATCGTTGAGACTAAACTTTATCTAGCAAATATAAATTGATTATATATATGTATAAATACAAATTGCCTCGTTAAAGAGAATGTGTGTGCTGTTCAACTGTGTCAATATTTATATCATGTGTTCAATATTGATATCGGTATTGTTATATGTTGGTTACATAATTATGAATGTATATAGAAATGTTTTGACATTTGTGTACTATAGTTGATTTCATTTCGGAGTGGTAGAAGAGCCTGATGGTTAAAGCGTTAACCATAAGTCCTAGTTCGACTCCACACATGGGTACACTGTTTGAAGGCTATTCCCTGTGTACCGCGAGGGGACATTGTCCGACAAAAAGATAAAATAGCATCAAACAATACTTTCTGAATGACCTAATATGTAGTGCTGACCGAAATAATAAATACATAATATCCGTGCACGGTTGGCCCAGTCGTCTTGGGCGCCGCAGTTCGTTGTGCAGAGTTGCGTCCCTTGGGCACGCCAGAAACTTGTGATCGTGGGTTTGAATCCCACTTCGCCCCGATTATGTTTCTAGGTTTGTCAGCACCACACCCGTGCTTGTGGGTATCACCGAAGTGGTAAACATCGAAGGCTCGCATCACTCCGGGCCTTCCTCCAACATTAAACAGAACAGGAATCGTGTTCATAGCGGCGTTATACCCAACACACTCACTTATACAAATCTAACATTACACATTTTAATCTACATATGGATTAATAATTCCAGGTGTTTATTGATGGGAACGTGTGTATATATTTCACGGAACAATACTTGACATCGCTGGTACTCCTTCGTGGGTATTTAGAAGTGGTGTATTTTCTCCCTGGACACCCATGAATGGGTAAGCTTGAAATACGTTAATTTATACTGCAGGGCAAAAGAAAGTACACATATTTGAAACAAACAAGGTTTGGTTATCCCATCGTGATGTATTTGATACGGTAATCATGGTCGTGTTTTTTACCTTAATTTTCAGTGTTTCGGCGACTGTTTTCAGCCTACTAACGTTTTGATAACGTTTGTATTTTTTTAAGGGTATACTTTCTTTTGCTTGGCAGTGTATATGACTTCACTGGAAACGTTTTTGATTGGGCAAGTATACGAAAAAAAACTTATTTCTCATGAAATATTTCAAAACTTACTGGTGGTGAGGTGAAATGGGGTTTAACGTCGCGTCCAAGATTATTGCACTTATATAGCGACGTGCATGCACGTGTATGTGTTTGTGTGTGTGGCTGCTTGTACTAGTCCGGACTGTTGCCGATTTATCGTGCTAGCACACTGAGATACCATGCCGCAGTTTAACATGAATACCCCACTCAGACACAGGATACTGACTCCGAGCCGACCAGTCCTTGTTTAAGCCCCTAAATGCCGAGCGACAGGGTAACAACAAGTACCATCTTTTAAAGTCTTTTGGTATGACGCGGCTGGGGATCGAAGCCCGGACCTTCCGCTCTCCGGGCGGACGCTCTACCATTAGACCATGAAGGCGGTCTCAAAACTTACTGGGTTCGGAGGGAAGATTTTAGTTTGTTATTTTTTTATCAGTAGGTTACAAATCTGTAATTCGTGATTTAAATGTGGCACCACTTCACCTCAATCGGTCATGACACCTGCAGCTAGAAGTATCATGACCGAGGCGAACCACGTGAATCAGATACACAATACATAGTGCATAATCTGGTGCATTAACAAACTTTGATTTCTGAAAGTCGTGGGGCAGGATACGCTCACCGTTAAATAGTAATGTAAAAACACGAGACTGTCGGAATAATACAATTGATTTTTTTATGGAGATGAAACGGGTTTTGTCGCTTTTATAAGCCGTGTATAATTTTAGTAAGAGCGATCCATGATAAACACGAAGTATATTTCAATAAGCATTAACGAGGCTCCACTGTCAGAAGCTGTAGGAGATGAACACATACCCGAGGGAGGCTGCTTACTTGTTTTCAAACAATACTACTCGTGACCACAAACTGCACCCATTTTTCAAACAAAACAGCTATATTGTCGTTTGAACAAGATTTTCCAACGCAGAGCTACTTTCCATGTAGACTTGACGACGAAAAATCGAATGTGGACCCGCACGCTCATTTCGCACGTTGTTAGTTACATGTAAACCTGAAGTATTTTTTTCCTATTCCAGTGGCGTAAAAGGATATGCATTGCTTTATTGTCTCTGTTATTGACGCTCCTGGCGTGGATGTCCACTACGATGTCCAGTACGAAGGTTGGAAGGAAGACCCCGATGGTCAGACCAATATGTCCCGGACCAGAGCGACCAGGGGAGAAGACCCAACCAGGATTTGATATTCTCAGTTTTGTAAGTATAAGGGAATGTATGTAGGTGGGTGCTGGCGATTGAGTGAGGGAGGGAGGGAAGGAAAGAAAATTGAGTTTGGAGGGAAGGAAAGGGTGAGTTCGCGAGGATGACATTGAGGGAGGAGTGAGGGTGGGAATGACAACATGGCGCCTCGCTTGACGTTTCCTTTCTGTATTGTACTGTGCACGTTTGTTGTTGTTGCTGTTGTGTTGTTGTTTAACACCTCACTCAGCAACATTCCAGCTATATGACGGTGGTCTGTAAATACTTGGACCAGACAATCCAGTGATTGACATCATGACCAATCTACGCAAATGGGACACAATGACATGCATCAACCAAGTCAGCGAGCCTGACCACCCGATCCCGTTAGTCACCTCTTTCGACAAGCATTGTCGCCTCTTTCGGCAAGCATAGTCGCCTTTTTCGGCAAGCATAGTCGCTTCTTTCGGCAAGCATAGTCGCCTCTTTCGGCAAGCATAGATGGCTGAAAATCCACCCCATATCAGTCATCACTTGGAGCTGAATCACAAGATGTACCGAGCATTCCAAAGATAAAGACCGTCAATACTGTTCCTTCTCTTTGCCACAGCCACTGATTGTGCGTGGAGTAATGCGAGTTATAAATGGCTATTATTATCATCATTATTATCATACTAACGGTGTGACTATATCAAAATGATAATGTTTCTATTAAAAGCAACCTAACCATAATTTCATCATACTTATACTATAGAACGAATGCTTTTATCCTCATCATACGAATAATGCTTTGAACATACACATATAAACATTGATGTGGTCGCATCCACATACATAATGCTTTAATCATAACTATTCTAACAATGTTACAATCCGAAATAAAATACATATCCATGGTTTGGTCGTAATCACATAACGAATTATTTTATAATTATGAAACTAACAAGGTTATAATCATATTAACACACGATTGGTCGTATAAACAAGCATATCACATAATCAAGTTTGATCAATAATGATACTCACAATGCTTTGATCATAAGGATACAATGCTTTGATCATATGGATACAATGCTTTGATCATATGGATACAATGCTTTGATCCTTAGGATACAAGGCTTTGATCATAATAATACAATTCTTTGATCCTTAGGATACAATGCTTTGATCATATGGATACAATGCTTTGATCCTAAGGTTACAATGCTTTGGTCATAAGGAAACAATGCTTTGATCATATGGATACAATGCTTTGATCCTAAGGATACAACGCTTTGATCATATGGATACAAGGCTTTGATCCTTAGGATACAATGCTTTGATCATATTGATACAATGCTTTGATCCTTAGGATACAATGCTTTGATCCTAAGGATACAATGCTTTCATCATATGGATACAATGCTTTGATCCTAAGGATACAATGCTTTGATCTTAAGGATACAATGCTTTGATCATATGGATACAATGCTTTGTTTATAAGGATACAATGCTTTGATTATATGGATACAATGCTTTGTTTATAAGGATACAATGCTTTGATCATAAGGATACAATGCTTTGATCATAATCTGCTACAGCCTCGACCTGAGTACATCGGCAACTTCCGCAACCCGTGTTGGTATGGGCACAGCTTCCCGGATGACATCCAATCATCAATCCGCTGCATCCCCGTGTTCTATATAGTCGGACAACCGAAGTGTGGAACCACCGACCTCTTCAGTAAACTCTCCGCGCACCCCGATATAGCCGATAAAACTGCCTACTCAGCGGTTCACTGGTTGTCAAGGGGACGATTTAGTAAGTATGACCGCTTATTGAACAGGTGGAGTTAACGACACAGTCTTGTGCTTCCTTTAGGAATACCAGGATCCGCTGACCGTGGGTTCGAATCTCAGTTTTTACTCTGATTATGACCCTTTCTTTATCAGCACTATACCCCTGCTCGTGTTTCACTAAAGTGGTGAACTTCTACGAACTCCGTCACTTTGGGCCTTCCTCCCACATTAGGGGGCACGGGTGGCCCAGACGTCTAAGGCGCCGCGATTCGCTGTGCAGAGCTGCGTCCCCTGGGTACGCCAGAAACCTATCATTGTGTGTTCGAATCCCTGTTCGCCCCGATTATGTTTTCTAGGTTTGTCAGCACAATACCCGTGCTCGTGTTTCACTTAAAAAGTGGTGAACTTCTACCCTGCATCACTTCGGGCTTTCCTCCCACATCAAGCTGACACGCCGTGATATAACTGGAATACTGTTAAAAGCGGCGTTACACTCAACCCAACTCACTTACTCACTCCTACCACATTAAACCGACACGCTGTTTTGTAAGGAAAATGCTGTTGCAAGCGGCATTAAAAGCACACAGTCACACAAACTGCAAAGAGTCGGTCTATCAAAGTAGCAAATGTTATAATTGGGATAACACTTTTTAGTAAAGTACAGATTCTCTAGTTCTTTTGTAGGTTGAGTGCCGTCCGGGTCATGGCCATGGGAGCCGTGCCAATTTACACATGTCAGAGGGGTACACAAAGTACGTGATCTAGACTACCAGTTGTCGGACTTTCATTTTTGTGGAAGCCTCGGTGACTGAATGGGTTAGATCGCTAACTTTGTGTGCAGTCGACTAGGTGCCTCACATGGCAGTGTGGGTTCGAATCCCGGACGGGACTCAACCCCCAAAAGTACGAGAATCTGTAATTTACTCAGAAAGTGATATCCTAAAAATAACATGTGTTACATTGATAACTTTCTAAATGGCATTGTGTGTTCACGTCTATCCTAGTATTCATATCAGTGACTATTAACACGTCACTAATCTAATCTTATGTTAGTACTCGTACTACAGACATAAGTACCTGATTCGCGCAGTATATAGCAGTGAGCACACGCTACAACAAGCCACGAGACTTCGAGAACGGGATTTGCACATTGTATCCGGGCTGTCAGCGTGATAAGGGGAAGTTTGGACCACATGGTTCTCCCCTATAGATATCGATCAGATCAAAATCGATATAATCACAAATTTGCCTTATCTCTTAATATACTATTGAATATGTTCTGAATTATATTTATGTAAATTGAATTGTGTATCTCTTAATTTCAGAGCAGAGGCTTATAGACGCACAGCCGAAATACAGACCTCGTAAGTGTATAGTTTTATGAAATTTGAAATACTGCAAGGGATTTATATATGGTCTAAAGAGTGTGTGAGATGACACTGTTAAGAATGTTTGCCCGTGGGATTTGGCTTCACTGCGCAACTCGAACTGTGTTTTTTTTCGGGGTCCTTTAACAACAAACCACAGGTCTCTCTGTCGCACATCTGAAGCTGTGCAGCAGAGTACCTTAAACTACAGTCAAATATACGGCGTAATATCTCATACAAAACATGAAATAATTCTTAAATTTACGACAGGCAAAAGTGAATGTGAGTAGCACCGAAACGTTCTGAGAACTATGACGTCACTGCATTGTAACCTTGTTGCGTGCCGCCAATGGACTGTATTATGTCGTCATAGATCATGTCGTTGCACGTACCAAATAAGGGGGAACAGTAAATGCGCACGTATTATCCATTTGCTAAATAAATTGCACACACATGGAAATTATTATTATTATTATTGTTGTTGTTGTTGTTGTTGTTGTTGTTGTTGTTGTTGTGTAAAATGTTGAGAGGGTGGGTAATTACCCTACATACCCCAGTAGTGAAGTGCGACTTTGGCGCGGTAGTAAATAAGGGCGCCCAGTTCAGTAGAATGTATACTAATAGCCCTCATTTGTCAATTGGAAAGTTAAAAAAAATCATCATGGTTTTAAAATACCTATTTAATACTCAAATGTATATAGAAAAGCAGACATCATTCCAAGGAACTGTACAAAAGTCATCCATTTCATGAAGGAGTGACCTGGATCTGCCAAACATTATTTACACAAGCCATATATTCCTGTGACTCACACGACGTTGGTCAATGAATGCGTTTAATATTTACGCATTCCCCAAAATAATAATTTGACAGTTACTTGTACTTCTGTGTCGACTTGCATGTCATCATGATGTCATCTTGATGTCATTGTGTGTTCCAGGTGTCACGTTTGATCATTATGCTTCGAGATTCCGTAACAGCACCAATCAAGTAGAACGGAAGGTGGATCTCAGTTCCAACATAATAGATTACCATCCCATGATCATAGGTAGGTCGCTGGTGGCCAGTTGGTTGCTCGGGTCAAGTTACTTTAGATGCTGGCACCAGAATACTGTCTCGGATGTTATTACACAGCGAGCTTGCTAAACTGAGCATAGGCTTGGTTGTTATGTGTGAGTCATGTCACTGTGAGTCACTGGTTGTCATGAGCGTTGACTGTCACACAGTCACTGGTTGTCATAAGTGTTGACTGTCACAGTCACTGGTGGTCATAAGTATTGACTGTCACAGACTCTTGTTGTCATAGGCGTTGACTGTCACAGTCACTGGTTGTCATACGCGTTGACTGTCACAGTCACTGGTTGTCATCAGCGTTGACTGTCACAGACTCTGGTTGTCATACGCGTTGACTGTCACAGTCACTGGTTGTCATACGCGTTGACTGTCCCACAGTCACTGGTTGTCATAAGCGTTGACTGTCACAGACTCTGGTTGTCATACGCGTTGACTGTCACTGACTCTGGTTGTCAAACGCGTTGACAGTCAGACAGTCACTGGTTGTCATAAGCGTTGACTGTCACACAGTCACTGACTGTCACAGTCACTGGTTGTCATACGCGTTGATTGTCACACAGTCACTGGTTGTCATAAGCGTTGACTGTCACAGACTCTGGTTGTCATACGCGTTGACTGTCACAGACTCTGGTTGTCATACGCGTTGACTGTCACAGTCACTGGTTTTTATAAGCGTTGACTGTCACAGACTCTGGTTGTCATACGCGTTGACTGTCACAGTCACCGGTTGTCATACGCGTTGACTGTCACAGTCACTGGTTGTCATACGCGTTGACTGTCACAGTCACTGGTTGTCATACGCGTTGACTGTCACAGTCACTGGTTGTCATCAGCGTTGACTGTCACAGACTCTGGTTGTCATACGCGTTGACTATCACATTCACTGGTTGTCATACGCGTTGACTGTCACAGTCATACGCGTTGACTGTCACAGACCCTGGTTGTCATGATCGTTGACTGTCACAGACTCTGGTTGTCATACGCGTTGACTGTCACTGGTTGTCATACGCGTTGACTGTCACAGACCCTGGTTGTCATGATCGTTGACTGTCACAGACTCTGGTTGTCATACGCGTTGACAGTCACACAGTCACTGGTTGTCATAAGCGTTGACTGTCATCGACTCTGGTTGTTATGAGCGTTGACTGTCACACAGTGACTGGTTGTCATAAGCGTTGACTGTCACACAGTCACTGGTTGTCATATGTGTTGATTGTCACAGTCACTGGTTGTCATATGTGTTGACTGTCACAGACTCTGGTTGTCATATGTGTTGACTGTCACAGTCACTGGTTGTCATATGTGTTGACTGTCACACAGTCACTGGTTGTCATATGTGTTGACTGTCACAGTCACTGGTTGTCATATGTGTTGACTGTCACACAGTCACTGGTTGTCATATGTGTTGACTGTCACACAGTCACTGGTTGTCATAAGCTTTGACTGTCACAGTCACTGGTTGTCATAAGCGTTGACTGTCACATAGATACTAAATAAAATCAAATAGTTTTTAAATTACCATGATAATAAGATGATAGAGCTGGGACGAATCACCAACTGTGCGAACCGATAGCTCTAGCAATACCTGCTCACGATCAGATACGAATCATGATACTTGCATGTGCTCTTAACTGTGGTAAGCCATCTTTTGCATGGACACGGTGGACAAATACCTGGCACACTGACGATTTACAGTGTGCAATGTCAAGTATGGCACAATGGATGAAACTATTTACGTTTTCACAACTTATTTTAACTGCTATTTAGTGTTTGGTATAAGAGTTATTAAAGCAAGCATTGAAGGTAAGAATCATTATTTTCCACTTAGTGTGCGACTGTGATCGATACTTGGATCGAGAAGTAAAAAATCGTCATACACCGATGCATCGGTGTGTCGTCCTATCACTAATAGATGGTCCATATTCGTTTCAGGCGATCACTCGCCTTCTACCTTTGCGGACAACCAGCACTGGCAGGAATATGTTGGTAATGAGAACTGCGAAGAACCAAGGATCATCAATGCCCATTATCTACGACATATGATTCCAGAGGCCAAAATAATACTGACACTGAGGGAACCAGTATCTAGGTTAGTATCCGTCTACTGTCTACGTCCCTACATGTTTCTCTTTGGATTCCGGGGTCGGAGGCCGCCTCCGTGGTCTAGTGGTAAAGCGTCCGCCGGAGAGCGGAAGGCCCGGGGTTGAATCCCGGCCGCGTCATACCAAAATACGTTAAACGATGGTATGTGTTGTTACCCTGTCTGGCGCTCGGCATTTAGGAGCTAAAACAAGGACTGGTCGGCTCGGAGTCAGTAATCTGTGTCTGAGTGGGGTATTCATGTTAAACAGTGGCATGGTATCTCAGTGTGCTTGCACTATAAATCGGCATCAGTCCGGACTAGTACAAGCGGACACGCACGCACGCACACGTCGCTATATAAGAGCAATAATCTTGGACGCGACGTTAAACCCTATTTCACCTCACCTCACCGTGGTCGGAGTAGGTTCCTGTACCCTATGCTGGTCGTAATAGGCGCATAAGATGGTGATCGGATGGTCTGGCCAGGTGTCATGGCTGATTGCGTATCATCGTAGCCCGACGGCATTGAACGTAATTCTTGCTGTTAATCATAACCAACAACGGTTATAACGAACTAAAACTAGTGGTCCCTTTGAGTTCGTTATAACCGTAGTTTACTGTACATGCACAAATCACAAAAACTATCTAAAACAACAAAGTTTATGGCCGAGGGGAGAGCTAGTCCCCAGCCTGTTCTCATTACTACAAAAATACTAAAGTAAACAGATTGATGTTTATGTTCACATGTTAACATGTATGATACATGTTTAAGTATTTGACATGAGTCAGAATATTTTTACATGAACATATAACAAAGCAAACCATGCTTGTCTTAAAAGGCGACTATGCTTGTCGTTAAAGGCGCATAACGAGATCGGTGGCCAGGCTCGCTGACTAGGTTCATGTATGATGTGATCGTATCCCAATCGATGCTCATTCGTTGGATTGTCTGGCACAGACTTGATTATTTACATACCTCACTCATAATATAGCTTGAATATCTCTGAGTGCGGCATTAAACAACAAACAAACCTAACAAAACCTTTGGCTAATATTATCTTCTTTTCCAGGCTATATTCCAGTTACTGCTATTTTCTTGGCGACGGAACACCAGAAGCCTTTCATGAAAGTGTTGTGCGGGAAACCAAGATGTACACCGACTGCTTCAAGCGACACAGTGTACGACGATGTGCTTACGATAATACGTTGTCGGGGATGAGTGATGTAAGTGTCTTTCACTTGTTGGTGTGCCAATCGATAAAATGTTTTTGTTATCGAGCCAGTGGAATTGAATCTATGACAACTTTTAAGTTTAACTGGGAATAGTTACGACGACAGACTATCAATACGGTACTTTCGATAGGCGAACTAAACAAAACACATATTATTATCACATCTAGTTAATACGTATCCATTGTATTTCATCAAACAGCCATAAACCAATTTTTTTAATTTCATTTTATTACTTTTATGTATACCAGACAACTTTGAAACGTACCTTCGGTAAGTTCTGAATACTACCCTATCTATTTATATATATTACTACGGTTCATCCAGGTGTTCAATCAAATGAGTGAGTGAATATGGTTTTACGCCGCTTTTAGCAATATTCCGGCAATATCACGGCGGGGGGACACCAGAAATGGGCTTCGCACATTGTAACCATATCGGTAATCGAACCCGGGTTTTCGGCGTGACGAGCGAACGCTTTAACCACTAGGCTACCACCCCACCCTTGTTCAATCAAGAGATAACCTCATATTAATGACGTATGGAAATATGACACGAGTGAGTGAGTTGGGTTTAACGCTTCTAACAGTATTCCAGTTACATCACAGCGTGTCAACTTAATGTGTGAGGAACACCCGAAGTGATTCAGGTCCACGGGCGCGGATATTGTGCTTACAAACGGGACGAACCGAGATTCGAACCCACAAACAAATTATGTTAAAATATTTTGGTCCAATGAAGGCTAGGATAAGAAATGAATATGCAGCAACATGATCCCTACCATCTATGAAATGTTGGACATGTGAGCCGAAAAAAGCAAATTTATTGATTTTCAAAGATAAGATGTCTAAGATACTAATCAGCAGTTGTGTATTATTATTTACTTTTCTTAATTTTTAAAAGTTTTAATTCAAAATATATTTTAAAAAATAGAGCCACGCAGAAGTATGCTTTGAGTGCTTACTTCGCGGCAATACACTTCATTTCTTGGATATGGCTAACTTTAGCTATTTTCAATTGAAAATATAAGATATGATAAAATCAACTGGGAGGTCCGGTTTCCTTTGCTTCTCCTTATATTACAGGAAACCGTACCCCCCAGTTGATTTTATCATATATTATATTTTCAATTACTCCTTCTTATATTACATAGGTCTTCAGCAACCCATGCTTGCCGTAAAAGGTGACTATGCTTGTCGTAAAAGGCGCCTAACGGGATCGGGTGGTCAGGCTCGCTGACTTGGTTGATGCATGTCATCGATCCCAATTGCGTGGATCGATGCTCATGATATTGATCACTGGATTGTCTGGTCCAGACTCGATTATTTACAGACCGCCATCATATAGCTGGAATATTGCTGAGTGCGGCGTTAAACAACAAACCAGCAACACTACCTTATATTACAATGGCAACTAATAATACCGACAGTAGGTTAATGACCAGGTGGTAAAAGTCTATCCCTGAAGGGTTAAATCCATGAGTGAGTGAATTTGCTTTGACTTCGTTTTGAACAGTATTCCTGTTATATTACCGCTTGACGACGTTTACCACTTCGGTGAAACCTACGAGCACGGATACGTTACTGAAAAACCAAGAAACATAATCAAGGCAAATCTTAAATCTTGGCGTGACAGGTTTCTGGTGCACCAATACATGTAATTAGGCCACCAATGTGCCCAGACCCCCTAAATAGCCCAAACCACTGCCTTTATACATCTACAAATCTTTTCTTAAGAATATTCACCGTCAACTAACTTAGAAACATGTTTATACTACCGTCCTATCAACTGGTCATATAATTCAATTCTGTACTGTTCTGTTGAATTTATCAAAATAAACCAAATTCAAATTTACAATTTAAATATATGTATATTTATGAAAGGAAAGGTATTTAAATTTAACAATACGCCATACCACGTTATCAGTATGTAAATATTCATTTGACGTCAGTGTAATTGTTTGACATGTAACAGGTTTATCCTTTACAAACCCGTGTACCCGCATGTACCACTATGAGAAGTGAGGTGAGGTGAAATGGGGTTTAACGTCGCGTCCAAGATTATTGCACTTATATAGCGACGTGCATGTACGTGTACGTGTGTGTGTGGCTGCTTGTACTAGTCCGAACTGATGCCGATTTATAGTGCTAGCACACTGAGGTACCATGCCGCAGTTTAACATGAATACCCCACTCAGACACAGTATACTGACTCCGAGCCGAACGGTCCTTGTTTTAGCCCCTTCATGCCGAGCGCCAGACAGGGTAACAACAAGTACCATCTTTTAAAGTCTTTTGGTATGACGCGGCTGGGGATCGAACCCCGGACCTTCCGCTCTCCGGGCGGACGCTCTACCACTAGACCAGTGAGTGTACCACCATGAGAAGGTAACCTTCATGTGTATCATGATACAGTGTGATACAGTGTAAACCAATACTGTGCGTCTATACATCATTCAGCTTCAGTCAATGTATTTCATTTCCTTCTCAGATGAAAGTCGGAATGGGGTTGTATTCCGTGTACCTTGAAGATTGGTTCCAGACGTTTCCAAGGAAACAGGTATATGTGTCATTTCTTGAAAACTACTCGAAGGAACCAGAATCGACGCTTGAAGAAATGTTTAGATTTTTAGGAGTCTGTAAGTAAACATTTGAATATTTAGATTCACACACGTGTGAAAAATCAATATCATTAAAATCAGATCAACGTTCCCGCTGCGGCTGAACAAAGTTCTGAGGATATACCATTACGGGTCACGCCAGAACGATCTTTCGCGATCTTTGACCGACCACTGAAATTATCAAGAAGTCGACATCAGCCAATTAGACAGCAGCTTCAGTTTCAACCTGGCGACTTCCATTGAAAAATATGTTGACACAGTTCTCGATTAAAATTTGGAAAACCGAACAAACGAACATTCCGGAATGTCTAATTGATCGAAATTGTATGGTAGTGAATCCCACGTAATGTGCAACGCCTCCTCCGTTTACGGAAAGGGGCGAGTGGTGACGAATGCAGTCGTACGGGCCGCAACTGTCGTTCGGAATACACCGTGTTAACATTTTCGAGGTTGCATGATAAGAAAACATATTCCGACTGTCACTTTCATGATCTGGTACGCGACGCTTTGATTGGTCGGATGAAAGGTTGTTCTGACGTGACACGTAATGGGATGTCCTCAGATCTTTGTTTAGCGATAGCGAGAACTAATATCTGATTTTAATGAGTATGGTGAAATATGTAATGTTTTTCTGGCGTATATGTAGATGACACATCATTATGTTAAACGTCTGATATTCATGGTTATGGGAAAGAACATTCTCATTTTAATGTCGTACGTGCATATAGATTGAGACCCGTGAAGATCCGGGGTAGAATAGGCCTTCAGCAACCCATGCTTGCAGTAAAAGGCGACAATGCTTTGTCCTAAGAGGCGACTAACGGGATCGGGTTGTCAGGCTCGCTGACTTGGTTGATGCATGTCATCGTATCCCAATTGCGTGGATCGATGCTCATGATGACAATCACTGGATTGTCTGGCCCAGACTCGATTATTTTCAGACCGCCGTCATATAGCTGGAATATTGCTGAGTACGGCGTTAAACGACAAATAAACAAACAACATATAGACTGTAATTGGTCTGCTAAAATGTAATTAATGCATGCTTTATGTAGAAATGAGGAACAAAGACGGATACAGAAGTGTTGGTGTAAATATAGATTAAGATGCCCCAAACACTCTACATACGAGAGTACACTATCACCTGGATTAAGAATATGTTGTAGAAACATGACCATATAGTCATACAGTGTCCAATGAAAGTGGTGAATGTGAATGATATTTGTGGAAAATATCAAAGTGTCTCCGACAAACAAAAAGTACAACTGTTATCTTTTATTCAATACCCGTTTTCTGTCAATTTGATCAGAATTATGAATTAAGTGAGTCTGTCAGTGTTGCTTTCTTCAAATTCTCGCCACAATCCACAGCAGACAGGTGAATCCCGTATACATGGCAGAATCCGTTAATCGTTGATTCGAATTCGAGAATCGCCCTGATTATAATCCGTGGTTTGTCACTATAATATTATGAACCATCCCGTGGGCTTCACCGAAGTCAGAAACGTTTATGATCTGCGTCATGTTTGCTCTTTTCTCCAGAGAGGGCACGGGTGGTCCAGTCGTCTAAGGCGCCGCGATTCGCTGTGCAGAGTTGCGTCCCCTGGGCACGCCAGAAACCTATAATTGTGGGTTCGAATCCCGGTTCGCCCCAATTATGTTTCTAGGTTTGTCAGCACCATACCCATGCTCGTGGGTTTCACCGAAGTGGTAAACGTCTGAGACCTGCATCACTTCGGGCTTTCCTCCCACATTAAGCTGACACGCCGTGGTATAACTGGAATACTGTTAAAAGCGGCGTTAAACCCAACTCACCCACTCACTCTTTTCTCCACATGAAGCTGGCACGCCGTGGTGTAACTGAAACAGGTGTGAAACGATGGATACCAAATCACCGAAACACATGTAAAAGCTATGTTGTCTTCTGCTTTACAGCACCGTTGAGCCGGCCGGACATTCAGCACATAGCAAACGCAACCACCAGGAACATAGGCAAAGTTCGAAAAAAATCACTACCAATGTTGGCAAAGACAAAAGCGTTACTGGACAAGTTTTATGAACCCTTCAATACAAGGCTGACAGATATGTTGAAAGAAGAACCTAACTGGTTTTGATGCACAAGGGACCCTCTGTTTCCGGACTGAACAGTGTCCTTTAACATGGTCTTAATAGTTATTGGATAAAAACACGAGATTGACGTTCGGTATGCGGGGTGTCCGGATTAAAGAGGTCACGGTTGTATACGATTTTCGAATACAATTTAAAAGTAGAATGGGCACAATTTCAAAAAATAATCACAATCAATTCAACATTTATAATTCATTAATCAAACTGATTGTGTATTTTTGAAATGCAGTTTGTTACAGATGATGAACACGACTGTTTCGTGTCATGACAAAGGTCGCAATGTGGCTGAAACATTGCTGAAGCGGCGTAAAATATTAACTCACTAGTCGCCTGAGGACAGTGATCAAAGAGTTGCAGGCGTTGATCGTCCCAGTGTTTGAGTGTTCATGTAGAGTCAATATCGGCGAGGAATAGGTTAAACATGTTGAATGGTTTTCTGTCGCCAACGTCCTGAGCTGCTGAAGTCAAGAATGCTCAGGTTCCAATCCTCGCTGTGAATGGAGTTTCTAACAATATTCAAACCATATATCGGCGGCAGACACCAAAACATGGGCTTCACTTATGTTAGTAAACGTTTACCAACGTGGGAATCGACCCCGGGTCTTCAGCAACAACGTTATAACCACTAACTGTGACACAGATGACATGGATGTGTAGACCTCAGGTTCCAGGCTATGTGGAAGGAAAACACAAGCTTTCTTTCATCGGTACTGTTTGTCGTACATATTAAGTAAATTGATGCATTCAGAACATAAACATTCATTTTTAATGAATACGAAATAATGATAAAATGTACACATATTCTTTACATCAGGTATGTTGTGCTGTTGCGTCATATTTGTTGTTATGTTCTCGAATCATTGAAGTTGTGATGACAATCAAAGATCCAATCCATTCCTAATCACCCTTGTAGATATCAATTCTGAGACACACGTACCTACTGCTGAAGTGAGTTATAACTTGCTTATATACATACACTGACCATTTTTAAGTTCAGAATTGGCCTTGTTCAATATCTGGCAGACGCCAGCAGTTATAAATAATTATATATTCTGTTCAGTCACAAACATTAAATATTGAAGATGAGTATAATGTTCTTGTGATATGTAGTTAGCAAGGTGAGTAAGTAGTCCTGGAATAAAAAAGGTATGCATAGTATATGTTAATGTCATCATTCAGAATGAAGCAATGTCCATTCTAATGGACATAAATGTCGTGCAATGTTTAAAGACATTCCAATTTCAATATGAAAACGTCTGTAATAATTGATGGTTCCATATATAATGCCCAAAAGTACGGTACATTTTCAAGGTGAAGGTCATCTGTTCGTAATATCGTGTTGGGCCACCATCAGAGTCCAAAACGGATTGGCATCGTCGTCTCATGGAAGCAATCAGATCTCGAAGTGTGGCCTGGGGAATGTTCACCCTTTCTGCCTGCAGTGCTTGTGCCAACTGTCGGAGGTTCTGTGAATGTTGCTGACGTGCTCGCAGTGGTTGATCCAGTGCACCCAATGCATGTTCCACTGGGTTTATATCTGGAGACCTGGAGGACGGCGGTCTGTAAATAATCGAGTCGACCAGACCATCCAGTGATTGACATCTTGAGCATCGATCCACGCAATTGGGATACGATGACATGCAACAACCAAGTCAGCGAGCCTGACCACCCTATCACGTTAGTCGCCTCTTACGACAAGCATCGTCGGATTTTACGGGAAGCATGGGTTGCGAAAGACCTATTCTACCCCGGATCTTCACGGGTCACTGAGGCCTTAAATGTTGTAACACTGATCAAACAACTTTTGATGCTTTCTGAAATATTTGTAGAAAGAATACACTTGATTGTAACCCTAAATTTGTTAAATACAGACACCTTCAGCAGTAATTATTTCCGAATCTAATCGCTTAATTTGGCACGTGGCATCTGTAACGGATCATTTACACCTCGACGTCCCATGACGCCACATGTCGTGGAACGGCAAGCATATTGGATTAAAGGGTTTGGCCTTTGACATTTTCGTTTTTGTTTTTGACATTTTCATTTTCATTTTTTACCTTTTCGTTTCACTTTTCAGCGATTCAATATCTTCTTTACACATGATTTATCACATATTTGTAAGACAAATCGTGTTAATTTGCAAAAGGTTACGATAAAAGTAAGTGAAATATCAAAATATGGAAAAACAGACTCCATGTCCCTTATGGGCCACCGTACTGAAGCTGAAGTTATTTGGCACATTCTCTTGTTTTGATCCTGCCAATCCCCGCAGAAATTCCCCCGCAGACTCGTGTGCATAAAGAAACAGATTAGCAAGAAGGGGAACACAATTGGTGCCCATGGGGATGCCTACTTCTTTCCTAAATGTTGTATCCCCATATTTCACATATATGTTGTCTCTGAGGAGGGCCAACATTTCACATATTGTTTTCCCAGTAAACTTTCATTCTTGACCAATTGACCTGAATCTTTGTAGAGATGTAACTACGTTTATAACGAACACGCTTATACCGAGCTGATTTTACGAACTATTTGGGATCCCGTCCATTTGCTGTATATAGCCTGTATATGTGCCTATTTACAAACCACGGTTAGAACGAAATAAAATTAGTGGTCCCTTTTATTTCGTTATAACCGTAGTTTACTTTAAATCTATGCTTACAACAATATAGTGACAAATGTCCCTTGGATCAAACAGTGAAGTCGTGTGAAATAGTGACGCACAAAGTGGACAAATCAAATGTTTTGAGACAATTGAGCTTCGTTCTTTTTGAGACGGCTAAAGTTTTTTAGAATGCACGTGGTATTAATTCCATTAGTCTCAAATACTTTCTAAATATAATGAAAGTCCTTCCTTGATTGTATTAAGGATTATGGATCATCTTTGAGACAGGGATTTGATGGTACAATTGCTGGACCCGGCAATATCTCTCTCTTTGTACCCTAGTGGTTAAAGCGTTCGCTCGTCACGCCGAAGACCCGGGTTCGATTCCCGACATGGGTACAATGTGTGAAGCCCATTTCTGGTGTCCCCCGCCGTGATATTGCTGGAATATTGCTAAAAGCGGCGTAAAACCATACTCACTCACTCACTCACTCTCTTTGTACGGATATATATGGATTACGTCTGAAGAAGATGATCACGTCTAAATCACGTTGAAGACGTTTGGTCGTTAATTATATAAATGGCTGCAATTATGCCGATGCGACGTTAAATATTAACTCAGTCACTTACGATGTGTATGAGGTAATTCAAATTATTATAGGTATAATTGTAAGAACACATATGCGTTAACAAGCAATGTGGACAAATACACTGCCGGACAAAAGAAAGTACACACCCGAAAACTGGATCAGACAAGAAATTATTAACACTGCAAGGTTGTCTATACCCTATCACTGTCCCATAACCATCTCTTGTTTTGTTACATTTTAGCAACCATCAGACAGGGTGTATACGTTCTTTTACCCGTCAGTTTATGTAATTACTGGTGATATCTTTTCGCGATATTACCACGAGGAGTTTCTCACTTGATAAAGGATACAGTTAAATTGTAAGAGGATATGTTTGATTTCTTGCGAGGTCTTTGCGTATGACAGGTGACACACAATAATTTCTCCGTGCGGCGAATATATACACGTTCGATGGTTGGAACTTGGCGTAGTAATATATCAATATCGTGTACTCCAATCTGCTTTAATCATACCATCAACCGCAGATGGACATCCTCACTGTCTAATTGTTAGTGTTACCAAAGTCAGCTCCTAGTTATTAATATGTACATACTTCAGGGCGAATAAACCATGACTTATATGAGTGAGTGAGTATGGTTTTACGCCGTTTTTAGAAATATTCCAACAAAATCACGGCGGGGGACACCAGATATGGGCTTCACACATCGTACCCATGTCGGGAATCGAACCCGGGTCTTCGGCGTGACGATGGAACGCTTTAACTACTAGGCTACCCGACCGCCTGACTTATATGACATATCATCTATATTGTGGACTCTCCTTAAGGAGCTTGTACAAGCTTTAACAATATATTCCCGTATTCATAAGTTGTTTTTGTTTTTGTTGTTTAACACCTCTCTCAGCAATATTCCAGCAATATGACGGCGGTCTGTAAATAATCGAGTCTGGTCCAGACAATCCAGTGAGTAATAACATGAGCATCGATCCACGCAATTGGAATACGATGACATGCATCAACCAAGTCAGCGAGCCTGACCACCCGATCCCGTTAGTCGCCTCATACGACAAGTATAGTCACCTTTTGCGGCAAGCATGGGTTGCTGAAGACCTATTCTACCCCGGAATTTTCACGGGTCGTATTTATAAGCTATGACTCCCTGAATACAATCCGACCTCGTCAATGTAGGTCCATTTATTGTACAGGGGGATTAAGTTTGGTATTTCACGGATATTCTCACAATTGTCACGTCGATTATCTATACCTTTTCTCCCAATGCCGAGTATCATATCTATCCTCCTGTTGGGTGTGATCGTTTGGGTATTGCGTTTACCTCGTAGCCCAGCTACATCTATCGACAACAACTCACCAGACATATCCTTCTAAAAAAATAACGTCTTCCAAATTACGACGTCATCAAGTTACGAGTGTATGTTCGTATCTTCCTAGAAATAAAGTCATGATAGAACAATGTTTTATCGTGAAATAGACCACGCCTCGTTCTTCATTGTTCAGCCCAAATGTACTATAAAACTGACCAGTAAAACAGTCCGGACCAGTAAAACAGCCAAACACTATAAAACTGTCACAAGTCCGGACGAGTACAACTGAATTCCACACGTGTATGAATGTCACTATATGAGTGAATTAATCCTTAACGTGACGTTAAACCTTATTGCACTTCACCTCTCAGCTGTATATTATATGTGTATGTACATGCGTAATAACAAGATAACTTGTTTTCAATATATCAAGCCTCACAAGTCTGTGCTGAATTCGAATTGACGTCAAAAGGAACACCAGGCTTAAAATAGAAATAACACACCTGACCGCTTCGCGGAAAGACCTACTTTGTATTTTCCCAGTAAATATGACTCAAATCAAAGGCTATGTTAACAAGGAAGTGAAGTGACGACAGGTAAGCAAACTCACAATGTGCAACCTTTGACATTAACAAATACACAGAAATTGTCTTTCGTGATAGGTTTGTTTGTTGTGGTACGCCGTTGTATGATGGTCGATAAAAATGGCAACTGGCGAACAGCCCCTGAATGGTGTTGTGTTATGTATTACGGGTGGGGTGTTGAAAGGATGTGGTGTCAGCACTCAGCAATATTCCAGCTATATCACGAAGGACTGTAAATAATCGTGTCCGGACCAGGCAATCCAGTGATTGACATCATAAGCATCACTCTACGAAATTGGAATACGATGACATGCATCAACCAAGTATGCGAGCCTGACCACCCGATCCCGTTAGTCGCCTCATACGACAAGCATAGTTGCCTGTTATAGCAGGCATGGTTTGCTGAAGACCTGTTCTACCCCGGATCTTCACGGGTTGGTATACGGTAAACTAACAGGCAATGACATGCGAGTATTACCGAACAATAAATGTGTGGATGGCATGACTGCGTTGTGAAAAGAAATAACAACATTGTCCGGCTCCTCTTCCCAGAGAGGAAAATTGCGTGCTTCGAAGCAGTGAACCAAAACATATCCTGTCTCTATAAATATCACAGCCTAACTACACTTTAAAACTGGCACAAGTCCGGACGAGTACAACTGCAAACCACACGTGTATGCATACCACGATATGAGTGAACTAATCCTGAAAGCGACGTTACACCCCATTTCACTTCCCTTTTTAAATCAGTCGGTACGACATTGAACAAGCTATGCTAAATGTATCAACTTTGATCCCGACATAAAGCCTCGCAATTCCATGCTGAATGCGAATTGACGTCAAAGGAAAAACCAGGCTTTGTAAAAATAGAAATGATATCTCCATCACACACTATCATTCTATGAGAATCTGATAACGGAGCACTGTTGAAGCCACCAGGTAAGAACTTTTTTGCCGAAAGTCTACTTTATCATTTCCAAGGATATATGCCTCAAATCGACTTCAATGTTAACAAGGACCCGGTGTAGTAACGTCAGGCAAGTGTGAGTCTGACACCCCCTTCTGGTACGCGGGATTCGGGGGTCTATTCGGAGGGTATTCCGGACTTAGCAGTGTGGTGCGCGGAACGCAGAAAAATCGATTTTGGTACGCAGATTCAACATTTAAAAAAGGTGTTTAGGAACCATCAGACATGGGTGTATACTTTTTTTCCCCCTGTAGTATATGTAACTATTAGTGTCATCTTTTCGTAATATTACCATAAGGAGTTACACACATGATAAAGGATATGTTTCTTCTCTAGGGAGGTCGACGTTATTACGTTGGACAGGTAATATGAAACAAATTACTGCGACCGGCGAATCTATTTATATTCGAAGAATGGAGCCTGGACTGGCAATATCTCAGTATCAGTTGTAGTTAGTGGATTTTAGGAAATGGGAATCATTAACAATGTGATTAACCCACAAACACACACACATTGTATATGCATGCCACACGTGTATGCATGCCACGATATGAGTGAATTAATCCTGAATGCGACGTTAAACCCCATTTCGCTTCCCTTTTTAAATCAGTAGGTACGACATTGAACAAGCTTTGCTAAATGTATATAAAGCCTCGCAATTTCATGCTGAATTCGAATTGACGTCAAAGGAAAAACCAGGCTTTGTAAAAATAGCAATGACGGCTCCTCACCACACTATCTTTCAATGGGTATCTGACGGAGCACTGTTGACTCCACCAGATAACGTGACCGTTTCGCCGAAATACTACCATGTAATTTCCATGAAAATACAACTCAAATCAACGTCCATGTTAACAAGGACCCGCTGTAGTTAAGACGGATACGGAAGTAAACTCACATCCTGCAAGCAGAACACGACACATGGTAGATAACGCCCAGTCATTTGTTTTACTTCTTAGTTCTTTAACGCCGCATTCATCAATATATAATATACCAGCCTGGTATGACATTCGACTCTCCGCATGCAACTCTCGCGTTGGATCGACACTTCTGTGATTCTGAACGTGCATTCTAAACAAGTAATATGACTCAGCTTGACTCGAATCTTTTGACTCCGGAAGTGGATTTTCAAGTACGACATAAAAACCTCATTACGTTTCATTTCTCCATTTGATTTTCAGAATTCGACAATGGCTACAACGTGCACTGAGTGCAATCGGTCATTTGCAAGTGACAACGATCTTTATCAACATCATTTGAACACGCTTCATAAATGTCACCACTGTGGAAGTATCCCCTCATCCAGAGATGGCGCAAAACAACACATGCGTACTCATAAGATTCACAATTGTACATTATGTACCAGGGGCTTCTTCCTTGCTCGGTCTCTGCAGCAACACATGGAGATGTCATCCCATGTCAAGAAGCAAAGGAAACGTAAACCCAAATCAAAAAGGACGATTCAGCCGGTCGCGTCAGTCATATATTTAAGGAATAACCAGTCTCAATCAACCTTTGTAACAGAGGTGGAGAAGTACCCGACCTTCGAAACCTTCTTGAAACAAGAAGTTTACCCCGCTCAGAGTCACCTGACAAAATGCAACGAGATCGTTGATTATCTGATGCGGTTTCTTCAGCACAACACGTCTTATGATGTTGCCAAAGTGGTCAAGGTGAGAACCCGATACCAATTCTCAAACAACAGCATCGGGTCTGCAGCTGGAGTCGGCGGTAACAGTATTCAGTATTCAAGGCTCTGTAAATTTGAGACAATGATAATCAAACATTCTATGGAATTACGATTTTTATAAGAATAGATTTCCATTTCACTTAAAAAGATTAGACTAAAACATTATTTTATTTTATTTATGGTTGTTCCCCCTGCAGGGTATCCATGATTTGAATAGGTCCAAAGCAAACTATGCGACTGTATGGATCGGGTGACCCCGTTGCTCACAATATCAATCCCTGACAATTGGGTACCGGGGGGTAGAATGGACTAGTATCAACACAGTTTAGTGCATAACATGCTGAATGGGTTGTACACTTCCTTTTCCCATTGATCTGCAATAGTGCCTTATGTAAATCCCTCCTTGGCGTGGAGACTTGTGCTTTGGAAAATCGCCCATAATTATCATCCTACTTATTGCAACTACACTTTCTTGTCATATGCTGTCAATTAATTCAATTAATAAGTGATGCATTATCTGTCTGACCTCAGGGAGGCTCAATGGGAAAAGGAACCAGCATAAAAAAGAAGAACGATATCGACATAGCTGTGTTCCTGAACGACTACAAGAGCATAAAGGATCTGCAGAGAAACATGAAAACTGTGTTGGCGGACCTTAAAGAACATCTTCTCCATGACGCTAACTGGGCTAAAAAGATTAAGTTTACTAGGTTTACCAGTCACAGCATCCAGTTCCAACTGAAGTGCCATCCTGATGATGAACTTCACGATGTGGATCTTCTCCCTGCTGTGGATGTACTTCGTGCAGGTAGAGCTTAATCATACGATATTCGGGGAATGTAGGTTGTGTGCGTGCGTGCGTGCGTGTTGATTTCTGTTTTTTTATTCTCGGCAACACATGTAATATTGAGAAACAGGAACTCACTTATGTCGTATATGTGTACACGGTGCTATGTTTTATTGAGAAAATGGACATGAAACACTTAACTTATTGACCGAATGTTTATTTCAATGTTTGTACCTTTACAGGATCAGAGAGGAGTGTTTACCGTCAAATGGAAACAATGGGGGAACACGAACGGAGTTTTATGTCCGTATGCCTGGGGCCACTACAGACAGAGTTCGTCAAAACGCGTCCCCCAAGAGTAAAGGACCTCATTAGACTAGTCAAACACTGGAAACGTGTATGTAGAATTATAAACGTATTTTACCAAGTGTGAGTTCAGAACCTGAGTGTTGCTGACACTGTTATTAGCTGAACCATGAATGGACACATTTGAGGGGAAATAATATTCAGGAAGGTCTATTTTCCACTGCATTCTTCATACAGCTCTTTGTGGGACACGATACAATATGATTTTGTTTGCATTTTATCTTAATAAACAGTGTATTCACAATGCATCATATTCAAAATTATTTTATTCTTGAAATTACCAGATATGTTGATCTATACTTTACTTTGTGTTGTTTAACAGACAGAAGATGTTGATGAGCTGGTATCCTACTCTATCGAACTGATTGTCATCAAGGAATGCGAAACACCGGGGAAACTGGAAAACTTTGATCTGAAAGCAGGATTCACATATGTCCTCCAAAAGATCGCTGCTATTGACACCATGGTCATAGAGTGTCCTGAATGTTACGATGTCTCAAAGTACGGAGGACTCCCGTGAGTATATTTGATCCCTTTGACCGATATAACATTGTCATTCCAAAATAAATTGTTAGGTACTATTTTCGAAAATATTTTATGTTCAACCTTGGCGCGCTGACACATGAACACAAATATACAGTACAGTTGAGTTATCTAGTGGCTTTGCTTGTCTTGTTCTGAATGCCAACATGACTAAAGCTGCATCAGCATCATCATTATCAATCGTTACAGAAACGACAAAGTCATTATAATGGACCCAGCAAACCCATACAAGAACACTGCTGACAGGATCCGGAAAGTTGACAAAATCAAGGAGAAAGCCAGAAACACGATTAAAGCCTTGAAGTAGACGAAGGACATTTGAATATTAATTCATTTTGTCACTGGACGTGCATGTTTCCTTTTTTAGGGTTTCTTCAACAGAATGTTAAAATGAGTTTATGTTGTGGCGCGAGCCTTTTGTCCACTGGTGTGTCCATTGGGTTCTAGCTCTATTGTACACATATTAAGACATTATATTTTCATACTCTGTTATGATGTAAATACACAGTGTGGTGTGGGCTTGACGTTCGTTCATGTAACCTAACGTGTAACATGAATGGGTTTATTATAAATAGACATGCAGTTATCATGTATTTGCATAGTGATATTGTAGATTTATATTTTGAAATCGTCATGCTAATAATTCCTAATCTCTTTTTCTAATTGAATTGTATTTTATTCAGTGGTGTATTTTATTTGTATATTTCTATTTTTGAAATGTTATGGCGACTTTAGGCTTTTGGCTTTCATACTTACCTAAGACAATAGAAGATTCTGAACCGGCAACTTACATGTCAGTTTTATTTTGATTTATAACCTATATAGATGGATCGAGTGGTCATGACTTTGTTAGTTGTTGGTCATGAGACATCTAAGGCATGGGTCGTTACTCATGACCCCAGTCATTGGTTTGTCTAGTTACGATCATTCGTATTCATTTCTGGAGCTGGAATATTGCTGTTATTGTGGCGATAAACATCAAAGAAAAATCAATGTGTCCATGGTAGCTTATTCATTAGAGCTACATGTCGCTGTTTCTACTTTTTAGGGCATATAATAATTATTCATAACACAAAACATGAATAGACTACATACATAATTATGTTTTTAAATAAACTATTGTACTGATCTTCCATTCTCCTAACTGCATTCGACTTCACTGGAATGACTGCATGAGTTCGGCGTATCACCTCTTTGAACAGCAGTATCACACGCATTATAGAATATATCACACGCAATATACTGCATATCACATGCAGTATTCTGTATATCACATGCAATATGCAGTGTTTTGCATGCGGTGTGCACCTGGTGGTCCTTGCGCTAGGCAATAGCCTTAATGTTCCTCCCCCTTCTCCAAAGATCAAACACCCCATGTGGGGTGCAACGAGGCCACAGTTCAAGCATGCTGTTATTGTAGGGAATGAAATTAAGGGAATGTTTCTGTACCCAGTCATTTATTCAACAACCGCAGCTGTTAAGCACATTTTTCGAACCATGTCACAATTCCGACTGACCCCAGACAGAAGGACAAATGTCACAAATTTCACATTACTCCAAATCATCATTCAAACTGTTTGGCTGACCAGTTCAACATTGACTATATATTGTTGGTGACCGACTGTCCTGACTGTACAAACTTGACCGACAGATCTAGACCGACCGTCATAATGTTCACTGGTTAACAAAGTTGACTTTGACTGAATGACTGAGACTGGTACATTGACTGGTATAAGCTGTAATAAAATGAACAAAGCCTTATAAGTATATAGTTCAAACCAAATTGAATTAATCTACAAAAGAAATAATACATGAATGTGAAAATAGCATGAAAATACCATATTGTTACTCCATAATGCAGACAGCATTGTTTACATAGTATAGATATTTTTGTTGGATTTTCCGGATTTTAAGCAGTTGCAACGATCGAAATCGTTCGCCTAAAATATACAAAATTTACCGTTTTACAACATGAAGGCTGCAGAAAAAAATATATTGGCTACAAACAAAGCATTCTTCGTTCATACTCACAACATGTTGGTGCCTTAAATACCCACAAAAAGTCGACGTTTGTCAATAACCACAGCTATCAACTTTCAAACAAAACGTGCTTTCCAAAATAGTGGCCAAAATCCTAAACGGCACAAACCAAAACCGAAAAATTGACACTTGGTGAAAAGTCTGGCACAAACCCTAACCCGGTAATTCAAACTTGGTAAAACAGCCTTGAAATACAAAACTGTTTCAATTCCCAACGCATGCCATGGTCGGCTTTTCGATCGTTGCAATTTAAGGGCATGCGGAAAGTCGGTCATACCCATGAAATTTTAAGTCTGCAACTTCAAACTGTAGTCTTATCCGGTCAAGAGTAAGACCTTTCTGACGACCACTGCATCGGACATTGGGATTGTGGACGAGATCTGGACGTATATCCATATGAGGAATATGGAAACCTGAAACAGCGATAGTTTGGCAGTTGGAGCGGGGAACCGAGTGCAAAGAGCTGAACGTCTGGACGTGAAAACACTCAGTATTAACGTTATGGACTTACATACGGACCTCTGTTATTGATATAAAAATATCCCGTAGAGTACCAACGTCAACATGAGATAGTAATAAAAGCGAAAAAACCAATTCCATATTCATAAGAAATCTCTGCCCGAAACAGGGTCGATTGTACGATTCCGACTACATCATGAGTATGTGTTTATGAATCACTATCAAATAGTAATGATACCAGGCTAGGTGTTTGCGAAGACGTGAGCGTACCCTGGCCCACCGGTGGCATACGCCACAAACACATGCAAAGACAAGTCAATTGTTCATCTGAAAAAACACAGAAACATACGTTACAAGTTAAGATAGATAATTGCCACTGATGCGCCAAAAAATTGGAAATGTCCTCCACGTGTCTACCTTAAAACCTTTTGAAAGCTATACTGAGGCCTTGCATGTTAAAACCTTGATGAAATAACTTCTGAGCAAGAGTTGTGTGACGCCCTTTGGAATCGTGGTAGAAAAAGCATGTTCGATTGTACCTCAAAGTTGTGAAATGTAGACACGAAGCACTGGAGCTGCAGAAATATTGCTCGACATAAAGGGAAAGTTGTCTGTTGGAAAATTATGGTCATCCCTCTTGTCCAACTGTCTTGTAGAGTATTTCGTCACTCTGAATCTTCATGCACAAATCTAAAAATTACACAGATGAAGAACTGATCTCCTTTATTTCTAGTTCAAGTGGGTAAATCAGTGGAACGAAATTAGATATTTGATATCAGATCATCTATATACCTGAAGCTTAAGTTAAACGTCTTAGCTAAATTACCTTGTTTTTGACTTTGCCAATCCAAGCAGAAATTCTGATTCAAATGCATAAAGAAACAGATGAGCAAGAAGGGGAATTGGTGTCCATGGGGATACCGACTTCTTGCCTGAACCATGGCGTTGCGGTCGCACGTAGATCACGTGATACACGTCATCCGGGATCCGTAAAGATCCGGGTTGGAATTGTTTTTTAGGAACCCATGCTTGTCGTAAGAAGCGACTAACGAGATCGGGTGGTCAGGCTCGATGACTTGGTTGATGCATGTCATTGTACCCCAATTCCGTGAATCGATGCTCATGATGTCATTCAATGGATTGTCTTGTCCAGAGTCGATTATTTATATATCTGCTAATAATATTGCTGTAATATTGCTGAGTGCAGCGTTAAACATCAAACAAACAAACAAAACAAAAAAGAAGAGAGATTTGATGTCGTTTTACTGTGAACCATACAACGGACTAGATAGAACACCCAGATTAGACAATCGACATGACCGCACACGAAAAAAACCAGTGATCCTAAATATAGAACTTACAGCTTTGCACTGTGCACTTTCAATCGACTCGGGCCCGATATCTTAACACAGAAAAAGATACAGGGTGAGACTGTTTCGTTTCTTTAGTATTGTGTTTACAATTCATTTAGAAGATAAACCTATTCTGTTTTAAATGTTGAGGTGAATAATCGTTGATTAAAAAACCCGCTTAATGTTCCAGGGTTATCACCAGTCTACCACCACGAAATGTATTTTTTGCAAGTAGGGAGACCCCACTTAATGGTCATGCGGTTGGAATGTTTCTCCCAACGATCCAGCCCATCTATAGGTGGCTCTTTGAGACAAGATAAGTCTTTATTGTTCACATGAAATATACTCATAGCACAAAATAACTGATAAGTAACATATACTCAAATTAGAAAATGGATCTATGTTTTGCATAAAAAACAACATCTAACACCGCTACGTTCAGATAGAAACAACTATGACCTAGCATGTCGTATGTGGGGTGACGGCTGTGAGTGGAGTTTGTCACGTAATGATAACAGTAATCGCGTGTGCTTCCTCGTACTGATTGTTAGTGTGGGCATTCTTTATTTAGCATGTGTATGTTACTGTAACCTTTGAAAGAGGGGCGTTATGATTGTGACGGTTGAAAAGTCATTCTTGCTTCGGTATTAATGAAGTAAACGTGTGCACATTAAGAGACGTTGTCGTTTATGTTTAGATGAAGAGATTGACTGATGTAAGGATAAGAGATATGGATGAACAGCTTTTTGTACAATTAGTAGTGATGTTTCGGTGTAACGGATGAGTATGGTTGACAAGCATATACAAATGGATGAGGTGGTGTTTGTACAGTTGAGTAGATTGGGGTGTAGACTGGAGAAGCCTGTTATGTACACAATGCCCAGTCCCAGTTTGTAGAGATGAATCACATCACTACCACACAGAGCCAGGACCAGGACCCAGCCGAGTACCAGCTACAGTCCGTCAGGACGAGTCTCAGGGGGAAGGGTAGGGACCAGGAGGAGGAGGAACATTAGGAGGCAGAGGAGGTCGGGGAGGAGCAGGGCGATGATTATCTCGGCATTGTCATCCCACTCCTCAGCATAATACACGCCCAAACCATCATCCGGTGTTGTTGCCCATCCTGAACCAGGACTCAAGGTGAGTGATGGCCAGGCGTAGAGCTGGCCCCAAAGGTTCCCTCATGAAGGTCACCTGCCTCTCTGTCCTTGAGCCGATCTGATCCGGCAGCTCCAGGAACAACCCCGGGTCCATCCGCGGGAAATCCTGGAACACCGTCATGTCCTCTGGTGCCAGCTCCTGCAGCAAGGTGTCGTAGAAGCCAAGTCCTCACCCAAACCTTGCGCTGGACTTGACCGCGGCGTCGGTCCTCCTCTTCCCTTCGCTTCCCTTCGCTTTCGTCTGCGTACAAGCTAAGCCAACCCAACCACATACCTTCTGTTCCGGAAATCAACAGTCAGCTGCTGGTGTGATATGTTGGTGCGATAAGCACTGTGTTGTTTAGGCTGCGAATACCAATCAAACGCCCCAAAATTCCGTGCCATTCCTGTTGCGGTTTAGTCGTGTTGACAACGTGGTAAACCCGAAGAGATTGTGTTAATGTCGTTGCAAGATCAAAACTAACTTGTTCTCAATAGCTTTTGTCCCCCTGGCATATAATGCGGGGGGATATAGCGATCAGCCAGTCTGTCCGTCCATCTGTACGTCCGTCCGTCTATCCGTCCGTTATCATTTCCTTTTCCGGGGCAGAACTCGAAAACTATTCAGTGTATTTGATCGAAACTTGGCATATCTATCAGTCACATACTGAAGTTGTGCCTTTTGCTATTTAGGAATTTAAGAAATGTTTATTTTTTACGTTTCCATGGTAACAAGTTGGTCCTAGGTTCTATAAGGGTGGTGTTCGTTTCCGGAGCGTAACTCAAAAACCGGTAAATACTTTCTTACAAAACTTTGCATATCTACCAGGCACATAATGAACTGGTGCCTTTTGCTATTTAGGAATTTTATACATTTTTATTTTTTTACGTTTCCATGGCAACCAGTTGGACTTAGGTTCTATAGGGTAGAGTTCGTTTCCGGAGCATAACTCAAAACCCATTCAAAACTTTCTAACAAAACTTTGCATGTCTATCAGACTCATGCTTAACTGGTGCCTTTTGCTATTTATGAATTTTAGAAATGTTTATTTTAACGTTTACATGGCAACAAGTTGGACTTAGGTTCTATAATGGTGGTGTTCGTTTCCGGAGCGTTACTCAAAAACTGTTAAATACTTTCTTACAAAACTTTGCATGTCTACCAGGCACATACTGAACTGGTGCCTTTTGCTATTTAGGAATTTTATACATTTTTATTTTTTTTACGTTTCCATGGCAACAAGTTGGATTTAAGTTTTCATATAGGGTGGGTTCACTTATGGAGTATAACAAATAAACTGTTAAATATTTCCTTGCCAAAGATTGCATGTCTATATATAAAGTACATACTGAACTGGTGCCATTTGATATTAAGGGGTTTTAGAAATGTTTATTTTAGAATTTCCATTGCAGCTATTTTGACGTGGGCTAAGAGAAATGTTGGGTCAGTTACCTGGTTTTTGGACCATAACGTGTTAAAATGGGCGGGGGATATAAATTACTTCGTTGACTATACGCTTGTTTAGTTATTGTTTCTTGTAATTTGCCATTTGTTTGCATAAAAACAAACACAGAAACACACGTTTTACTTTCCATTTCATATGGATGCGACCATGGTGGATCTTTTGTTGGTAAACAATGTATGCTTCTTAAAGAACATTCAACTCTTGACTCATTACATACAGAATTGCACATTTACTTGTAGTTTCTTTACAGACAGCTGCCGGGGGGATATGTCATCTTTCTGATGTCTCTTGTTTAGAAAGATGGACTATGCTTTTAGTAGATATTTCTCATGATGAATACATGGAAATTACCTTGGTCGCTTTTATTTACAATCTTGGTATAGGGATTTTTTTTATCTCACGATACTATTACCACATGCAGATAACGACAGAAATGGTGCAGTAAAATATAATAGCTGTTAAAAATAGCGGACGACATGAGCGCGGGTACAACGCTGACAAACAAGGATAGTAGTCGCAATCAGCGAATCATGTTACGGCCAAGAGACGCAACTCTGCACAATGTGAGGCCTCACATACTTGGTCTATCTGTACCTGGTTTCGGTATTACAACATCAATAACACAGTTGACTACATATTTCGCTTGGCATTTGGTTGAAAGAGGTTCATAAAAAAAATATATCCCTCGATTCTTGTGAAACAGAATGGTCAACTAAACACCGATAAGTATACACTGTAGGCATTAAGAGTGAAATATTTACAACGAGACGTTCAACCCCACCTCACGTATTGTAAATGTGTACTTCCCACCTGTTACACTCAGCACGACATTGCACAAGCTCCAACAAACGTATCTACCTCGATCGATACATGAAGGCTCGCAATTCTCTGATGAACATGACATGAGGTCCAGGCGAACACAATGTAGGTGAAAATAGAAATGACGTAAACGTGAAAACCAGTTTTGCTTAAAATAGAAATGACGTGAAAACCAGTGTTCTAATGGGATTCTAATAACGAAGCACTATTGTCCGTCTCCTCTTCCCAGAGAGGAAAATTGTGTGTTTTGAAGCAGTGAACCAAAACATATCCTGTCTCTATAAATATCACAGCCTAACTGCACTATAAAACTGGCACAAGTCCGGACGAGTACAACTTCATACCACACGTGTATGCATGCCACGATATGAGTGAATTAATCCTGAAAGCGACGTTAAACCCCATTTCGATTCCCTTTTTAAATCAGTCGGTACGACATTGAACAAGCTATGCTAAATGTATCAACCTTGATCCCGACATAAAGCCTCGCAATTTCATGCTGAATGCGAATTGACGTCAAAGGAAAAACCAGGCTTTCTAAAAATAGAAATGACATCTCCACCACACACTATCATTCTATGAGAATCTGATAACGGAGCGCTGTTGAAGCAACCAGGTAAGAACCTTTTCGCGGAAAATCTACTTTGTCATTTCCAAGGATATATGCCTCAAATCGACTTCAATGTTAACAAGGACCCGGTGTAGTAACGACAGACAATTGTGAGTCTAACACCCCCCTCTGGTACGCGGGATTCGGGGGTCTGTTCGGAGGGTATTCCGGACTTAGCAGTGTGGTGCGCGGAACGCAGGAAATCGTTTTTGGTACGCAGATTCAACATTTCAAAAAAAGTGTTTAGGAAGCATCAGACATGGGTGTATACTTTCATTTTCCCTGTAGTTTATGTAACTATTAGTGTTATCTTTTCGTAATATTACCATAAGGAGTTACACACATGATATAGGATATGTTTCTTCTCTAGGGAGGTCGACGCTTTTAGGTATGACAGGTAATATGAAACAAATTACTGCGACCGGCGAATCTATTAACATTCGAAGAATGGAGCCTGGACTAGCAGTATGTCAGTATCAGTTGTAGTTAGTGGATATTAGGAAATGGGAATCATTAACAACGTGATTAACCCACAAACACACACACAGTATATGTTAGTTGTTGTTTTTGTTGTTTAACGCCGCACTCAGCAATATTCCAGCTATATGACGGCGGTCTGTAAATAATCTAGTCTGGACCAGACATTCCAGTGACTGACATCATGAGCATCAATCTACGAAATTGGATTACGATGACATGCATCAACAAAGTCAGCGAGCCTGACCACCCGATCCCGTTAGTCGCCTCATACGACAAGCATAGTCGCCTGTTATAGCAAGCATTGTTTACTGAAGACCTATTCTAACCCGGATCTTCACGGGTTGGTATACGTTGAACTAACAGGCAATGACATGCGGGGCCCTCGGGTATTACCGGTCAATAAATTGTGTGGATGGCGTGACTGCGTTGTGAAAAGGAATAACAATACTGTCCGGCTCCTCTTTCCAGAGAGGAAAATTGTGTGTTTTGAAGCAGTGAACCAAAACATACCCTATCTCTAAAAATATCACAGCCCAACTGCACTATAAAACCGGCACAAGTCCGAACGAGTGAATTAATCCTGAACGCGACGTTAAACCCCATTTCGCTTCCCTTTTTAAATCAGTAGGTACGACATTGAACAAGCTTTGCTAAATGCATATAAAGCCTCGCAATATTATGCTGAATGCGAATTGACGTCAAAGGAAAAACCAGGCTTTGTAAAAAAATAGCAATGACGGCTCCTCAGCACACTATCCTTCAATGGGTATCTGACGCAGCACTGTTGACTCCACCAGATAACGTGATTTACGTTTGAAGGAAAAACTACCATGTAATTACCATGGAACTACGACTCAAATCAACGTCCATGTTAACAAGGACCCGCTGTAGTAAGGACCGGTAGGTGTATTGCGTGTGTTGATATGGAGGCAAACTCACATCGTGCAAACGGAACACGACACATGGTAGATAACGTCCAGCCACTTGTTTTACTTCTAAGTTCTTTAACGCCGCATTCAGCGGTATACCTACTTGATACGAAATTCGACAGGCAGGTGTGAGGCGGACACCCCCTTTCTGGTACGCGGGATTCGGGGGTCTATTCGGAGGGTATTCCGGACTCAGCAGGATGGTAGGCGGGACGCAGAAAAATCTTATTTGCTAGGCAGATTCAACATTTGAAAAATAGTAATAGTATACGTAAAATGTTCCATCAAAACATTGTTTTGTATTTGTTTAATATGTTTCAATAACTGAACTTAATGAACTGCCTTTGTGAAGTGAATTCGGGCTTGTGCTATTGAGATGTGTGTTAAGTGGCAATCTGGATACAGGGATACTCTGAGGGAAGTGTTACGGTAACTACTACATGAAAAGTATGCCGACAAAATGACATAAAGCGACCCAGAATGTGTATAAAGTCTTATGGACAGCAGATAGTTTATAATTTAGCGCTTTCCTATATCGAAATGCTTGGGCAGTGTAACGTCATAACGTTTAACGTACGACGTGGAACAAAAACTTGAATGGCTTGCTACAGTTGCTTCAGAGGTGTCCGCTAAGCAACACAGTCTTTTTTTAAATGCCTGTCATCACTGCAATGTACTGTTTAATGTAAACAATGCATATACAGCGCTTTCAATGCACAGTTGGAATACCTGCAGATCCAACACGCGCTAAATGTAACATTTGAAACTGAATTCAATTCGGCACGGTATGTATATCTCCCCAATGTTCTTCCGACAGTGAAAGTATGAGGTACTTTTTTATGTTCTCGTAAACATGATTCTGATACGGATCAGCAAACTTGGGATATTTTTAACATATTAATGCATTACCTAATGTCTATCATCCTCCAAACAAGTCAAAATGGATTTTTCTAATACTTATAGGGAGTAAGGTGGGGCAGAAAATATATGAACTAGGGAAGAGGGAAGATTTAGTAACTAATATCTGTCCTAGTAGAGTTATTTATCCTTTTTCTTCTTTTGGCCAGTGTTTCATTAACTGGTTCTTGTCTTTGTCATGTGTTGATGACATATTTTCTTTATGGGCATTGGATTAAAATTCCTAAAAGTTATTGTTTGTGCATTCCAAGTCCATACTGTCACATAACGGTACCCATTTCTCTCCGAGACTGTCATTAAAACCAATCCACACACCTTACCAAGATTAATTAGTCGCCCAGACATCTTATAAAACACTCTTCAGCTACGTTGAGGAAATTCGCAATCAATCGGGCTCAAATAGTCATTGGCGTAAGAGCTAGTATAAGTACACGTACTTTGCTATTCATTACTATGCAAATCTTTGAATTGATGACTACATTGATGTGATGACATGATATTGATGACATATTTGATATACATATTATCTGCATCTTCTATTGTTTACACAGGATGAGTTTAACGTGTCGAGTTTGCAGTAAGACGTTCTGCAATGACCATGGCATATACAGCCATGAGGTACAAAAATGTGAGGAATGCTTCTACTGTGGCTACAGTTTTCATGGTGTGAAACAAATAAGGTCTCATATGAAAGCACAGCATAGGAATTATAAGTGCACAGAATGCAAGCGGGTATTTTTCCTTGACACTGGCCGTGCAAACCATACCAGGATGTGTCATGGAATTTCGTCCACAAGTAGAAACGGATTTATTTCCGAATTGCGTCGTTGTGGTGGTTTCCATGGCTTGGTAATTGATATCCATCCCAATCAAGAAAAGATGAAAAGATGCAACGAGGCTGTAGAGAAGCTCATGCTGTTCATGCAACACAACACCAAGTACATCATTGGCAAATTTGTGAAAGTAAGTGAATACCTTATACATTATTATAGTTTAATGACAATATGTGAGCTCTTAATCGCTGCGTTATTAAACAGTATCAGTCATATCAGTACGTCTTCAGCACGTAGAATCCTGTGCCCCGTCTAAGTCTAAAATGCAATTAAATGATATGTCTTTTACAGCGTACGTGTAGAGATTCAAGGTGACAAAAGGTTCCCAAAACTTCATGCTTGTCGTAGGAGTCGAATATGCATGAGAATCGTGTGGTCAGGCACAGTTACTTGTCTGTGTTCCATCGTACACCAAAGTTGTTGGACGTATCAATAACTTTATCTGATACAGCTGGTATATTGTGGACAAGATGTGTGTGTCCGTCCGTATCATGTAACACTTGATCTGTGTTCTATTTTTCAAGGGAGGTTCTCTGGAAAAGGGCACTAGTATCAAGGATACGTTTGACGTTGATCTGGTTGCCTTCATCAACAACTTTGAATCGGTGGCAGAGATGGACAAACATATAGACAGTATACTCGCTAAGTTAGAAGAGCATATAGTTCATGACGACATAACGTGGGCAAAGAAAACTATCTTCACCCGGAAGTCACATCGTTCAGTTCAGTTCAAAATTACTGGGCACGAAGGAGAAGAATTGATTGATGTTGATCTTCTCCCAGCGGTGGATCTAAGACAAGGTATGCCAACAGACATGTCTTTCTTTGAACCTTTCATAATTTAAGGGCACAATCGTGACGCCATGTACTAGTACTGTCAAGAATAGTCTCGCGCATACTGTATATTTAACTTTAAATATTTATGATGTGATATCTTATACTTGAAAAGAGTGAACAACAAACATTAATTGATTGAAACTATGAAGAAACCAAGATATCAGTGGGGTCAATGGTTGGAAACGTCCTCGGCATCTTCGATTCCGTGATGTAGCTGGATATGATATGATATTTGATATGAGACCAGAGGTATAAGAACTACGAGTAAAAGCTGAAAACATCTGTTTCTTGAATCATGGCCACATTGATTAACTATCAGTCACCTGGATACTCAATATGTATTCCTACCGAAAGGAGAGTAGTGTCTTTCAAATGGCCATCGTGTGAAATTCATTTGTTCACAAACAATGTTTACATTTATTCCACGTATATGTGCATGTATACACTTAAATGTCTGATTCAAAGTACATACCGTTTCACAATATTATGAATGTTGATCTGCTTTTATAGCTAAAATGGATAGAATTATCCGTAAGCCGCCGCATGTTATCAGAAGTGAGCGGGCCACTGTAACTTGATAATGCCCTCATATTGCTTGACGACGGGCCATTATCACGCCCTTTGTTAGGTGACGTCATAGGATAGGATAGGTGACGTCACGTTCAATAGTGATGTCATCTGGTTTGTTCTATGACGTTTCCATATTTGTAAAAGTGGGTCAGTGACATTCGTGTTGATTGCAGTAAATGTTTCCAACCCGATATTGTTCTTTCTATTTATTTGATAAAAAATTCCATCCATTTTAGCTATAATAACGGTAACGCTATTTGTCAGGGCATTATCATTTGCAGAAGCCCTCGATCTTATCAACTGCCCCTCTAAGTCGGGCAGTTAATGGAAGACCTCGGGCTTCTGCAAATGATAATGCCCTGAAAAATAGCGTTACCCTTATATAAACAATCAACAATCATTCTAGCGTCTAATATTCTTTCTATGCTCTTTCTACTAGACCGGAGAAGTATTTTTCTGGAGATGAAAGATTCCCCAACAACCCGGCATCTCTATTCAGCATGCCTCACACAAGATCAGATCGCTTTTGTGAAACACAGACCACCACAAGTGAAGGAGCTGATTCGTCTTGTGAAATACTGGAAAGAGGTAAAATGAAAATAATAGCTCTTCAGATAGTTGACGATGTTCATCGTCAACCAGTATTTGCATGTACTCTAGTCTTCTCCCCACTGACCTAACGGAAGGCCCTGATATTCAAAAATAATGTCTAGCTCCGTAAAATCAAATATTACTGAGTCTCTGTTCACAAAAGGAAAGATGAAATCCAATTGTGAAATGTCAAACAAAACAGGGTCTAGATTTGACGAAATGTTATCGAAATGAATACTTTTCATCTCAGAAACTTTACTGCACAAGCTTATTGTTACATAACGGTATTCATAGAAGATCATTACATTGTGATCGCGCAGTCCTGTCAAATAACATATTACGTTACACGCCAAGCCACACTAAGCTCACTTGAAGCCTAAATAGTTCACCGCATCTATATATCATGAATCTCACCTTGAACGTACCTGGTGTGAAACAGTACTCTAATGGTTTCTTTTAGATTGAAGCTGTCGATATTCGATCGTACTGCGTCGAGCTGATTGTCATTGGACTGTGGGAAGAATGGGGGAAGCAATTGCAAGCAACCTTTGATATCAGGACAGGATTCAGGAAAGTCATGGAAGAACTTAGCTGTGTTGGGTCGATGAAGATGACATCGCTTTCAAAACACCGTGTGTCTGATTACACGAGTCTTCCGTAAGTATCGTTAGTCCTGTTTTTCAGAGTATCGTTCGTCCTGAATTTCAGAGTGCCGTGAGTCTTGTATTTCAGAGTACCGTTATTGTATTTCAGAGTACAGTTAGTCTTGCATTTCAGAGTGAGTTTCAAACAGTTTTTTATATACATAATTTATTTATTGTAATTTATTAAAAAAACATATTCGTATGACTGATAAAAAGCTTAAGCTTCTGGGTATTATGTATTGTTTCATTGGCCAATAATCTAAACCAGAACAATATTACAAACAATTTTATCAGATACATATTTTTCCGACAGTGAACTTTTGAGCTGCTCTCTGATCGAACATCGTTTGATTGTAGTGACCCACCTGCAGTGATTGACCCAGCCAACCCATTCGTGAATGTTGCCGATAATCTGAAGTCTCACGAGGTGGAAAACATTCAGAGAAAGGCAAAGGCAACGCTGAAGGATATGAAAAACATCGACGTTGAAGAGTGACAGAAAGGCAAATGAGATTTGCTTGTATTTGAAATAAAGGGTATCCTGCAAATACATTATATTCCTTACCGAGTACCTTTGGCTCATACTGAAACGAACGAGTAGCAATGCATGTACAGGTATATGCAAAAGTATTTTTTTGTACATCTTATAAGTCAAGATATTATGATTAGTTCTTAGATTATCCCTCAAACAGGCCGTAGTTTATGATATTATTGATATCTGATATTATTTGTCTGTTTGTTTGTTTATATTAAATCTTACATTATTCCAAAATCAGAGAACCCATGACTAAGTGCAATTGGAATAATACCGTCGGATGTCTAACTGTCAGACGAGAAGTGTTTTGGGGTTGTGGTTCCACACAGATTTCACAAGAAGAATGTACATGTACATAAAAGCGACACAAACGCCATAACAATCTCTGCTAAAAGCAGAGTCGTTTGTACGATTCCAACAATATCATGAGCTTGTGTTTATGAATCACTATCACATAGTGATGATACTAGGTGTTCGCGAAAAGATAAGCGTATCCTGTCCCACAGGTGTTAGATGACAGGGACAAATTCCAAATCCTGTTAATAACGATGACCGACCCGTTGCTTTAACATCCATACCTATGAAATGCCTCGAACGTATTGTAAAGAATTTACGTATTAGACAGACAGAACATTTACTTAACCCTCTTCAGTTTGCCGGCAGAGGAGTAGGGGATACCACGCTTACACTGTCGACAATATATACAAACATCTTGAAATTTCCAATTCATTTGTACAAATCCTGTTTGTTGACTTTTCCTCTGCTTTTAATACCATTGAGCCTCATCTGCTTGCGCAAAAATTATGTGACATGTCTGTTAATTCAACAATTATTAAATGGATAGAACCTTTTCTTGTAAACAGTTTGTGACTGTAAATGGTATCAAATCATTTGTGACCTTTATATCTACGCGTGCCCCCAAGGTTGTGTGCTCTCTCCTGTGTTTATTTATTTTATACACAAATGACTGTATCAGTCATTTTAACAATTGTCTAACCGTTAACTTTGCAGATGACGCAGCGCTGGCCGGATTCATAAAGAAATCTGAAATAATTATTGATTATCGATCCCAATTAATTTCAAAATTTGACCAATTGGTGCAAGATTAATTTTCTTACTCTAAATGTTGAAAAGACAAAGGATATTATTATAGATTTCAGAAAAAAAGCCGAAATTTTGCGTGTTGTTATTGATAACGAAACTATTGATGTTGTTGAACAATATGAGTATCTCGGCACCAATATTGATTCAAAACTCACTTGGAATGCTAACACGGAGCATATATATAAAAAGGCGATTGTATTTCCTACGGCGTGTTAAGTATTTTAAACTTGATAATACAATACTCTCTCCGTTTTGTAGAACATTTATTCGAAGCATTTTAGTTTTTAATGTTAACTGCTGGTGTGGGAGCAAGTCTGTTTCAAAATAAATCTACAGTACCTAACATTTTTAAATACAGCAAGCAAAATATCAGGTACCCAATTTCAACACATCGGCGAAATTTATGAGCAGCATATTGCGAAAAAGGTGCGTAAGATACTAAATGACAGCAGTCATATACTTCATTCCGAATATCAGTTTCTACCTTCTGGGCGCCGACTGCGCATGCCGATGCTGAAAACAAACAGGGCCCGGAAATCGTTCCTACCAGCAAGTATTAGTCTTTAGAATGTTTATCCGTTTGATACCTTTTAACAGTTCATAAATTTTAAAATACCATTCCTTGTCACTGTGATAGTGTTTAATTTTCTTATTGTCTGCGTGCTTTTACTCGTGGTTATATTAGTAAGTTTCCTATTTTCTTATGTACATTTTTTAATATCATATATTTTCATTTTTAGTGCTAATCAACTGTGAAATAATTTTCCCTTGAGATAATAAAGTCTTATCTTACCTTAAAGAAACTTTTTCATTTCTTTCGGAAAACAAACATTTCTTAAAATTGATGGCCAGTTACACATTTAATGTCTTTAGGTTAATGAATGTTATCCTTCTGGTATTTAAGCAAGTCAAGAGCAGACATTATTGTTGGTGCGCATATCTGCGACGTCTATATGAATACGACGCATGCCCGTGAAGATTCCGGGGTAGAATAGGTCTTCAGCAACCCATGCTTGCCGTAAAAGGTGACTAACGGGATCGGGTGGTCAGGCTCGCTGACTTGGTTGATGCATGTCATCGATCCAAATTGCGTGGATCGATGCTCATGATATCAATCACTGGGTTGTCTGGTCCAGACTCGATTATTTACAGACCGCCGTCATATAGCTGGAATATTGCTGAGCATCGATCCACGCAATTGGGATCGAGCCTGACCACCCGATCCAGTTAGTCGCCTTTCACGACAAGCATAGTCGCCTTTTACGGCAAGCATGGATTGCTGAAGACCTATTTTACCCCAGGAGGTCCCTTATTGAGTACACAAGCCTAATGCTTATGACCAGGACAACTGGAAGGGGAATAATATCTTTGAATACACTTGAAAATATCTCCATTGGTCTCTAGGTGATCAAGTATAATCATATATAAGATATGGGCTCACCATTGGCATATTCAAAATCAGTTCAACTAATATTTTTAAAAAACACATTGGCAATCAATAATATTTGTAAATGAATCAACACAAGTATAAATCGCTTGTAGTGAATGAGAAAAGCAAATAATCGACCAATTGATAATGTATTGTGCTGTAATAAAATGACAACAACATTATTAAACGACAAAATCTCAGTTGCAGTGCATATTTTAATGATAAAACTCAAATGATACAGAATATGCAGGGGACATTATACATATTCTCAAAATATATTTTAAGGACATCCACACATCCCCCGTGATCACTCCGCCCAGAATATGAAGTGACCGGTCCCCCATACATTATGTTCCAGGAGAGAGGTTTTCTTCACAAGGGATAAATATTTCAACTCATCAATTAAGGATCCTTTTAGTAGTATCAATTCTCATTTCATTTATTTTTTCTAAAAAGAAATTGAACTTACTGACATTTTGAATTGTGTAGATAGCTATATTTGATATTGGTAATGTATAACTTGTGACGTGGCTGTATCCTCAAAGGGGGTTGACGTAGCGTTAAATTATTGTCCCCCTGAGAGGATATGTAAGACCACATCATTCAAAGTACATTTATTCATACCTCAATGTTTAACGTAGTATATTTGTTTATTTTAACTAATGGCTTAATTGCGTACCCCCAGCAGCAGCTGAAGGGATGGTGTAAATCCTGCTGGGGAAGCAGAAGTATCGTACGTCCCCATGGTCCCCTGTAAGGTTGCCTAACTTTGGTTGCTGGTGATCTAAGCCCATTTCTATATTGTATTGTTGATTGAAAATGTATTTTTTTAAATGTTCACAACTTGTTTTAATATCGAAACTGTGATGCTCTAGTTATTATACTGTTCATCGCTGACAGGTTTTTATGCAATATAAATATTATTATTTGTATATTTATTATGTCCAGGTTCTCGTCACGGTATGGCAGAAATATTGCCGATGTGACGTTACATGTAACTTACTCACTCCAAGAGAGAAGGGAACTTAAAAAATTCAAATCCATATACTTTATATCACTATGGTACGAGTTATTCTCGTGGGGTTTCCTTAAAAACGTTAAAACCTTTTGAAATCAGTCAGCTTATCATTGTAACTCCTTTTCATTCCGCAGCACAAGCCTCTGATATTGACGTTTTAATGTCAAGTCTGATGGAAATTTTGCAACCGATATACGTCTCTGTTGTTATGCCCTAGCCAGGTAGTTCCGCCGTAGAGAGAGCAGGTTGGGTCGGTCCACTGGAAGTTCAGACATTTGGGTTCTTGGAGACAGGATACTGCGCATGCCAACCTGGTCTGTGTGTTTATGGTGGAGAACGATGGGACAGCCGTGAAATGTGAGATCGCGTTTGCGTTTGTGTAGATGGCTGCAGTAAAAGATTTGAAAAGGTAGCTGTTATCATGTAATCAGTTTTTATGATATTATCAATCTACTGAAGGACATAACTCAAAACTACCCTTTTCTTTGCAGATGAAAATAATCTAAAGATTTTGATTTTTTAATTTTTAATTAAAATTTTACAATTGTATTTCCCAAACTGTGTATTCGCTGAAGAAGTAATCAAAAGTTAATATATATGTATATATATATATATATATATATATATATATATATATATATATATATATGTAAATTTTAGTTTCAATAAAATCAGTCAACGCGTTACTGGCCATGGATTGTCTGGTCCAGACTCCAAATCATTTGATAGTCTGGTCCATGCTGTTTACAGGCCGCCGTCGTGTGGCCGCAGTATTGCTGAGTGCGGCGTTAGGCAACATACACTTACCTTTTCATACAAACCGCACGGGTGGCGGGTGCTACCATTGGATCAGGATATACTTACCCATTTCGCGAACTCCTGGTGTTATCCCTGACTTTAAGTGATCCAATCGTATAATTTACGTCACTAATCTTTGGCCTAAAATCGCGCAGATAATCAAAACCGATTTCTATGGCGTTTTTATATTTACACACTTTATTGTAAAATATCTAGTTATATTCATTTTCCCATTATCGTCTGCTCAATAGGAATGAAAATGTGTGAGATTTTCTTTCTTACCCGACGCTTCATTGGCCTGCCTGACAAGTGCATCCTGATTCCGTACTAAAAAACTTTATTTTGCTTGCCTTTGCATGTATTTGTGACGGTGCCACCGGAAGGACAGGGCACTCGTACCTTTTTCGCAAACACATGGTATCATGACAATTTGATATTATTCCTAAAAACATACTTATGATGTAGTCGGAATCTGCTTTCAGTCGAGTTTTCATAAGATCAGAGAAATAAACGATTGAGCCACTTTTTATTAACCAACATTCAGTCAAATTCCTGCAAACTTTTGGGTATTTGGTTGAATACATATCAGTTTGTTGCTGCATCGTTGGAGCAATTTAACTTGTGTTGATAATAACGTTCCACAAAATGTTTACCTGTGCGTTTTGAAACAGATGCAGCCATCCCTTCCACGTTCACGATACAGAAGATTGATTTTGCCTGCACGTTGTTCTCAATGACAATGTATCGTCCTGGCTTACTTTGCGTCTTATTGCAAAGGAAGGCTTTCTCAGTTCCGTTTGGCCAGTGTCTGTTGTATGCCGTGCAGTTTATCCCTCTCATGACGGCACACTGATCAGCAGGGTGCAAGCCAACTCGGATGGTCAGGTTAACTGTGAACAAACATTGGAACATAAATCAGGGTCTTTGATTTGTTTGTTTGTTTGTTGTTTAACACCGCACTCAGCAATATTCCAGCTATATGACGGAGGTCTGTAAATAATCGAGTTTGGACCACACAATCCAGTGATTGACAGCATGAGCATCGATCCACGCAATTGGGATCGATGACATGTATCAAACAAGTCAGCGAGCCTGACCACCCGATTCCGTTAGTCGCCTTTTACGACAAGCATAATCGCCTTTTACGGCAAGTATGGGTTTCTGAAGACCTATCTACCCCGGAATCCCGGGTCTTTGAAAGGCATTTAGAAGTGATACATATAAGGAAGAGAATATATGGATGTCAACTTCTTTATTATGAGGGACACAACGTTTCGGAGTATATGCCCACTCCTTCATCAGGTGAATGAATGCCATGAGGCAGAGAGCATAGTATATGTACCTGTGAGGTGAATGAATACCATTAGGCAGAGAGCATAGTATATGTACATGTAAGGTGAATGAATACCATTAGGCAGAGAGCATAATATATGTACATGTGAGGTGAATGAATGCCACGAGGCAGAGAGCATAACATATGTACGTGTAAGGTGAATGAATGCCATGAGGCAGAGAGCATAACATATGTACGTGTAAGGTGAATGAATGCCACGAGGCAGAGAGCATAAACATATGTACGTGTAAGGTAAATGAATGCCATGAGGCAGAGAGCATAACATATGTACGTGTAAGGATATATTAAATACTAATTGAGTCATTACATAAATTATTAACGAAAACGTATTATAATTTGATTATATTTCATTTTATACATAAAAGGCTCAAGTTTTGACCTACCAGGACACAGAATACAACATAATCATTCTGTTGCCATGAACAGTTCCACAGCAACATTGCAGAAGTTTCTAAGACATGATGGTAACTTATGTCACCTAAGAATCATCCAATTTGGCTAGTTCGTAATTACAATGATTCAAAACATGTGTGGCGAAAGGATCTCAACGTACGCGACAAGGCTTGATAACGGTGCTTTTGGCCACTGGGAGTAGTAAACATTAATATATGTGAGTGAGTTCGGTTTTACGCCTTTTTTAGCAATATTCCAACAGGGGACGCCAGAAATGCTTCACACATTTTACCCTTGTGGGAAATCAAGCCCGGTCCTTCGGCGCTTTAACCACTAGGCTACCCCGCAGCCCATATTAATGGAAACATCATTGGGCGTACGTACATATTACTGACAACTACTCCTACACTTGAAAGATGTGGGCATGATTAAGTGCAAACTTCAAGAGATAATATAACACGGCCTATTAGAATCTAACTATGAGAATAGCTTACCATTCTGATGGCCATGTTTCTTAAGATGCACTGTCTGCACTTGATACTGTCCACCGAGGTCGATAATGATAACATTATTCACATGAAGATCATAGCAGACATCGCCAGTCCAGATGGTATCGTCGCCATAATTTGTCCCATTCTCGCCGCTTCTGCAATGGAACGCTTTCCTATTTCTGGCAATGTTGTTTGAGATTGAGCTTGTTGTGGTTCCTGTAATATATCAAGAATTGTTTCAAAGAGCTGTTATAGGCTTACACATTGAATACAACCGGTTAGCCCATCGCCTAATATAGGTAGCCACAGAGCGCTCATTCCAAGCACTGTTTAATCCCCAACGAAGCTTTCATCATTGTACTGTTTATACCCTAACGGGCTTTTCTACCATTAAGTCATTGTTTTGAGAGATTCAATTATGATCTTGTACTGGTTGTAATAACACTGGTTTTCAAAAAAGGTATATACGGAAACCTTTTAGGGCCATTTGTTTGTTTTTTTAGGGTTTTTTCGATACTATCTTGAAATTTCAACTTATGTATCTTGAATTTTCAACTTATGTATCTTGAAATTTCAAGATACCAAGCGGAAATTTCAAGTTATCATCTTGGAATTTCAAGATGATTGTCTTGAAATTTCAACTAACTATGTATCTTGAAATTTCAAGAAAAAAATAGAAAAACAAATGGCCCCAAAAGGCTCCCTTAGGTATACTATCGAGACGTAGCTATGGTTAGGTCAAGTGTTATTTTAAGTCTTCCAGCCTTTGAGTATCGCTCGATTTCTTCATTTTATTAATGAATACCGCTTAACCTGAGTTGTGGCAGCTTGAAAAAGAACAAAATTCCTACACAGGGTTAAAAGATCTAAATACTTAAAAATGTTATATAATAATGTATGCACTGTCCTCGTCAGAATGATTGATGTGCTCCCAACTCAACCCGTCCACCCAGTGGGGATTCTAGGGTAACATCCCATCCAGTGAGAAATATAAGTTATATCCTCGTTAAATTATTATAAAATAGAGATACCACTGACGTACCTCGTGTGACTATTTACCAAGATGTTAATACATAACGTAATGGGAAACTCCCGTGACTATCATGTCACTAACGACCCGTGAAGATCCGTGGTAGATGAGATCTTCAGCAACCCATGCTTGCCGTAAAAGGTGACTATGCTTGTCGTAAAAGGCGACTAACGGGATCGGGTGGTCACGACAGGCTCGCTGACTCGGTTGATGCATGTCATCGATCCTAATTGCGTGGATCGATGCTCATGATATAAATCACTGTATTGTCTGGTCCTGATTCGATTATTTACAGACTGCCGTCATATAGCTGAGTGCGGCGTTAAACAACAAACCAAACCAAACCAAATGACCCGTGAAGATTCCGGGGTAGAATAGGTCTTCAGCAACCCATGCTTGTCGTAAAAGGCGACTAACGGGATCGGGTGGTCAGGCTCGCTGACTTGGTTGATGCATGTCATCGATCCCAAATTGCGTGGATCGATGCTCATGATATTAATCACTGGATTGTCTGGTCCAGACTCGATTATTTTCAGACCGCCGTCATACAGGTGGAATATTGCTGAGTGCGGCGTTAAACAACAAGCCAACCAAACCAAAACCCAAAGTTGACAAAGATACGGTCAACCAGAAAATCCAGAAACTTACATATTTGAGTATCTGACTATGTCTAAGTGGGGAAGGGGCGGTCGGGTAGCCCAGTGGTTAAAGCGTTCGCTCGTCACGCCGAAGACCCGGGTTCGATTCCCGACATGGGTACAATGTGTGAAGCCCATTTCTGGTGACTCCCGCCGTGATATTGCTGGAATACTGCTAAAAGCGGCGTAAAACCATACTCACTCACTCACTCTAAGTGGGGATACTCTTTGTTTTAACAGACTGACCACATCCATTACATTTTTTGAAAAATTAAATATCCATCACAGCTTTCCTCTGTTCCAAATTCGATAATTTACAAGCAACGGTCAAAGCTAGAACGTTGCTTGGAGACGGAAAGCAATAAACAAGGAAGCTGTTAAGACTTAACACACAACAGGCCAGTGTAAATAACTTACCGTCACAGCGGTCTCCGCTGGTTGGGGGGTAACAGGAACATATGATATTGTTCTTGGTGTCTTTTGAACACTCAGCAGCATTGTGACATTGAATGCATTCTGAAAAAGAGGTGTGACACACTTACAAATATTCACCACAAAAATACCCGTGCAGATTCCGGGTTAGAATAGAATAGGTCTTCAGCAACCCATACTTGCCGTAAAAGGTGACTATGCTTGTCGTAAAAGGCGACTAACGGGATCGGGTGGTCAGGCTCGCTGACTTGGTTGATGCATGTCATCAATCCCAATTGCGTGGATCGTTTTACACATAAATAATATCCTCATGACCCTGATTTGGAACCTCGACTCATTTTATACATATTTTTTTCCTTCCCACAAAAACGGTATTAACAATTGGACCGTTGACAATCATCTTGCCAGGGGCTGAACTTGTTCTTAAAAAAAGTCGGGTGGGCCCCGGTCTAAAACCCACAACTATAACATTGTTCCCGTCTCAAACCCAATACTATAACATTGTTCCCCTCTCAAACCCACAACAATAACATTGTTCCCGTCTCAAACCCACAACTATAACATTGTTCCCGTCTCAAACCCACAACAATAACATTGTTCCCGTCTCAAACCCACAACTATAACATTGTTCCCGTCTCAAACTCACAACTATAACATTGTTCCCGTCTCAAACCCACAACTATAACATTGTTCCCGTCTCAAACTCACAACTATAACACTGTTCCCGTCTCAAACCCACAACAATAACATTGTTCCCCTCTCAAACCCACAACTATATCATTGTTCCCGTCTCAAACCAACAACTATAACATTGTTCCCGTCTCAAACTCACAACTATAACATTGTTCCCGTCTCAAACCCACAACTATAACATTGTTCCCGTCTCAAACCCACAACTATAACATTGTTCCCGTCTCAAACTCACAACTATAACATTGTTCCCGTCTCAAACCCACAACAATAACATTGTTCCCGTCTCAAACCCACAACTATATCATTGTTCCCGTCTCAAACCATCAACAATAACATTGTTCCCGTCTCAAACCCACAACAATAACATTGTTCCCGTCTCAAACCCACAACTATAACATTGTTCCCGTCTCAAACCCACAACAATAACATTGTTCCCGTCTCAAACCCACAACTATAACATTGTTCCCGTCTCAAACCCACAACTATAACACTGTTCCCGTCTCAAACCCACAACAATAACATTGTTCCCCTCTCAAACCAACAACTATATCATTGTTCCCGTCTCAAACCAACAACTATAACATTGTTCCCGTCTCAAACTCACAACTATAACATTGTTCCCGTCTCAAACCCACAACTATATCATTGTTCCCGTCTCAAACCCACAACAATAACATTGTTCCCCTCTCAAACCCACAACTATAACATTGTTCCCGTCTCAAACCCACAACAATAACATTGTTCCCGTCTCAAACCCACAACTATAACATTGTTCCCGTCTCAAACCCACAACAATAACATTGTTCCCGTCTCAAACCCACAACAATAACATTGTTCCCGTCTCAAACTCACAACTATAACATTGTTCCCGTCTCAAACCCACAACTATAACATTGTTCCCGTCTCAAACTCACAACTATAACATTGTTCCCGTCTCAAACCCACAACTATAACATTGTTCCCGTCTCAAACCCACAACTATATCATTGTTCCCGTCTCAAACCCACAACTATAACATTGTTCCCGTCTCAAACCCACAACTATAACATTGTTCCCGTCTCAAACCCACAACTATAACATTGTTCCCGTCTCAAACCCACAACTATAACATTGTTCCCACTGGTGCCCCCTGTCGTGATAATGTTGGGATATCGCTTATAACGGCCTTATACCATACTCACGGTTTTTACGAAAATCACTTCTTTCAGTTCTCTTAAGAAATAACTTGATAACTATGCACTCATTGTCCACGAATGTATGTTTCGATGAAAATAGACCCCAAAACACTGATATCTCTTAAATCATTTACTCGACACATCACCTAACACAATGCAGTTTAATAACATCATCAAATTTCCTCTCGACAAAATGGTTAAAATCGGTACTCTGTTAATAATAACTGTCAAACGTAATCGGCCTCGATTACTGCCCACGCAGATTCGATTGACGCAAAAGGTAAAATGACCCGTGAAGATCCGGGAGATAGGTCTTCAGCAACCCATGCTTGTCGTAAGATTTGTTTGTTTTGTTTGTTTATTGTTTAACGCCGCACTCAGTAATATTCCAGCTATATGACGGCGGTCTGTAAAATAATCGAGTCTGGACCAGACAATCCAGTGATTGACATCATGAGCATCGATCCACGCAATTGGGATCGATGACATGTACCAACCAAGTCAGCGAGCCTGACCACCCGATCCCGTTAGTCGCCTTTTACGACAAGCATAGTCGCCTATTACGGCAAGCATGGGTTGCTGAAGACCAATTCTACCCCGGAATCTTCACGTTTGTAAGAGGCGACTAACGGGATCGGGTGGTCAGGTTCGCTGACTTGGTTGATGCATGTCATCTTTTCCAATTTGCGTAGATCGATGCTCATGATATCAATCTACGCAATTAGGATATGATGACATGCATCAATCAAGTCAGCGAACCTGACCACCCGATCCTGTCAGTCGCCTCTTACGTAGATCGATGCTCATGATATCAATCAGGCCCGTGAAGATTCGGGGTAGAATAGGTCTTCAGCAACCCATGCTTGCCGTAAAAGGCGACGAACGGGATCGGGTGGTCAGGCTCGCTGACTTGGTTGATGCATGTCCTCGATCCCAATTGCGTGGATCCATGCTCATGCTATTAATCACTGGATTGTCTGGTTCAGACTCGATGATTTACAGACCGCCGTCATGTAGCTGGAATATTGCTGAGTGCGGCGTTAAACAACCAATTGCGAAGATCGATGCTCATGTTGTCAATCACTGGATTGTCTGGTCCGGACTCGATTATTTACAGACCGCCGTCATATAGCTGGAATATTGCTGAGGGTGGCCTTAAAAACAAACAAAGAAACAAACAAAAAGGCAAAATAGTGAAGGAAATTATATGAATGGATCACTGACAATCAGTAACGACACCAGGTATTCGCGAAAAGGGTACGCATGGCTTGCTCCGCCATTGTAACAACTGTATCGTTAGGCCTCCATGGGTCTCATCAGAAACAACGACTTGGCAGCTAATGCTTACCCAACGCTGCCATATATACACTTACTTTCACACCGTTCTCCACTGTATCCACCAGAGCATTGACACCGATTTGTATTCACGATACGCACTCCGCCGTTTAAGCAAACGAACGGAGGAGCAGCAGTGATTGCCACATAATCTGCAGAAGGAAAGAGCCTCGATCGTTATTCAGATTTTCTATGTCAACATGTATCTGCTGTACATTAACCGAGTTAAACATATGTTTTGGATCAGTTGTTTGTTTGTTTGTTGTTTAACGCCACACTCAGCAATATTCAAGTTTTTTTACGGTGGCCTGTGCATAATCGAGTATGGACCAGCAATCCAGTGATTGATATCATGAGCATTGATCCACGCAAATGGGATCAATGACATGCATCAACCAAGTCAGCGAGCCTGACCACCCGATCCCGTTAGTCGCCTTTTACGACGTACAAGCATAGTCGTCTTTAACGGCAATCATGGGTTGCTGAAGACCTATTCTACCCCGGATCTTCACGGGTCTTGACGATATTGTGCTATATTATCTCCAAATTGACAATATGTCATGCACAGAAATCATGTTCGTCTGAAGATTTGACTGGGTATGAGGTGGCAATAATAATGACAAATTGAATGTTATTCTGCGAATATAACTGTGAGGCCTGATCATCTGTTTGAGGTCTAACTAAAAATGCATACTCCCTGCTGCATAGAAATTGGTTTGGTTTGTTGTTTTACGCCGCACTCAGATATATTCCAGCTATATGACAGCAGTCTGTAAATAATCGAGTCTGGACCAGATAATCCAGTGATTTACATCATGAACATCGATCCTCGCAATGTGGGCTACGATGACATGCATCAACCAAGTCAGCGAGCCTGACCACCCGATCCCGTTAGTTGCATCTTACAACAAGCATAGTCGCCTTTTTCGACAAGCATGGGTTGCTGAAGACCTATTCCATCCCGGATCTTCACGGGCATGCTGCGTAGAAACTTATTGACAAGTAGTTTATATGCTGCATAGAATCTGATTGACAAGCGCTAAATGTTCGTAGAACAAATATATACTTGCTTTGAGCCTTTAAAACAAAACATAGGTCATCATGATCAGCAACCCATGCTTGCCGTAAAAGGCGACTATGCTTGTCGTTAAAGGCGACTAACGGGATCGGGTGGTCAGGCCCGCTAACTTGGTTGATGCATGTCATCGATCTCAATTGCGTAGATCAATGCTCATGATATCAATAACTGGATTGTCTGGTCCAGACTCGATTATTTACAGACCGCCGTCATATAGCCTGAATATTGCTAAGTGCGGAGTTAAACAACAAACAAACAAACAAACAAAAAGGCAAAATAGTGAAGGAAATTATATAAATGGATCACTGACAATCAGTAACGACACCAGGTATTCGCGAAAAGGGTACGCATGGCTTGCTCCGCCATTGTAACAACTGTATCGTTAGGCCTCCATGGGTCTCATCAGATACAACGACTTGGCAGCTAATGCTTACCCAACGCTGCCATATATACACTTACTTTCACACCGTTCTCCACTGTATCCACCAGAGCATTGACACCGATTTGTATTCGCATCAAGCATTCCGCCGTTTGAGCAAACGAGCGGAAAAGCAGTAGTGACTGCCGCAGGCGCTGAAGGAAAGAGCCTCGTAATTCAGATTTTCTACGTCAACATGTATCTGCTGTACATTATACGAGTTAAACATATGTTTTGGATCAGTAGGTTTTTTCTTGTGTAACGCCGCACTCAGCAATATTCCAGCTATATGACGGCGGCCTGTACATAATCGAATCTGGACCAGACAATCCAGTGATTGACATCATGAGCATCGATCATTGGTTGGTTGGTTTGTTTTTGGTTTGTTGTTTAACGCCGCGCTCTGCAATATTCCAGTTATATGACGGCGGTCCGTAAATAATGGAGTCTGGACCAGACAGTCCAGTGATTGATATCATGAGCATCGATCCACGCAAATGGGATCAATGACATGCATCAACCAAGTCAGCGAGCCTGATCACCCGATCCCGTTAGTCGCCTTTTACGGCAAGTATGGGTTGCTGAAGACCTATTCTACCCCGGAATCTTCACGGGCCCCACGCAATTCGGATGCGATGACATACATCAACCAAGTCAGCGAGCCTGACCACCCGATCCCGTAAGTCGCCTCTTACGACAAGCATAGTTGTCTTTCACGGCAAGCATAGGTTGCTGAAGACCTATTCTACCCCGGATCTTCACGGGTCTTGACGACATTGAGATATATTATCTCCAAAGAGACATTATGTCATAGAAAATATGTTTGTCTGAAAATTTTACTTGGGATGAGGTGGCAAATAATAATGACAAATTGAATGTTATTCTGCGAATATAACTGTTAGGCCTGATTATCTGTTTGAGGTCTAACTAAAATGCATACTCCCTGCTGCATTGAAACAGATTGACAAGCGCTAAATGTTCGTAGAACAAATATATACTTGATTTGAGCCTTCAAAACAAAACATAGGTCTTCAGTGATCAGCAACCCATGCTTGCCGTAAAAGGCGACTATGCTTGTCGTAAGAGGCGACTAACGGGATCGAGTGGTCAGGCTCGCTGACTTGGTTAATGCATGTCATCGATCTCAATTGCGTAGATCGATGCTCAGGATATCAATGCCTTGATTGTCTGGTACAGAGTCGATTATTTACAGGCCGCCGTCATGTAGCTAGTATATCGCTGAGTGCGGCGTTAAACAACAAACAAACAAATAAATCAAAGACCCGGATTTATGTTCCAATGTTTGTTCACAGTTGACCTGACCATCCGAGTTGGCTTGCACCCTGCTGATCAGAGTGTGGCGTTACACAACAAAGAAAGAAACAAACAAGCAATCAAAACAAAACACCAAAATAAAACCTCTCCACAAGACATGACAAAACGGATATTTGCCTGCACGTAAAACCTGAATGAAAGTTATACATACCGCCAGGTTGCGAATAAGTCAACGCGGGACGGCATGCTATACAAAGAACCAAGACTAAGGATAGCATGATGACACGATTCCAGCAACTGCGAAGGCAATGTTAGACACGAGTTACAACCATGGAGCTCAATGCAGAGAAATCTTGGGACTGTCAAAATTGACCGAGTGGTCTTAAGATGGAAACACTAAGAGTGCAGATATATTAACATCTTGGCTAATATTACCGGGCTATACGGTTTCATATTTTAAAGTGGGCGAGTGAGGTAGGTACACTGCTGGGCAAACAAAGTACACATGTGCAAACCCATGTTTGATGGTTTCTGAAAATTAAACAAAACCAAAAAATGTTTTGTATTTGATATGGGTATCATAGATATGTTTTGGATCTTGATTTTGCATTGTTTCGGCGACTGTTTTCAGCCTAGTACCGTTTTGACCACGTCTGTAATTGTTTAGTTAAATGTACCCGACAGTTTCAATTATATCACAGCATGTCAGCTTGATGTGTGAGGAACGTCAAAGCTTATTCAGATCGCAGGCATTTATTTAACAATTTAGTGAAACGGGAAAAAACCGACGAAAATTATTATCGAGGCGAAACTGGGATTCGAAGGATCAGTAGATGTGCCTGTATATGTTACAATAGTTTTGTTTTGTTTGTTTGTTGTTTTCTGCCGCACTCAGCAATATTCCAGCTATATGACGGCGGTCTGTACATAATCGAATCTGGACCAGACACTATAGTGATTGACATCATGAGCATCGATCCACGCAATTGGGATACGATGACATACATCAACCAAGTCAGAAAGTTTGACCACTCGATCCCGTTAGTCGCCTCTTACAACAAGCACTGTTCCTGAAGACAAATTCTAACCCGGGACTAATCACACAGTAGTCAAAATCTGATTGTGCATTTCATGCTTCCTCTGTTGATATGTGTCACGACAACAATGTTTACTTTGACAACATGAAAACCTTGTGTCATTTTTGAGAAAGTCGTACACAGTAATACTTTCAATGAATAAGAAAGTATTGCGACGTTTCGATGTTTGATTCTTACACCGTTATCAAGCTGGATAACGGTGTAAGAATCTACACCAACACGTCGCTATATGCAATAAACCAGAAGTTGTCATCCATAAAGTTGTACGTTTTTCTTACTTTTTATGCCAACTTCCAGAATGCCTATCAAACAGTTTATACTTTCAATGGTTTCAGGCAATATTTCACTTTAGTATTCGCTTCATTTTCCTTGTATAGCGGGCATGTCTATTCTTTTTAACCCCCAAACACAAAGAACTTGATATTCACATCATAAATGTTTTAGGGAGAGATTCAGTATCAAAGGGGGGCAGGGCGAACCGACTTATATATAGACGGGCGACAGGTAGAGAACCATGAGATAAGCTCATGATGAACACAGGCTTGTGGTTACATGTACAGGAGGGGGACCAGCATGCATGTGCACGTGAAGAGTAAGTGAGTGTGTTGGGTTTAACGCCGCTTTAAACAGTATTCCACTTTTATCCCGGTGTAACAGCTTAATGTGGGAGGTACCCGTGAAGATTCCGGGGTAGAATAGGTCTTCAGCAACCCATGCTTGCCGTAAAAGGCGACATGCTTGTCGCAAAAGGCGACTAACGGGATCGAGTGGTCAGGCTCACTGACTTGGTTGATGCATGTCATCGATCCCAATTGCGTGGATCGATGCTCATATTATTAATCACTGGATTGTCTGGTCCAGACTCGATTATTTACAGATCGCCGTCATATAGATGGAATATTGCTGAGTGCGGCGTTAAACAACAAACCAACCAACCAATTAATGTGGGAGGAAAGACCGAAGTGATGCAGGTTTCAGTCGTTTAACACTTCGGTGAAACCCATGAGCAGGGGTATGGTGCTGACAAACCTTGAAACATAATCAGGGCGAACCTGGATTCGAACCAGCCCACAATCATAGGTTTCTGGCGTGCCCAAGGGACGCACCTCTGCACAGCGAATCGCGGCGCCTTAGACGACTGGGCCCCCCGTGCATCCCCGTAAAGAAGCTGAATGGCAAAATGACGATTGGAGTTTTACACAGCAACACAAACATACGAATAATTTTAAGCTGTACTCACCGTCAGTTGTACATGCTGTCAAATCTCAGTAAACTGCCGACTCGATCTGAACGCAGGCTGACTTAAATATTTGGTATCCGGTAAAAATATACCCTACATAAATCCTTTAAACAAAGGCGTCCGTAATTTTTATGTTTGTCATGTCATTGAGGAATGCAGGACTTCGTGCCAGGTCCTTGTCTGTCATAATTCACACAACTTCTAACGTACGAATTTAGCATCACTTCGCGTGTTAGCATAATGCTAATACGAGGATAAATGAAATGTGTGAAAAGGCAGGGTTTGGGTCATTCAAATGTATGTGATATTTCTGTGAATAATACCTGGCAATTCAGAGTAGACATGTCCGTCTTATGAAACTGGAAATATGAGTACAGGCAGGTAGTAGAAGCATGACTACACAGGGAACTGTCAGCCTTTTAATCGGCGGATCTCCTATCTAATGGACGGGAGGACTAATCGTTGTGATCAATTGACAGGCAGGCATTGGTTCATCATGTTCGGGGTAAGTCCCTACAGTTATGTGAGACGTTAGACTGACTACAGAGCAAAGTAAATACAAGACTATTGTCGAGCTTTGAACCATTACGATTTAAAGCTAATGTTTTGCTTGTAATATTAGGTAGGATTTTACAGCAAATGGACCTGACTTTTATTTCTGATTTCACTGCATGACAAGTGTTTGTTTCATGCCTTCGCAAGTGTGTAATGTTCAGTTATATTCTGTGTTGTGGGATAGGACTGGTGGGTGTACATATATACTGAACCGCAAACGAAATGTCAGCATGGATAGATATATGAGAAACCTTTTTGGTCCAAACACTGTAAACATAATTTGAGACATATTAAAAAGATGAAACTTGGCAAAACTGATCATCAAGGTTGAAATTAAAGTGTCAAGTGTTCTGACACGCCATGATATAACTTGAATACTGATAAAAGCAGCGTCAAACCCAACTCACTCACTATTAGTATTTGTACATCGTTTCGGAGATTCACATAAGCTTCTAAGTTAATTACGCAACATACATCACCATATTAACATTACCCAATCCGTGTTGAGTTACTCGCGTACAAATACACGTAAAAAACAACAGTGCAACAACACTCTGCGTATTCAGTGATCGAATGCAGGCATCACATACACGAACTCAGAACTACACCCTACAGACGAGATACTGACTTGTGATGCCATTTTCTCAGAGACTAGTGTTGTGTTTCACTTCAAGAGTGAGTGAGTGAGTTAGGTTTAACGCCGCTTTTAACAGTATTCCAGTTATATCGTAGCGTGTCAGCTTAATGTGGGAGGAAAGCCCGAAGTGATGCAGGTCTCAGACGTTTACCACTTCGGTGAAACCCACGAGCACGGGTATGGTGCTGACAAACGTAGAAACATAATCAGGGCGAACCGGGATTCGAACCCACAATCATAGGTTTCTGGCCTTCCCAAGGGGCGCAACTCTGCATAGCGAATCGCGGCGCCTTAGACGACTGGGCCACCCGTGTCCAACAAATACGAATAGTATCAGGGCCGGCCATTTGATAAACTTGCGAGGGGCGTGGGGGGCTTGGATTTTATCGAAAATAATAACTTGACCCAAAATATTATTTTAAAGAATACTTTGAAAACAAAGGATCTGTCGGCAACAAAATTACATTGTTGCTAGGCGTTTTTCTTTTAAAATGATTCAGGCAAATTGTTTTAAATAAAACAAATATGTGGTTTTGTACCTACAAATATATCATCTCAATGCAAAATCAGATATAGTGATGATTGTGAAGAGATGTTACAGAACTGGTACCCCTAATATAACATGTGTGTACACAGACGAGGCTTCGGGACATCACTGGAAGCAGTGTACAGCTTTCCTTACTTGACATGTAACTATATATTTAGTCACCACGTTCATACAAATGGACCCAGCAGAGCCAAGTCAAAAGTTGATAGGACTGATGCATGGTTTGGGCTGATTTATTCCTCAATTAACAAAGTGGCCGTACATGTATCTGTCCCACTATTTCATATATCACTTATGCCAAGTGCTTTGGGCTAACCGGGATCGGTGTGTGAGGCTGGCTGACGTGGTTCGTGCATGTCATCGTATCCCACTTGCATGGATCGATGCTCATGACGTCAATCACTGGATTCACTCGATTATTTACAGACCGCGGTCATATAGCTTGGATATCGCTGAGTGCTGCGTTAAACAACAACAACAAAAGAAGCTTTGGGCAAACAATTAATATTGTGATGCTTACATATAATGGTTATGTCATTTGAGGCCTTGTCGGTGACCTTTCCGGATTACGTTGTGGATGACTCCCCCTACATGTGGAGACACAGTATACCCTTCACCCCACAGGTTGTGCCGTTTTTGCATTAGTGGAATAGTGGAAAGAGAAATGCATTTTCGTTTAACATTTTTAAAGATCTGAGATACTCTAACAATTTTATGCAATTTATGGTATTTCTGACATAAGAGAACATATTGTTAAAGTATTTAGTGATAATCAACCAACCCAAATTAAAATAGAAAACATATATTTTTGACGTCAACTGTTCCTTTAATTGTTTTTGTCCCCATAGTCTCACTATGTATAATATATTATCATAAGGCAATAAATGGCTGGTTGTTAAACATTCTTTGTGAGTGAGTTTGTATGTTTAACTTCTGCAACTTTAATCAATTATGTCACGCACTCACGCGCACACACACACACACACACACACACACACACACACACACACACACACACACACACACACACGCACACACACACACACACACACACACACACACCACACACACGCCATATTAGTGCAAACAATCTTAAACGCAACGTTAAACCCAAGTTCACCTCACCAGAACAAAAATCTGTCAAAATTGCACCGCGGAAATTGAATAACTTTGAAGCAGTGCTATAGTTAATGCTATTTAACACACCTCATATCAAACTATTTGCTTTACTCTTCAGGCAGTTAATTCCGAAAGTAATGATGAGAAAAAAAAGTTAAATTCATCACGAATATCATGTAAGAAATCGTAATACGTCGATTAAAAATACCAAATAAATATCCATTCATTAATGCAACCACGTTACCCGACAAAGGTTGACGGTGGCACATGCAGTCATTTTATGCACCCGACTGCAACATTTACTCTTAGTACAAATACTGTTGACAGCTCATGTCTGATGTTCATTCCAAGGTTTTATTTAAAGTAAAATCACAGCAATTTTAGATTGTGGAAAGCCATGAGGTTTTCAATCAGCTTCGATAAATCACAAAATAGCACATGGTTGACGCGGGATGGACACTCTGGGATTCACGTTGACATGGGTAAGACACGGAATGCCATATCCATCAAGGGTAAAACAAACGCCCAAATATAAACAGTCTTCCTGTAAAGTGAAAATCAGCGATTTTGTTAACTTTTTAAATACCAGGTTTATAAACTTGTGTTCTTACATACTTGGCGAAAGGTTCCAGCTGTCTTGCGACATAGAAAATGTAAGTACACATATTGTGCATTCATATTCAAATTTGCAGCTCGTATAATACAATTTGTATTCTTAATACGGGAGGGTGGGTAGCAGGGTGGGTAAGGCGTATGCTCGTCACACCGAAGACGATTCCCCACATGGGTACAACGTGTAAAGCATATGTCTGGTGTACCCCGCTGCGATATTGCTGGAATATTGCTCAAAGTGGCGTAAAACTATACTTACTCATTTACTCACTGTATCAATGATATGATATGATTTTGTTTGTGCATGTTTGTCTACATAATAATCAATACGGAGCTAAACTTAAATTAAATTTACTGGGAACGTTAGCCAGTAGTATATTGAGGAAGGAGACACTGAATTGATATATGGAGATTAAAAGTAGTTCCTCTTGGTGGAACCGTGAATATCCGGGGTAGACTAGTCTTCAGTAACCCATGCTTGCCGTAAAAGGCGACTGTGCTTGTCGTAAGAGGCGACTTACGGGATCGGGTGGTCAGGCTCACTGACTCGGTTAATGAATGTCATTGATCCCAACTGCGATGATATGTGCTCATGATATCAATCACTGGATTGTCTGGTCCAGACTCGATTATTTACAGACCGCCATCATATAGCTTGAATATTGCTGAGTGCGGCGTTAAACAACAAGCCAACCAATCCCCTTGGTGACATCTTTTGCATGTTTATCGGATCGTGATAGGAAGTTTATCGAACTGATCTATCGCATCAATACCACTATCCATAATATGATAACTGTAAGACCTCATTTTCCTGCTGGATATATAACTACAGCTTGAACCATTTGTTTAAACGTGAACACGCCGTGGTGGTATTGTTGAATTAGAACATGTTATTTAACTGTGAACTAATCAGTTCTTGGTTGGTTCTGCAAAACATTTTGTGGAAAACTCGAGAAATCGATTTTCCTAATTTTCAGGAAGTTTCCATTGTAATACTAAAGCGTGACTCTGGCTTAAACGTTATTTACTTTGGAAACTGTGTCGAGCTCGTGTCAAGCTACTAATGTTTTGTTAACATTGATCAAACCAAGGTTTCTCCCGCAACATAAGTTAACATTGTAACAATACTTGCTGGAAGTGGCACTGGCCACCGCTGACCATCGGGTTTAACATAACACCTTTTATTTTGTTTGTTTGTTGTTTAACGCCGCACAGAGCAATGTTCCAGCTATGTGACGGCGGTCTGTAAATAATCGAGTCTTTAAATCATGAGCATCGATCCACGCAATTGGGATCGATAACATGCATCAACCAAGTCAGTCAGTCCGATCCCATTAGTCGCCTTTAACGACAAGCATAGTCGCCACAGCAAACATAGGTTGCTGAAGGCCTTTTCTACCCCGGATCTTCCCCCCTAACAAACCGGAAATGTTTACTTTAAGTTAAAATTCATTACATTACATGTGCTTATTGTTATATAAATGCCTAATGCTGGAGTCGTTAGGCCAACCAAAATATAACGAAAAACAAAAGTGTAGTTCAGCACATGTTGAAACTTGACTTTTATAGTCAGTTTTCTCCCTTGCCTCGGTATCCATAAAATACAGGGAGATAATATTCAGGAAATGTCATTCTTCTTCATTTTCTTCTCTTTGTCCACAGGCGGATCATGAAGGTGTATATAGTATTGGTTCTATGTGTGTTTACAGAAGGACGTTCCGAAAACGTACCCGGTGAGCAATAGTAGAGCTGTTTGAAAACACTGCCAAGTTCAAATTTGGTCGAAATTGAGATATGTTTGTTTTCAAATATTGTTTCCTCTGTGCTTAAGATGTGGTGGGTATTCAATTCAATTCTTTATTGTATGAAAGGCCACAGGCCCATATACAACGGAGTTACATAACATATTTTTCTACGATTCAAAGTCAAGGTAGCAATTCACTTCGTAACAAAAACGCATGATGTATGTTGGTTGGTTTGTTTGTTCTTTAACACCGCACTCAGCAATATTCCAGCTATATGACGGCGGTCTGCAAATAATCGAAGCCCGAAGTGATGTTGGTCGCAGACGTTAATCCACGAGCCAAAGATATTTACTTAACGATTAACATTTCAAATATATATAGCAAGTATAATTTAGACGTTAATCAGCATCAGTGTTATCAGTTTTGGCTCCATCGTGATCAGGTGCGGAGAAAATGGCCAGGAAGTTGCGTATGGGCTTCAGGTATTTCGATGATCAAATGGCCAATTTTCTTCCACTGATGTACCCTACCTGAGTTGGAGATGGAGCCGCCCCATCTGTTTCATGTTTGGATTTGAGATTCTGGGTGACATGGGACTGTGTATATCCACGAGACTGTGTGGCATGAGGCGGGGGTGGCTTCGGCTTTCCAATGGTCGCTTTTCCCTTTGTGTCGAACAATCATCAAGTGGATCCGGCCTTTGGTGCCGTGAAATACCGTCGGGTGTGCGCGTGCAGCTGCGGTGTTTTCAGAAAGCTTCGTGCGGCTCATGATTGGGGTTGCAGCATTCGGTTGGTTGGTTGGTTTGTTGTTTAACGCCGCACTCAGCAATATTCCAGCTATATGACGGCGGTCTGTAAATAATCGAGTCTGGGCCAGACAATCCAGTGATTAATATCATGAGAATCGATCCACGCAATTGGGATCGAAGACATGCATCAACCAAGTCAGCGAGCCTGACCACCCGATCCCGTTAGTCGCCTTTTACGACAAGCATAGTCGCCTTTTACGGCAAGCAAGGGTTGCTGAAGATCTATTCTACCCCGGATCTTCACGGGTCTGGGGCATTCGGGACCTTGGTGGAGTTTTCAGGAGGTTTTTGTGGTGGACGTGATGAGGTGCATCAGTGTTAGGTGTGTTCCCGTGTGTTTTTTTCAGGTGGGCGGTAGACTTGCCTTTGTGTGTCCTTGTGGCGGGTGCCTTTTCCTGGCGCCTGGGGTCGTCGCTGTTTGATGGTGGTTCGTGGATGCATGCTTCTGATGTGGTATGAGTTGAACAATGGACAATAGACTAATGTTTTTGAGATTACTTTTGATTATGGAAATGATTTCGGTCGCTTTTATTTTCTGATGTTCATGTGTATAAACTTCTATATCGCAAATGTTACAGAATTTAAAAGAACTCACTTATGCGTTCGAAAGGGTCCTTATGTATGCGATATGAAGAGAGTGAAACATTGGAAAAATTAAAACTATTTGCGGCGAGATTAGCGTGAAAAAATATTACCTGTATATTGCACATTACCTGTGTATGATTGTCTGTGTATGTTGCACATTACCTATAAGATTGTCTATGACCTCTGACATAATTCAAACCGTCAACACGAGAGAAAAAAAGTTATCAATTATCCGCCGAAACAGATTTCATTTGGCGTAAAAGGCAATAATATAAAGTGATGAAAATTATATGAATTTATTACGCTAGGTTTTGGCGAAAAGAGTAAGCGTGTCCTGCTTCAAATAATTAAATCCACGTTACAATATTAATATGGTCCTACGCTTACTCGTCATTGTAAAATCCGAGAAGGTTCTTCAAGATTTAACAAAGTTTGAAATTTTCCAATTGTTTTATTGATCATGACAAATGTTTATCCCATCGATATGCTTTACGTCATATCCATTGTCTACTGTTTCTAAAAGGATGGTCTTTTGAAAGACATTTTGACTTAAACGCCTTGCTTTTGTCCACACCAGAGTTCCAATGAAGCGCCTGACACCCACTTCAGTTTCAGGTTCCATCCTCCAGTCAGGACGAAGGAGAATTGCCAAGACCAAGCGCCTTGTCAAAAGCTTACTTGGACCTTTGGGCCTAGTAAGCGTATCAATGTAAATAACGGCTACGACATTGAAATTCTTACAGGTGGAGTTTGCCTTTTTCAGGCTTGATTTACAGGAAGCCGGTGTTTCACTTTTGTCCTCGATAAGGAATGCATACAGACGTTAATTAAGGGTATATTAATGGATATCAAATACATACCAGCCTCACTATACGAAAACACCTTTGGGCACGGGAGGTCAAATAATCTACGGCACCGTATTTACCTTAGAGTTGCGTCCCTTAGGCATGCCAGAAACCCATGATCGTGGATTCGAATCTCGGATTTTGTTTCTTGGTTTGTCGACACCATACGTGTGCTGGGTTGATGCACCGAAGTGGTAAACGTCTTATAACTAGATCTGGATCACGTTGGGATTTGCTCACATCAAGCTGACATGTAACTGATAAACTGTTGAATGCAGCGTTAAACCAAACTCAGGGACACACGTCTCAAGCCAAAATGCTCACGTGACAGAGGTTATTGACATTTATCGCTGATGAGATCCACGAACACGAACATGGTACTGACAGACCAGTCCTCACAATTGTGTATTATTTGGGATTCGAAACCAACGTTAGCGTTTCCAAGGGCAGCAAAGGGGCGTAACTCGAGACCACTATTGATGAGACTGGATATCACGTTATACTTAACACGCCGGCACTCTTTCTTTAAAACTGTTCAGTGAATGTGGGTCATTATTCTTTAAGCGTGCAGCCATTGTCGCAGTGCTGCTAATTGTGCAACAGAAGAGAACAATAACCCGAAGAGTTCCTGCTACGCACCGTCCCATGGGGTCTCATGTGAAGGTAGGTAACTTCCCAAATTACTGTCATACTGCTTCAGTTTAACCGCTCTCAGAAAGTAGGGTGATTACGATGTGATCACAAAGTCATACACATAAATCGATATAACTTACATTTGTCGCGCAGAGTTTGTAATTTAGACATAAACTGAAGATGAAGTACATTTCGAATATCACGTTACTGTTCTCTTGGGGTGGACGTTGTTTGTTGGGGGGGGGGGGGGGGGGGGGGGGGGGAGCATGTGTGATGTGTGTGGCCTTTCATTACTATGTCTGTGTGTCATACTCTCCGTCTCACAAGGTCCAAACACAACAGAACCGAAATTCGCACGTCAGGATAATAACAAATGCCGGCTGTGATAACAGAATCTCAATATATGTGAAGAAATATATCAAGATCCCTTAAACCATCTTCCCGAGGCAAGTGAGTTAACTGACTATAAAAGTCCAGTTTCCTCCCTTGCCGAACTAGGCTGGCATTATGGAGTTATATTTTGGCTGGACTAACGAGTCTATGCATAGTCCAATCAAAATCCCGCACCGAAATCGAAATCCGGTTCGTAAACTGTCGTGCAGATTTCGATCGATTGCAGAATTTGCAAAGCATGTGCACCGCCAACTCGTTGTCAGCAGATTTCCAAAGCATTTTATGTTTTTTATCAAGGTGCTCCGTTTTTTCACAATCTAGATCTTGACTATCGATCAGATCGTCTTGACTAGGCGCCGCCATTATGTTTGAAACAAATGCAAGTGATAGAATCGGATTGGTCCATAGGAGAGGCTCAGAAAGGACATAACCCATAATAACCACTGGTGGCGCTACGATCGAGCCCAGGAATTCCAGCCTAGTTCGGCAAGGGTGGAAACTGGACTTTTAAAGTCAGTTAACTCTCTTAAGATGCCCTTAAACATGCACCGGAATGCAGTGTTTGTCATGTCGCAAACATTATCAAACATTAAGCAGAATTAACTCTTTTAGCATCCGCGTTGTGTGCAATTGTGTTTCCTTTGAGTCTTTGCCAACTGCGAAACTATATTGTACCAGATGCAGACATCTTCACCATTTCAAACATTGCCTACAACAGAAGAGTGTTCCGCTGTACAAGTGGAGTCGATGACGATTATGACAACGATTCCAACTGGGACGACGATATCTGCTATGATCTTGATGAAAGCAACGTTGTCATTATCGACCTGGGTGGCGAATATGAAGTGGAGAAACTAAATCTGAAAACAAATGATACTTCGAGTGGTAGGGTCTAAAACAAATTACGATATGTGTATGTTTGTGTGTTTGTGTTTGTCCTTTAAAGTATTGCTATATGGCGGCGACCTGTAAATAATCTGGACCAGGCAAACCAGTGATTGCTAATATGAGCAAAGTCTGGGTATATTTTAAGGCAGTCATTGAGTCTGACCATCAGAACCGTTTTACGTCGCCTCTTAAAAATTAAAGCAGTAATAGGACTCTCGCAATACGCTATGGATTTTGTTTTTAATTCACTTGACATCAACATGGATATCACATTCTCGTAAATGCATGTAATGTTGACGAAGTTCATCAATCCAGCGGCACTGTCATATGTGACATGTAGAAAACACTGTTTCGATTTCGGATTGTGATCCAATGATATATGATATTAAGGAATATCAAATCCTGTCTAGACATTCAGATTCAAATATGACCTTTAATCTCTGCAGCGTCAAGGGACGGGGCGACTGCACAACGTATGATGGAAGATGGAGACAAGGCCAAAATAGGACCTTAACATGTGACCAACTTATCACTGGACGCTACCTGGTGATTCAGGGCACCGTCGACACTAAATCAGTCTACTGCGTGGTCGGAGTGGAAGGTGTCGCATCAATGGTTTCAAAACGTTCAGGTGAGAACTTTTACCAACATATCACAATATAGGTTTGAGGTCGTGTCAAACAAACACAGGATGTTCGTATCTACGGAAGCCTTTTAGTGTCATTAGTTTTTTAAATATTTTTTGTTAGTATCTTGAAATATCAAGATACATAAGTTGAAATTTCAAGATAATTTTCTTGAAATGTTCAAGAGAATACGTTGAAATTTCAGGATAATGAGTTGAAAATTCAAGATACTAACATGAAATTTCTAATTATTATCTTGATCATGAAATTTCAACTTAGTATCTTGAAATTTCAAGGAACAAAATTGCCCTAAAAGGCTTCCTTATGTATCAGTTAAACTCTATAGAACAAATTCCTAAGACCACTGGGTCTCGCACGGTGCCCCAATTCCCTGTGCAGACATGCTTCCATTGGGAGTGCCAAAAACCTGGGCACGTGAGTTCCGACACATCTTCAATCTGATAAGGTTTCTTGGTTTTTCATTACCATACACTACTCAGACACAGTATACTGACTCCGAGCCGAACAGTCATTGTTTTATCCCCTTAATGCCGAGCGCCAGGCAGGGTAACATCATGTACCATCTTTCAACGTCGTTTGCTATGACGCATCCAACTCCGGACTTTCCGCTCTACGGATGGACGCTCTACCACTAGACAACGGAGGCGGTTGATTGGTAGAAGATGGAAATGTTTATGGAATGCAATTCAAACCTAAAGAAAGCTGAATTTATAAATTATTGTGACAATTATAGATTCTTTTTATTCCTCCACGCCCAGGGCCCGCTTTCACAGAGCCCCTTAGTCCTAAGGTGATCGTAATTTCGGCCTTAGTCCTACACTAAGGGCACCAACCTCTTTCACAAAGCCACTTAGGTATGACCTGAGTTATATACAGAATGCGATCAAAAGAGAAAGAGGCGAGAGCAATGCGCATTGCCATTGCAAGAGAGTGTCATCATAGTGCAAAGGGGGTCCTACAGGAAGTTATTCTAACGATGACTGGTAGGGCGCTTGTAAAACCAGAGTAAATATTTTAAGGGCATCAGTATTTGTTTGTTTGTTGTTTAACACCGCACTCAGCAAAATCCCAGCTATATGACGGCGGTCTGTAAATAGTCGAGTTTGGACCAGGCAATTCAGTGATGAATATCATGAGCATCGATCCACGGAATTGGGATACGATTTATCTTTAATGATTAGTGTCTCATGTGCACGATATAAACGATGCGTATTGTCTCTTTTGAAACCTTATACATAATGCGTACATGTACAGGCAGAGCTTATGTATTTGATCTGTAATGAACACTGGTTAAAATGCGAGTTCGTCATATTTCAGCATTCTTCTCGAAGGATAACCTGATCCCATCTTACCCAGCCGTCCCACCTCTCTATTCCCACGAAGCACACAGCAAAAGCGCATGCGCTGTTTCCTGTCTCCAGGAGTCAAGATGTCTGAACTTCCGGTGGACTGACCAAACCTGCTCCCTCTACGGCGGTACAACTGCGCCACCGTATGACCACAGAGATGTTTTATAAGTTGCAACATTGTACTCAGACCTAAATTCATCCTGAATATCAACTCTCAAATCTCCAGAGCTTCATCCTTCAGAATTTAAACGAGTGATACTCTGACTTAAAGAGATGTTAACTAATTTAAAAAAACTGCCAGTATGTCCATGAGTTGCAAAGCTTAAGCTTACTTATAACTGAAATATGATCATTGGAAAATACGCAAACACGAACGCCGAAGTGTACTTTCCGTCATATTGGATAGTGTTTACAAAATCACGTTTCACGTATGCCGGTTATGAGACGCCTATAAGATCACGTATATTTGAAACTAAGCTGCGATACATGCATCCCTGAGTTCTACCTACATTTTAGAATTAAATGACAAATGGTCTTTGTCACCAATGCAAATTATCTAGATGAAATCAAGCGAAATAAATTAGGTGTGGAAACGAACACTGTGCACGGAAACCTGTACTTGTTGGAATGTAAACAAAGGAAAATTGCCCCAATTTTACACTGTGTAGTAATTTCTACTATTTTGAGAGATCCATTCGTCCAGTTGTTGCATACATTGACTCACATGTTTGAGAGTATTCACTGGAAAAGTATCGTCGCACGAATTATGGAATTACAAATATATACATTACAATGACCAGATAAATTCAACAGAAATCGTAAAAGTTTCCGTCCTTTGTGACGCCATGAATGACGCAAAATCACGCACATTTCTGACTAATTCTCTTGGTTACATTGGAAAACATAAAAACAAAGAAAAGTACACAGATTGTTTGATTGTTTCTGATTTCATACGTGACACATTTATGTACGATCCCTCAATCAAGGTCATCAATCATCTTCTGAAAATTGCGGGTACTGTTGTCAGTGAACACGCCATTTTGTAAAAGTCGGTCACCAAAACTTATGCCATACGGAAATAAATATTGTTGTACATATTTGGTAATTTCAGCGAGGTGAAAATTATTAACTCGGGATCCAGTGTGTTCTTTGATCTTATCTAGTTTGTAGTATGATCATCGCCTTGATGATCAAAATATATTGCAGTACATCGGATGACGTCACTCATGACCGTGATGCTATGTATAAATGCGCCACTGCGATCATGAGAATAGACAAAATGCACTGATTCGATGCTAAAAAGGTGAGAGTTTAGGGTGTGTAAGAAACAGATTACTGCATTCGTGGCTGTCCGATACCATTTATCTTACAACTCGCTGTTTCAAAGCGTTTCATACGTTTTGAAACAACCCGCTGTGAGTTAAATGGTATCTGACAGACACTCGTGTAGTAATCTCTATTTATGTCATAAGCATTATTAATATACAATGCGTTATATGTCATATCTAGGATGTTTAACTACCTCACGTTTGACGTTTGATAAATGACGAGACAACCGGTAAAGAGAAAATCAAAAAATGTCTTTTCAGTGTAGAGCTGGTTACCTGTAGATTTAACAGCGCTGAAATGAATTCGGAACCCAACCCCTGGGTAAATGTAAATGTGAATGTGAATGTGAATGTGAATGAAAATGTGAATGTGAATGTGAATGTGAATGTAAATGTGAATGTGAACGTAAATGTGAATGTGAATGGATCTCCACATTGAACGCACACCATGCTTATCTCAATGCAATCCATGCCAAAATTAAACGTGAACAGTTTTGTGATTAGTCAAGCGGCATTGATTGAGTCCAATATTTGAGTTGGATGAATTAATTAAACACAGATAATATCCCTTAGAACAGGTATGGTTCTAAATATGATGTGTAATACATCATACTTTTACTCGCAATATGACAGGCACTGGAAGTGTGTGGCACAGATACATAACATGTTTGGGGCGCACACACAGAAAAGCATCCTCGCAAAGATTAGATCTAAACCGTAGGGTTTTTTGTATGACGTCATTGAGAAGAACAAGAAAAACACGTTACGGTCCGGATATAGATAAATGCCAAATTAGAGGCGCCTGTGTCCTATGACTTGAAATACAGTCTCACATCCTGTAAAGATTGAAGCAATCGTAATTCTGCATTTTGTAACATTTTTATTCCACAAATTTTCCTTTTTTTAAAATGTCTGCCAAAACTGATTCCGAAAAAGGCATTGATTACTGTACTTGTGATGTGGCCGTCAAGTCAAGACATTATCAACGCTTTCAGTCAGAGGTGGTTATTGTGGGTTTAAATATCTAATCGACAAATCAGAATGAAGTATTTCCCCGATTCGCTGTAGAGCGTGTTTTGAAGCAGTCACAAATCACCATGTATCAAACAACAGTGCTCATTACACTAACACCAACCAGGACTCCATGCACCCCAATAGTTGGCTGGATTTGACTTCGGATCATTTGGTGGATCCTGGGCGGGTATTCCTCGTTTACTCCATTCTTCCAGTTTAACCTTCATCTCTTCCACAAGCTCAGGATATTTGGCCGACAGATCCAAGTGCTCTGTAGGATCGGAAGAGATATTAAAGAGCATGTACGGAGGGAATTCTATCTCGTCTTCCAGGACCAGTGGCTCTTGCCCTAACTTGGGCAGAGGTGTCCAGTCACTATAGTTGCCAGGGGATCCTTGAATGAACTTAAGGTGGTGACCATGGGGAATCGCTGATAAGGCCATTTCTTTTTCCGCTGTAATAATTATACACAAAAACAATCTCTTTTACTTGGACCTCCATTGAACAAGATGTCTGCCTGACCTACTCCATCTCTGTCAATAATATTCCCAACTGCAGCAGACCCGTGAAGATTCCGGGGTAGAATAGGTCTTCAGCAACCCATGCTTGCCGTAAAAGGTGACTATGCAAGTCGTAAAAGGCGACTAACGGGATTGGGTGGTCAGGCTCGCTGACTTGGTTGATACATGTCATCGATCCCAATTGCGTGGATCGATGCTCATGATATCAATCACTGGATTGTCTGGTCCAGACTCGATTATTTACAAACCGCCGTCATATAGCTTGAATATTGCTGAGTGCGGCGTTAAACAACAAACCAAACCAAACCAAAGTACCCGTGAAGATTCCGGGGTAGAATAGGTCTTCAGCAAACCATGCTTGCCGTAAAAGGCGACTAACGGGATCGGGTGGTCAGGCTCGCTGACTTGGTTGATGCATGTCATCGATCCAAATTGCGTGGATCGATGCTCATGATATCAATCACTGGATTGTCTGGTCCAGACTCGATTATTTACAGACCGCCGTCATATAGCTGGAATATTGCTGAGTGCGGCGTTTAACAACAAACCAACCAACCAACCCAACTGCAGCAAAGTAGGGTGCCAGTCCACCGCATGTATCATTCCAGCATTCAAATATACCTTCCTTTTAAATAGGTTCTTGCTGTAGATCAACGCCGTGCCCGTTTTTTACCCCTTCCAATATAGTGTTGTCATAGATATTGATTGGTTCGTGTCTTGTTTAACGCTTCACTGAGCAATACTCTGAGTACCCTCAACACAGAAATGCGTATCATGCACTGTCATAATTCATGTTCAGTTTATATTTGTACAGATTTGAACAATTTCTGTTTATTACATACTATTATTGCAGTGATGTCCCATCTGTCTCAATAATAATTAAATTGTGTTCATTGAACTTCCTGCATTCTAATTAGCTGAATTGGTCACATACAATGTTTGGCCCTCACTTTTTGCAGGTTCATACTCGGATGAACTCACACAAAGTGAAAGTCAATTCTTATAATTTTTTATCACAATTTCTTTCCTCAAAGGACGTAGGTCAGGATCTAAACACAATTTTATTTAGTACGTGTGACTTCATGTTTACACTGACAGCCAAACAACAACCAGGTATATCATATATTATATAATATCCCCATTAGATGAGAAAGGTCTGTAATGAACTACCTCAGTAAGTCAGTCACAATGACAGCGCGTCGTAATACATTTACATCAAGTACAAGACGTCAAAATGGCCGACACGATAAACGTGACGGGGGGATTTCCGAATTTGTTAATGAACCTGTGGCGGTTACATGTGTTAGTCATAATTGATCAACTGACCGATTATTGAAAGGTGATTAAAGATGCGTCAAACAGACACCAAGGTAAATTCGTTGATTGCTGGAGACGGTCAGTGACAGCCTAGACACAGATCGAGTCGATACTGACGATAGTTTGGATGTGCATTTTTTCGTTTGTTCATTAGGATGGGCCGTGAATTCGTGAACAATCATACAGTCAAGCTGTCTTACGTTTCTCAATGTATACTGAAATGCTGAGACCAAGATTAAAAGGTTCTAAATGATCAGAAATAATGCTTATGTATGTTTTCGTGCTAGGGAATTCCCAGGGGTTTCCCCAGGAATGTGGAAGTAGTCCGTCAGTGTTTACGTCATTTCAAGAACACGGTCTCGTGAAAAACGTATGAACGTCAAATTGTGTCGTTCATACACTTATGAACGTCAACTTCGCGGTCATGTGATCGACCTCTCGTCCAATGGAAAAGCCGTATATCGTGTAAACGTCAAATTAAAAGATTATTTCCAAATGAATGTAAAAGATTAAGCCACGCCCACCGAGGCGCACTACTTTTATTACTACGAAATGTCGGGGAATCCCAATATTACAGTCAAGGAAATTCCCTTTCTGTTCATGTGTATCGTCATGCACAGGACATTTCGCAACATTCATGCATATCCATTGTCCAAACTACCCTTTGAAACCGAAAGCCGAGAAGGAATGAAACAGCAAACGTGCAGGCTTGCTCGCCTGGTTTTTCCCCCCGCTCTTCTCGGTTCCACAACTTTCATGTCTTCGGGTTTCATTTCTAACCAGCGTTTTTCCAACTGTGTTTTCCCGGTATCAGGGAACTTATGTTCGAATCTGGTGGTAACTGACCATGTCATTTTAAACAGGCGCCTTCTCCCGGACATATTTTGGATGATGTAAAGCGAGCTGAGGTCCATGCAGGTAGCAAAAGTACTGTAAGTCCCAATGGACCCTAGCGTGGTGATCTACCTTCAGTTGTTGGCGATCTATAGCATGTTTTTATATTTTGTTGCAAAATGATAATACTTTTTTACATGCTCTCTAACTAGTTATATGTAAATCGGTGATATTCTAGTTATTATACTGCCCTTCGTCGGCAGAATTTTATACATTTTAAAATATATTGCCAATCTCAATTTTTTGTTCGTCACGATATGGCTGAAATATTGCTGACGTTAAACTTTAACTCACACACTCACTCACCCGGTCATATTTCTTTCGGTTCGTTACAGTCTGGCTGTTGCAGTTCTTCTCGCCTCTGGCCTTGATTGACGGGTCCAATGAACAAGGTTTTGATCCTGCTCTCCGTTGATTGGCTCCTGGCTGTGTAGGCGTGTCAAGTTACGTGCATAAATTAAACAATCACCTGATTCATGTCACGCCACAGTATGTATTCAAACACCTGGAATGTTTTCAATCTCGTCATTTTTATCTGTTTTGATATATACAACTGTTTTTGGTTTTACAAGTGTAGATAAAACATGTATTACGTTGTCAAATTTAATTTTAAGCATTGACTGTGTAATTTTTTCGGTTCATTGAGGTATGAATCGAAAAACCAATGTGCAAACTTTTATAAGAATCCGCGTAAACAGTCAATCCTTCATTGGATAGATGTATATTGTGTCAATCTAATTATGTTTTTTTGTTCGAAAGTAATCTATTAATATATCAAAAAGCAAATTCAATAATAAGTGTAGCCCACAATAAGTGAAACACCTTTTGAATGGATTTTTCAACATGTTTGAATGTAAATATATGTAACACCTGCCCTCGTATACAACATGAACGTCAAGGCAAAGCTTTATTGGATTTACTACTGTATGTACATTGTTCAACCCATTCATACATTACAAATATGCCTGCAGATATTTATTAAAACAAGAGCAACGTACCGAAACAATTCTTTCATTCATACGCACATGCAAAATATGATTATCATGATGTTTTATTGCCTGGCACATATATATCATCTCCAATTGATATTCCAGCGACCGATGCACTTGTAGTTTGGGGAGAAAAGTGAGCGAGTTAAGTTTGAGATTGATTTAATGTCACTTTGAAAGGTATTTAGTTATATCACGATGTGTCATGTTGATGTTGGATGAAAGTCGGAACAGAAGGTACATGTAGCAGCCGTTTACCACTTTGGTAAAACCAAAAAGCGCGGGAATGGTGCAGACAAACCTATGGCCATGATCAGAGCGAATCTCACATTTGAACCCAAGTTCTAGATTCCTGCCACGGCTAATGGGCAACGCCTTAATCGTCAATGCCCTTAGCCAGGACATGTTTCCATTCATGTTTGCATGGTTTTACCAAGTCAGCTTACCCACAGAAAAAAGCAAAAACGGACTAAATTTAACACATAATCAGCTAGGTCATTGATATGAATCACTAAGTACGCTAGCTAAAATAGGATTAAAGACATCGTTGCCATCAAATACTGTTACAGTCAGGTATGTAATATACATGTACGAGTACTGAAATCACCGACATGAAATACAAAGTCAGCTGATAATATAAAAAAATGACATTGCTGACATACCTCAAATACGTGAGTTGTATTAATTTATGAAACACATATAATTTCCTTGAAAACAAGTGTTGCTCTGACTATGCTATTTAATACATTATACATGCTTATGTGACCGGCAAAAGAGTGTTTAACACAACTACTTTGCCTATGATATGTGCGCACACAAAGAAAGGCACTTTGCATGACGTCACTAGGAGGAAATCAATATGATGTCAGAGTCGGAATATAGAAGAGCGCCAAACCTGAGGTTCCTGTATCCCATAACTTGGAATACACTCTCACATACTATTGAGAAAGTAGCAATCATAACTCTGGATTTTGTAATTTATAATTCCACATATTCTCTTTATTTCAAGCAGTCTATACATATTAACATCCACGGTGATGTGACCGTCAAGTCATTATCAGCGCTTTCAATCAGAGGTGTTTTTTTGTGGTTTTAAATATCTCTTTAACAAATCAGAATCAAACATTTCCCTGATTCACTGAAAAGCATGTTTTGAAGCCGTCACAAATCACCATGTATCAAACAACAGTGCCCATTTCACTAACACCAACCAGGACTCCATACACCCCCATAGTTGGCTGGATTTGACTTCGGATCTTTTGGTGGATTCTGGGCGGGTATTCCTCGTTTCCTCCATTCTTCCAGTTTAACCTTCATCTCATCCACAAGCTCAGGGTATTTGGCCGACAGATCAAAGTGCTCTGTAGGATCGGAAGTGATATTGAAGAGCATGTACGGTGGGAATTCTATCTCGTCTTCCAAGACCAGTGGCTCTTGCCCTAACTTGGGCAGAGGTGTCCAGTCACTGTAGTTGCCAGGGGATCCTTGAATCAACTTTAGGTGACCATAGCGAATCGCCGCTGAACCATTTCTTTTTCCGCTGTAATAATTATACACAAAACCATCCCTTTTACTTGGACCTCCATTCAACAACATGTCTGCCTGACCCACTCCATCTCTGTCAATAATATTCCCAAGATCTCCTCCAGCAATCTGCAGCAAGGTAGGGTACCAGTCCACCGCATGCATCATCCCAGTGTTCAAATATCCCTTCTTTGTAAGTAGGTTCTTGCTGTAGATGAATGCTGTGCCCTTTGTGCCCCCTTCCCATAGTGTTGTCTTAGCACCACGTAGTGGTAGATTATTGGCCGCAACGTAGGTTGGACCCCCGTTATCTGTAGTAAACACCATGAGCAGGTTCTCCATCAAGCCAGTCTCAACTAAAGCATCCGTGATGTTGCCAACAGCCTCATCCAAAGCATTTACCATCCCACAATACATTCTCCGGTCGCGATGTGGAATGTGACTGCATATATTCTCATACCTCTTTGGAACCTGCAAAGGCGTGTGAACAGACTGGAAAGGCAGATAGAGGAATAAAGATTGGGATCTGTCATGCGAACGAATGATGTCAACAGCTCTACCTGCAAAAACATTGGCAGAGTAATCACCATCATAAAACTTAAGCGGTTTCTTGTCCATTCGGAAATCCAGGCCAGTGTAATTAGACGAGGTATGTCTAATGTGACTGTAATAATCTTCAGCTCCTGAAAAGTACCCTAGAAATGATTGAAAACCTCTGTACGTTGGTGTATAGCTCCAGTTACAATACCCCAGGTGCCACTTACCAACTATGTGACTCACGTATCCAAGCTGGTTCAGCGCTTCGGGAAGTGTAGTGAAATTTAGGGGCAAGAACTTCGGCTGTTCAACATTAATAACGCCATCTTGGAGTCCGGTCCTGTAGGGGAAGTATCCGGTCATGAAACAGCTCCTGGAGGGAGAACAGACAGGCTGGACATAGGAAGAGTTCAGGATGACACCCTCATGGGCAAGACGGTCCAGGTTCGGTGTTCTCATCTGTGGATTCCGGAACCCGACATCATTCCAGCCCAAATCATCTGCAACTACAAATATTATATTTGGTGGTGATGCTTCTTTTGGGCTAGAGTTAACTGTTGAGAGACATGCATAGGAAAAGAGCAACAATAAGCAGCGTTTTGCCATGTTCCTCACGCGAAGTATGTCCTCCAAATGCCCTTTAAGCTACATGTTGTAGAATGATATTGATTGGTTCGTGTCTTGTTTAACGCTTCACTGAGCAATAATCTGAGTGTCCATTACACAGAAATGCGTATTATGTACTGTCATAATTTATGTTCAATATATATTTGTACAGATTTGACCAATTTCTGTTTATTAAATATTATTATTACATTGATGTCTCATCTGTCTCAATATTGGATAGGTGTATATTGTGTCAATTTAATTATGTTTTGCTTTGTAGACACAAAGCATGTATATATTTGTTGTACGATCATTTAGCGCTGGTCGATCAGTATCTATGCAGCAGGGAGTATGTATGTTTAGTTAGATCTCAAACAGATAATCTGGCTTTACAGTTATGTTCGCAGAATAATATTGTAATTATCATTGCCACTTCATACCCAGTCCTTTTTTCAGATAAACATTATCTCTACGACATAATCTCTCATGGGAGTTGATATAGCATAATATCGTCAAAGGATTGGGACATTTCATCTGAAGGTACTCAGTAATGCTAAATATGGATTGGATGGCTTTTCTTATATTCTTACTTTGTTATGCTGTATTTTTGGCATCAGAGGCATCCAGTTAGCGTTACTATTATTATTATGTTGTGGAGTTATTCATCCCCATCCAGGCCCTGAGTATTCAGATTTAAGTATTGTTCATATCAATGTCTGTAACCTACAAGGTAAAATCGATTTAATCAATGCCGAACTTCACGATTATGATATTGTATGTATTTCCGTAACATGGCTGCATAGTGGCATTAGAGACGAGGACATTCCACTACCTGGTTACCATCTGCCTCTACGTAAGGGCCGCCCCACTAGATTTGGTTGGTTTGTTGTTTAACGCAGCACTCAGCAATATTCCAGCTATATGACGGCGGTCTGTAATTAATCGAATCTAGACCAGACAATCCAGTGATTAATATCATGAGCATTGATCCATGCAATTTGGATCGATGGCATGCATCAACCAAGTCAGCGAGCCTGACCACCCGATCCCGTTAGTCGCCTTTTCCGACAAGCATAGTGGCCTTTTACGGCAAGCATGCCATTGGGTTGCTGAAGATCTATTCTACCCCGGATCTTCACGGGTCCGCCCCACTAGAGGAGGCGGAGTTGCAGTATACGTTAGGGATACTTTACACTTATTGCGCAGGACTGACTTGCCACGTCATGAAGCGGTTTGGGTTCAGATTACATCACGTAACCAAAAATTGTTAATTGGTACGTTTTATAGAGCTTCCTTCGACCTACATTATTGGGACCTGACTGACCAGTCGGTCTCTCTAGCTGTCGATGATAATATTTAAATAGTTGCCATTGGAGACTTTAATGTCAACTTACTCAGTGATACTGACATACATACAAATTATTAAGGATCCAACAAGGATAACGAGTACGTCTTCTGCACTTATTGACCTTATATTTGTCTCATGTCCAGACTTGGTCAGCATGTCAGGAGTTAATCCCCCTTTTGCATTGATCATTGCTCAATATTTGTTAATTTAAAATATCAAAAGATGAAAAGTAGATCCTTCATGAGAACTATCTATGATTAAAATGGAATTAATAAATAACAATTGATAGAATTTAGCAATAATATAGATTGGGAATCCTTGTTTGCTGCTGATGATATAAATGTTATTACCGAAAATGTTACTAATACAGTTAAGACAATATTTAAACAGTGTATACCAAACAAGGTTTACGAATATGCACCCTGGATGAACGGACATATTCGAAAATTGATGAGGAAGCGGAATAGGATTTAACAAGAAGCCAAAACGTAAAAATGTAGCAGGTCACTGGGAGCAGTTCAGAACGCGTAATTTAGTCATCTCTGAAATTCGAAAATGCAAATCTGAATTTAATTCCAAAATTGACGATATTGTAGATACTACACAAGGGTAAGAACACTTGGTGGCGGCTAATTAAAGACTATCTTCAAACGTCAAGAAAACGTAGTCGCCAGTCCCCCCCCCCCCCCCATGAGGACGATATTGATAAAGCAAATGTTCTTAATGGTTATTTCGTAGAACAAGCCTCAGTTCCAGATGTTTATCTGAGAAAGAAATAGAGGATGTATTGTTGTCATTTGACGTATCGAAATCTACTGGTCCTTATATGATAAATAATCGTCTATTAAAGACATTGACTATTGTTTTATCGAAACCACTTGTAAAGTTATATAATTTATCCCTGTCCTAACATATCCTTCCTATGCCTTGGAAACAGTCGTCAGTAATCCCAATTTATCAGAAAAGTGACATCCATGTTTGTTGTAACTACAGACCGATCGCGCACACGAGTTGGCTATCGAAAGTATTTGAAAAGTGTGTCCTAAAACATGTGCACAACCATTTCTTGGATAATCAAGTTATTTCTTGTTTGCAATCAGGGTTTACCGCCGGCGACTCAACTGCTTACCAACTGACCAATCTTTATGATTTCAAAGGTAATGCCTTAGATGATGGAAAGGAAGTAATGGCAATAATCTGTGACATTATTAAAGCTTTCGATCGTGTTTGGCACAAAGGTTTGTTACATAAATTAAGCAAGTGCGGGATAAAAGGGACTCTCTTATAATGGTTCCAAAGTTACTTAACGGGTAGAAAGCAACATACAGTTATTAATGGACACAAATCGAATGTTAAACCTGTACTTGCTGGTGTTCCTCAAGGTTCAGTGTTAGGGCCCTTATTATTTTTAGTATTCATTAATGATATCGTCTGTGACATTAAATGTAATGTAAAATTGTTTGCTGACGATGCTTCGCTATATGTCATAATTGATGATCCATTATCAACACGTATTTCAATTAATTGTGATTTGGAACGAATGTCTCAATGGGCTAAAACTTTAATCCCGATAAAACAGAAGCAATTCAATTTTCAAGAAAACGTAACGTCACTGTCCTGCCTGATCTGTTCATGAATGATGTAAAAATAAAGAATGTTAATAGCCACAAACATCTCGGGCTAAGTTAACAAAGTGATGAGCATTGTAATAGACATACTGAAAATCTAACTGCCAAGGTTAGCCCATTGATAAATTGCTTTCGTAATCTGAAATATCGTTTGAACAGACACAGTCTACATACGTTCTATTGTTCATTCATATAACCCTTGTTTGATAACAGTGACCATATATGAAATAAATGAACAAAGGGTCAAGAATTGTCCCTGGAAATGTTACATCTAGATGCACTTAGGACAATATGTGGTGCCGTGAGGGGCACAAGTCATACGAAATAATATAACGAAACCGGACTATCCTCCTTGGCTGAGAGACGACACTTTCACAAATTATGCATTTTTATAAAATGAAAAGTGGGACAGCGCCAAATTATTTATGTGATATGGTACCTGTAGAAACCTTGGATCGCCCACATTATGAAACACGTAACACAAACGAATACTATGAGCCTAATTACCTTCCACAGTCTCCGCCTGGAATGTACTAGATTCTACTTTGAGAGACGCTGCTTCATTATCTCAGTTCAAAAAAACTGTATAAGTGTATTAAATCAGAAGTGCCTGACATATTTAAGACTACTGGTTCACGCGTAAATCAGATAATCCACTGTAAGTTAAGACTAAATGTAGTGATCTGAACGGTCACAAATTTGAAAGATTTATTAGCGATAATGCTGAATGTTCATGGGGTTTTTTCAACGAAAGTGCTTTACACTACCTATTTACTTGCCAAAATTATACTTAGATTAGATCTGAAAGCTATTATTATGTTAATGGATATGACCTACGAACCGTCCTGTTTGGTAACGTCAGCCAAGACGAAGAAATACTGCTGAATATCGTTGACTCTGTACATCATTTCTTCTCTATGAGCAAAAGATTTGTCTAAACATGCACTCTTATATAAATCTCACTAAAAACTGTTTACCCTTGATGTACCACATATGACTTAATGCCAAGTCTATACTGTACTGTATAATTATACTACTGCTGCTTGTTCGGATTTTGTCGGAGAAATATATGTATCTAGCTAGGCTCTGCCTGTTTATCAATCCCCTTTCACTGTACCAAGTGGAAATAAATATTGTTTAAAAAAAATGCAGGACTGTGAAGTTGACGTAACACCTAAAAGTTGATGATGATAATATATGAATGTTAATGCATCAAGCGCTGCGTGTGAAGATAAATTTATATACATTTGACACATTAACATATTGCAACACCTATTTTTACGGTAAAATTAGATACAGTTAAACGTCAGTAGCATATAACCGTTGAAATTAAAAGGCCTACAAAAAGATGTATTTCTTATAATAGAAGGTCCATAAGGGTATTTAGTGAAGTACCGTAACTCGTTACAAAAAAATAGTTCTCTTTATATTCAATGCTGGACATTTCCCCACAACCCACTTTTTGTTTGTTTTTGGTAAAAGTTAATAAGAGGAGGTTCGGTGGGGGGCTAGAGGTACTTTCCAGAGGGTGTCATTCTGACATTACCCACTATTTACTGGAGGATACTGGAAATGCATACAGACTGTCATGTTGTCTGACTGCAGATAATATTTGTTATCTTAACAATCACTGGGGGTTTCACATTAGGTGTTGTATTTTTTTTTGATTGCCCCAATGATCCTGCTGAGTATTGGTGCTGAGTGATGTCAAAGGTAACATTTTATTATTAGAGGAAATTGGTAGTGAATACTTAATACCATGTATACAGGATATCTTCAGGATTTTTAGCCCTTTCTTTCTCTGAAGGTAATTCTGATGGAAAGAGGTAACTCAACCAGTTCATGCATTCCATTATGGTAAAAGAAGATCAGACTTGGTTAGCATCCGTGTTTTTCTGTGACAACTTCCCTCCCCTCGCGATCTAACGTTATAACATTTCAGGTCATAGACATCCTCTTAGACACAGCAGATGCGTTCTGGACATAACCTTTCGGCTCCATAGTCTGTACTGTCTTAAAATTGACTTAATTAGTCTTCGGATGTTACGTCTAGTACACACAAACAGGACCATTTAGCCTATTTAAGGAATGTAGCAGGCAGTGGATCTTCCAGTTGACTGACTTACTGTTGATAATATCCGTTTTCTTTCAGCAAATAGAGATAGTTAGTAACACAAATATTCGATATACAACGAATATTTGCACAACTATCACCAAACTATTTGACACTGACACCGTATCAAACCCCGGGGCAGACTGGACACAGTTGGGTGGGCAACGATTACATAACCCCTACCGACTGGGTAGGGATGATGGTTTAAAGCGAAACGGACAACCCTGTAATAAATGCTGGGCGGTGCCTTTGATCTTGCCTCTAACCATGCATGTAGTAGGAGTAAACGATGATCAGGATGACCTGAAAATAAACAAGATTCTTCCTCGTTGTATATCAAGGCACCAATTCCTCGGTCACGGGGTTTTGTTATGTATATGTGCCCAGTGTATCCACAATTAACTAGAATGTTTCATACATACATGTATATGCGTGGTTTATAAACACATGTATAACGTTTATTCACGTTTGGCGTGGCAGACTGAAATTGAACATTATGATAGCGTCAGTAGGGATAATAGAGGTCAAAACACATAACTTTTTGGCCACAGACCGTGGCATATGACGATCATAAATAAATATGTTTAAGGCCAGATTATTTACAACAATACAGTTCAAATATTGTGTTCAATAAAAGAAAACGTTGATAGATTTTTAACACACTTATTTTTGTACTATTAAACAAACTGGAAATTGAAGACATTTTCGCTGATTGTAATAACTTCAAGGTAAAAATATCATATCTGTCTCTGAAATTCACGAGCATAGTTGCTGTCAAACATGAATATAAGAACATAATCAGGGCGGCCAGTTTTGACTTGTCGTGTGCCTTAGAGTGAGATTAAACATGTCAAAAGCGATTGACCCTACACTATAGGGTCATTTACTGCAGCGTTCTAACTGTCAACCGTCTTAACATTACCATACCGTTTGTTATATATCGACTCCCTGTCTCTATGTCGGTAACTGCGGTCCAAATTTATCAACTTATTCATCTATTGTTGCAAACTTGACTGATTTGTTTACACAATAAAAATGCTACGACTGAGGCAGTCAAGCACCTGTATAAGAAATGTAAAAGCAGCCATGTCACATGCAGTCCAAGACGCAGGCAACTATTTCGCCGCAATTCAACTTAAACAATGCTGATGTGTCGTGACATTAAACTTGACACAGACAAAACATTTTTCGAGAGAGTGTCGCACAATTTTATTAAAGCTTTATTTACACGTTTGTCAACGCTCATGTTGACGGGGAATTAGCTCTTGAGGGAATAAACGACAAAACGGACATCACTGTCCCGGAACACTTATCCACAACATGTAAACAATTAACAACAATTGCACAATGAGCGGAATACCTGCTCTGACAACACAAACACAGCGATGAGCGAATCTTCCAGCTCAGGCATACCTGAGGTGAGCGGAGCTCCAGCTCAACCTCAGGACGTTTCCTATGAGCGGTACATCCTGCTCGAGGTTGTCCTTACACCAATGCTCGGAATACCAAGCTTGACTAACACCGCGTAATGGTAACACATATATAGTAATGAACAACAATGGTTGGTTGGTTTGTTGTTTAACGCCGCACTCAGCAATGGTCCAGCTATATGACGGCGGTCTGTAAACAATCGAGTCTGGACCAGACAATCCAGTGATTAATATCATGAGCATCGATCCACGCAATTGGGATCGATGACATGCATCAACCAAGTCAGCAAGCCTGACCACCTGATCCCGTTAGTCGCCTTTTATGACAAGCAAAGTCGCCTTTTTCGGCAAGCATGGGTTGCTGAAGACCTATTCTAGCCCGGAATCTTCACGGGTCTTATGACAATTAAGTTATGGAGACATATACATGTCATGGCTACAGGGTAATTAGCCTTTGGAATCAAATGTTCTTCAGACAATGGTAGTCGTAAATCAGTCGCTATGACAACTTGATAAACTATAATAATATGAATATTAAAATTCATCATCACTTTTCAAGTTTACTAAAATGTCACCAGTTGGAAGATGTCACAGATAAACAAGGATTCTAACTAAGTTTGATTGTCACAGGTTTTTCCCCAATTTGCCAGCACACTGCAGAGGATTAACAGTTACCGTGAGTGAGCATGGTTTTACGCGGCTTCTTTAAGCAGTCATGCCAAAAACGCTCACAGTACATGTAGTTAGTAAAAAGCGATTGACCCTACAAGATAGGGTCATTTACTCCAACGTTCTAACTGTCTATCGTCTTAACAGGACCATAACGTTTGTTATATATCGACGACCTGTCTCCATGTCTTTAGTTGTTAATCGGTAACTGCGGTCCAAATTTATCAACTTATTCATCTATTGTTGCAAACCTGACTGATTTGTTCACACAATAATTTTATCATGCACAACTGAGGCAGTCAAGCACCTGTATAAGAAAAATAAAAGCAGCCATGTTTCATGTAGTCCCAAAAGCTTGCAATTATTTCGCCGCAATATAACTGAAAAAATGCTGATGTGACGTGAGTTATAAACTTACCCACAGACAATTCATTTTTCCAGAGAGTGTAGCACAATTTTATGAAAGTTTTATTTACAATTTGAAAAACTATAATAACATGAATATTAAAATTCATCATCACTTTTCAAGTTTACTAAAATGTGACCAGTTTGAAGATGTCACAGATAAACAAGGATTCTAACTAAGTTTGATTGTCACAGGTTTATCCCCAATTTGCCAGCACACTGCAGAGGATTAACAGTTACTGTGAGTGAGCATGGTTTTACGCCGCTTCTTTAAGCACTCATGCCAAAAACGCTCTCAGTAGTTAGTGAGTAAACTCAGCTGAGGATTTTACTAGTATCCATCACAACCTATGAAAGTTAACATGTGAATATACCCAGTTCACTGAAATTGCAATAATTAAGGAACTTGCAGTGACCAATTAACAAGTAATCAGTAATATAGTTTATTATAAGTACTGGGAACGCAAAACAACTTCATTGTAAATAGACAAATGCACCTGTGAATGGCGTGGTGGCCGTAGCCTTGTAGATCAAGGTTTTTAAAACCGAGTGAAACAAAGACAAGGTGCCAGCCTACACTGGAAATGCTGTATGCTGCACGTCCAACCTCCATCAACACCTCCAGTGATCTTTTCGCGATCCCGAGCCTGGCGCATAACCATTGTCATGACCTGGTTGAATGATTTCCTTTCATCAACGTGAAAGGATTACCCACAGAGAAAGAAAGGATGAAAATCCTAAAGATATCCTACCCACACGGTATAAGTACTCACAACCAATTTCCTCTAATAGTAAACTGTCACCTTTGGTATCCCCAGCAATAATCACCATGGTCATTGGGCAAATGTAAAAATCAAAAACCCTAACGATATTCTGTCTACATGGTCACACCAGGTTAATTCTGAAGATCTCAAATTCTATTAACAGTGAGACAATATGGCTGTTTCATTCATTTCCAATATCCTCTTAGAATTAGTGATAAATGTTAGAGTCCCACACAAAACTTTCTCTTAATAATTCTTATAAACCTCCGGTGACGTCATCCTATTGTTCTCCGGTAGGGGTAAATCTCATAAACAGGGACGTTGTAATGTCCCTGGGATTTTATAGGATATTCAAGTCATATTTGCTATATAATGTGTTATAATATTCCAGGGATATTATATTATGTCCCGGGTATTTTATTAATATAACTTCCGTTCAGATTGTAACATGATATGAAATGTAAAATCAAATGACAAATGTTTTCTTCATATTCCCGAGGATCGAACTCGCAACCGTCATATCTGTAGCCCAGCGTGTGTACCACAAGGTTACAGAGGTGTTATTAGCCGCACTGCTTTTTAGAATGTCCTTTTCAAGATCCGTACGCCAGCAACAGATATTTTACGCCCGTTTCCTAAGGTTCAGGGAAAGTATGTTCGAAACATAAAAATGTTGATAAATGTTGTTTTAAGTTTCTTTTTTCGGTTCATAAGTTAGATAAAACACTTCCCCTCGGGTGTTTATGATATCTAAAACCGTTATCCTTGGGTTGCGTGTTATACGTGTGATAAGAACCCTTGGAGGTGCCTTATTGTACACTTATAATGGGTTGAAATTTAGTTTGGGGGTAATTTTAAGGTTCAAAATCGGTTTATAAGTAAGATAAAACCCTTCCCCTCGGGCTGTTATGATATTTTAAACCCTTTCCATTCGGAAAATCCTTGGGGATGCGGGTTTTAAATATCATAACAACCCTCGGACGTGTTTTATCCCATACTTACAAAATACCAAACAGAAAGTAGGGCGAGGGAAAATGGGACATATTCCAATGTGAAATAATAAGACATAAGTAGTGGTGACTGTTGTATCATAGTTGTACTTTCTAAAGCTTAAATTTGGCGAATAGAAAACGTTATATTTGCAGTCACCTGGAATGACTCGCGTGGGGAAAAGTTAAAACGAATATGTCCGCAATCCACAAACAATCACTTCATTAATGGCGAACATTTACCAACCCGGGACAATCGTATCAACTCGGGGGTTCCCCTAACAATAAACTCGTACTAAACACTACTGTTCTACTGGCGGGTAGCCACAATGACTAGACTGGACCCTCGTGGATTGGTTCATGCCATAAAAGTCCAGCAACCGAACACTAATTAAGACGGGCCGATCTTGTGTTTATGGCCTGGTGAACACAGGTCAACGGCCGCTCATTAACTCAAGATTCACATCTCACTGTTTTGATTTATCTCACTATTCATTTGATATATTTGCCAACTTCAACTGAAACCCGCTCCCATGTTACACGAGTGACCCACGCGTGCTCAACGGGTTGCACACGCGCTGCACACCCGTTGCACACGCGTGTTCAACGTGTGCTCAACCCGTGTGCAACCCGTTGAGCATCCGTGTCACATGCGTGTTACACGCGATCTCAACGCGTGTTAGGGGAATGAACTTTTAGGCAGTTGTGTACAAAGCTTTATTGGATTTACTACTGTATGTACATTGTTCAACCCATTCATACATTACAAATATGCCTGCAGATGTTAATTAAAACAAGGGCAACGTACCGAAAGAATTCTTTCATTCATACGCACAGACAAAATATGATTGTCGTGATGTTTTATTGCCTGGCACATACAGGTATATATCATCTCCTATTCATATTCCATGTGATGTACAGAGTTGGTTGACAAGTTTATATACAGGTAGGAGGCAGTGTTTATACAGTAGAGTAGATATCAGATGTTGTTACAGAAGTGGAGAAGCCTGTTTTGTACACAAAAAGGGTAGTAAACATATTGACCTGCGAAGTCAGTAACATAAACAAAAGGATGAAGCAAGTATAACATAAACATAAGGATTATGCCTCATTGGGATCTCTGATGAATTGATGGTGCCGGGTGTATGTAATAGCCTTGTTTACGGTTGATTGACGGTTGAAGTCTTTTGATGTTGATCGCTTCCTGTAGTTTTCTGATTTTGAAGTCTTTGGGGTTGTTGGTGAGGGCTTTGACTTTATCCCACTGGATGCTTTGGCTTGGGTTTTCGCGGATATGGTCTGATAGAGCTGTTTTGGAGCTGCCTCCTATCTGTATATATAATTGTTAATCATACTCGGTACATCACCTGCTTGATGTGTTGTGTTGCTCACGATGTTAGAACCTACACTGAAACGTCGCTCCTAATTGTAATAAAGAAGTTGTTCATCCATAAATCATATCCTTACTTTAAATATCTACTTAACAAATGAGAATCGAACATCCTTCCCTGATTCACTGTAGAGCATGTTTTGAAGCCATCACAAATCACCATGTATCAAACAACAGTGCTCATTTCACTAACACCAACCAGGACTCCATACACCCCCATAGTTAGCTGGATTTGACTTCGGATCCGTTGGTGGATCCTGGGCGGGTATTCCTCGTTTTCTCCATTCCTCCAGTTTAACCTTCATCCCTTCCACAAGTTCAGGGAATTTGGTCGACAGATCAAAGTGCTCTGTGGGATCGGAAGAGATATTGAAGAGCATGTACGGTGGGAATTCTTCTTCTGCCAAGATCGGTGGCTCTTGCCCTAACTTTGGCAGAGGTGTCCAGTCACTGTATTTGCCAGGGGATCCTTGAATCAACTTAAGGTGACCATAGCGAATCGCGGCTGAACCATTTCTTTTTCCGCTGTAATAATTATACACAAAACCACCCCTTTTACTAGGACCTCCATTCAACAACATGTCTGCCTGACCTACTCCATCTCTGTCAATAATATTCCCAAGATCTCCTCCAGCAATCTGCAGCAAGGTAGGGTACCAGTCCACCGCATGCATCATCCCAGTGTTCAAATATCCCTTCTTTTTAAGTAGGTTCTTGCTGTAGATGAATGCTGTGCCCTTTGTGCCCCCTTCCCATAGTGTTGTCTTAGCACCACGTAGTGGTAGATTATTGGCCGCAATGTAGGTTGGACCCCCGTTATCTGTAGTAAACACCATTAGCAGGTTCTCCATCAAGCCAGTCTCAACTAAAGCATCCGTGATGTTGCCAACAGCCTCATCTAAAGCATTTACCATCCCACAATAAATTCTCCTGTGAAGATCTTGTATGTGGTTACATCTGTCCTCGTACTCCCCTGGCACCTGCAACGGCTCGTGTACAGACTGGAACGGCAGATAGAGGAATAACGATTGGTTTTGTTTATGTGACCGGATGATGTCAATTGCTTTTTTTGCGAAAATATTAGCTGAATATTCACCTCTACGGGTAGTTAAAGGCGCCTTGTCCGTTCGGAAATCAAGGCTAGTGTAATTAAACGTGTCTTTACGATAGTGGGTGTAATAATCTTCAGCTCCTGAATAGTACCCTAGAAATGATTGAAAACCTCTGTACGTTGGTGTATAGCTCCAGTTACAATACCCCAGGTGCCACTTACCAACTATGTGACTCACGTATCCAAGCTGGTTCAGCGCTTCAGGAAGTGTAGTGAAATTTAGGGGTAAGAACTTCGGCTGTTCAACATTAACAACGCCATCTTGGAGTCCGGTCCTGTAGGGGAAGTATCCGGTCATGAAACAACTCCTGGAGGGAGAACAGACAGGCTGGACATAGGAAGAGTTCAGGATGACACCCTCATGGGCAAGACGGTCCAGGTTCGGTGTTCTCATCTGTGGATTCCTGAACCCGACATCATTCCAGCCCAGGTCATCTGCCACTATAAATATGAAGTTTGGAGGAGCTGCTCCTTTCGGGTTAGTGTAACATGACGCGAGACATGTGTAGTAGAGGAGCAAGAGGAAGCAGCCTTTCACCATGGTGGATATCGTACCACTGATGATCAGTCACTCTGGACTTCGATCGTCTAGTGTTATAAACATGTGCATTACCGTATCAGTACAGCAAGGGCAGACGCATTGTTATCAGTATTACATTACAGGCAATCCCACATCGTGTAGATGGCAGGTGGTTAATGTGACAGTAGATAATTTATGTCTTTAGTCGTTGTACTCATCAAAGCATTAATGTCCCTGCTTTCGAAGATTGTGTATAAAGCACAGATATCACGCATTTTTGTACTAAAGAACCCATTAGTATTAAAAGGGCTACGATGTCTTTGTGTTTGTTGTCCATTTCCAGCCCAAGTCTGGACCTTGTAGTTAGTGTGTTATGGAAACTGAGACATTGTGTCAATGTTATTAAAACAGGCATTAACTGTTTGATAGAGATATAAATCATACTATTTGAAGAAGCAGACGCGGAGTTTAACCTCCCATTCACGATTATTGTCGCTTGTATCGCCACGGACAAGTCCGTGTGTGCGTATGTATGTGTCTGTGTGTGTCTGTGTTTGTGTCTGTGTGTCTCTGTGTGTCTCTGTCTGTGTATGTGTGTTTTATCTATTTGTGGTCGACCGGACTTGCCAGATGGTTGGTGCTTGCTCGCTGAGGCTCAGACACATTATACTGACCAGTCCCCTAATGCTGAGCGCATACCTGGTCCGCATACCTAGTCCGCTTAACCACAGAGAGTGAGTGAGTGAGTGAGTGAGTTTTACGCCGCTTTTAGCAATATTCCAGCAATATCACGGCGGGGCTTAACCACAGAGAAGACAAAGACGTCGGAATAGATACGACATATTTAATCAGCAAGGTCATTGATATGAGACAGCTCGGTAAAAGAGGATAACGAACATAGCTGCCATATAATACTATTAACGTCAGCTGATAGTATAGGAGACACGAAACAGACGTCACCTCGTTAGCATAGAAGATAGACAATCACTGAAATGAATCACTAAGTCAGTTTGTTAATATAGAAGAATGGACAACATTGATATGAAACCCAAAGTTCAATTAACCTGAGGGAAATTGCTCTGGTTCCCTCGTGTATAAACGAGAGTCAGGTGCTCTGGTTCCCTGGTGCTCTGGTAATATAGAAGAATGGACACCATTGATATGAAACCCAAAGTCAGCTGGTAAGAGAGGAGAAATGCTGCCGTAACCAAGTCAGCCATAACAAGCTATGGGAGAGATCCGTGGTGTTCCTAGTTATACCCATATGCAAAGCGACTCCAGACACTAGAACAATTTATGTGAACACTTGACTTTCCTCAGCATATATTCGACAGGGATTCATAAACACATGCTAATGGTGTAGTCGGAATCGCACTATGTATTTTCCTTTCAGCAGATATTTCTCATGATGATGGAAATCTTTTTTTTGCCGCTGTTTTTAACCGTGCATGACTCATCCATGTTCGTATCCTGCCCCAACGGTCGCAATCGTCACAAACACATGCAAAGGCAAGTCAAGTGGTCACCTGACCAAAGACGAGAACATTTGGTACAAGTCAACATAGGAACCCATGAGCAGAGGTATTGGCTTAACACACCTAGAAACATAAACAGGACGAACAGCAAATTGCGGCAAAATAAATTGGTATGACTAGATGACTACCCTAAACTCGGAAGTTCCTTACTTATGTCCTCTTTTTGAGTCATGGTGTTCGGTTCCCTATTATATTAACTAGAGGCAAGGTAACGAGGTTCCCTATCATATTAACTAGAGCCAGGGTGCCCTGGTTCCCTATTCTATTAACGAGAGTCAAGGTGCTCTGGTTCCCTATCTTATTAACTGGAGTCAAAGTGTTCTGGTTCCCTGTTGTATTAACTAAAGGCAAGGTGCTCTGCTTCCCTATTGTATTAACTAGAGGCAAAGTGTTCTGGTTCCCTATTGTATTAACTAGGGGCAAAGTGCTCTGGTTCCCTATTGTATTAACTAAAGGCAAGATGTTCTGGTTCCCTTTTGTATTAACTAGAGCAAAGGTAATGTGGTTACCTATCATATTAACTGGATGCAAGGTAATCTGGTTCCCTATTGCATTAACTGGAGAAAAGGTCATGTGGTTCCCTATTATATTAACTAGAGGCAATGTGCTCTGGTTCCCTATTACATTAACTGGAGGCAAGTTACTCTGGTTCCTTAGTGTATTAACGAGAGTCAAGGAGCTCTGGTTCCCTTATGTATTAACTATAGGCAAGGTGCCCCGCTTCCCTATTGTATTAACTAGAGCCAAGGTAATGTGGTTACCTATCATATTAACTGGATGCAAGGTATTCTGGTTCCCTATTGTATTAACTGGAGAAAAGGTCATGTGGTTCCCTATTATATTAACTTGAGGCAATGTGCTCTGGTTCCCTATTACATTCACTGGAGGCAAGTTACTCTGGTTCCCTAGTGTATTACGAGAGTCAAGGAGCTCTGGTTCCCTTATGTATTAACTATAGGCAAGGTGCCCCGCTTCCCTATTGTATTAACTAGAGGCAACGTGCTCTGGTTCCCTATTCTACTTACTAGAGGCAAGATGATCTGGTTCCCCATTGTATTAACTAAAGGCAAGGTGTTCCGGTTCTCTTTTGTATTAACTAGAGGCAACGTACTCTGGTTCCCTATTGTATTAACTAGAGACAATGTGCTCTGGTTCCCTATTGTATTAACTAGAGGCAACGGGCTCTGGTTCCCTATTTTATTAACTACAGACAAGGTGCTCTGGTCCCCTATTGTATTAACTAGAGGCAAGATGCTCTGGTTCCCTATTGTATTAACTATAAGCAAGGTGCTCTGGTTCCCTATTGTATTAACTAGAGGCAACGGGCTCTGGTTCCCTATTTTATAACCAGAGGCAAGGTGATGTGGTTCCATATTGTATTAACGAGAGGCAAGGTGCTCTGATTCCCTATAATAATAACTAGAGGCAAGGTGCTCTGGTTCCGTATTGCATTAAGAAGAGGCAAGGTACTCAGGTTCTCTATTCTATTAACTAGAGGCAACATGCTCTGGTTCCTTATTGTATTTACGAGAGGCAATGTTCTCTGATTCTCTATTGTATTAACTAGAGGCAAGGTGTTCTGGTTCCCTATTCTACTAACTAGAGGAGAGATGAACTGGTTCCCTATTCTATTAACTAGAGGCAACATGCTCTGGTTCCTTATTGTATTTACGAGAGGCAATCTTCTCTGGTTCTCTATTGTATTAACTATAAGCAAGGTGCTCTGGTTCCTTATGGTATTAACTAGAGGCAAGGTGCTCTGGTTCCCTTTTCTACTAACTAGAGGAGAGATGACCTGGTTCCCTATTGTATTAACTAAAGGCAAGATGCTCTGGTTCTCTATTGTATTAACTAGAGGCATTGGCTCCCTATCTTATAACCAGAGGCATTGTAATGTGGTTCCCTATCGTGGTAACTAGAGGGAAAATGCTCTGGTTCCATATTGCATCATTTAGAGGCAAGGTGCTCTGGTTCCCTATTGTATTAACGCGAGGCAAGGTGCTCTAGTTCCCTATCATAATAACTAGAGGCAAGGTGCTCTGGTTCTCTATTCTATTAACTAGAGGCAACATGCTCTGGTTCCCTATTGTATTAACTAGAGGCAATCTTCTCTGGTTCTCTATTGTATTAACTGTAAGCAAGGTGCTCTGGTTCCCTATGGTATTAACTAGAGGCATGGTGCTCTGGTTCCCTATTCTACTAACTAGAGGAGAGATGACCTGGTTCTCTATTGTATTAACTAGAGGCAATATAATGTGGTTCCCTATCGTGGTAACTAGAGGGAAAGTGCCCTGGTTCCCTATTACATTATTTAGAGGCAAGGTGCTCTGGTTCCCTATTGTATTAACGCGAGGCAAGGTGCTCTGGTTCCCTATCATAATAACTAGAGGCAACATGCTCTGGTTCCCTATTGTATTAACTAGAGGCAATGTGCTCTGGTTCTCTATTGTATTAACTATAAGCAAGGTGCTCTGGTTCCCTATTGTATTAACTAGAGGCAATGTGCTCTGGTTCCCTATTTTATAAACTAAAGGCAAGGTGATGTGGTTCCCTATCGTGGTAACTAGAGAAAGTAAGTGGTAAGTAGAGGCAACATGCTCTGGTTCCTTATTGTATGAACTGGAGGCAAGGTGCTCTGGTTTCCTTGTGTATTAACGAGAGGCAAGGTAATGTGGTTGCCTGTCATAGTAACTAGAGGCAACCTGCTCTGGTTCCCTATTACATGAACTAGAGGCAACTTACTCTCGTTTCCTATTCTATTAACTAGAGGCAAGATGATCTGGTTCTTTTTTGTATTAACTAATTGCAAGGTGCTCTGGTTCCCTGTTGTATTAACTAGAGGCATGTTGCTCTGGTTCCCTATTGAATTAACTAGAGGCAAGGTACCCTGGTTCCCTATTGTATTAACGAGAGTGAAGGTGATCTGGTTTCCTATTGTATTAACTAGAATCAAAGTGGTCTGGTTCCGTATCATATTAATTAGAGACAGGGTGCGCTGGTTCCCTGTCGTAGTACCGAGAGTCAGGTGGCCCTGGTTCCCCATTGTATTAACTAGAGGCAAGGTAATATGGTTCCATATCATAGTAAGTAGACGGAATGTGCTCTGGTTCCCTTTTACATTAACTGGAGGCAACGTACTCTGGTTTCCTATTCTATTAACTAGAGGCAGGATGCTCTGGTTCCCTACTGTATTAACGAGAGTCAAAGTGCTCTGATTCCCTATTGTATTAACGAGAGTCAAAGTGCTCTTGTTCCCTATTATTTCAACGGGAGGCAACGTACTCTGGATTCCTATTCTATTAACTAGAGTCAAGGTGCTCTGATTCCCTATTGTATTAACGAGAGTCAAAGTGCTCTTGTTCCCTATTATTTCAACGGGAGGCAACGTACTCTGGATTCCTATTCTATTAACTAGAGTCAAGGTGCTCTGATTCCCTATTGTATTAACGAGAGTCAAAGTGCTCTTGTTCCCTATTATTTCAACGGGAGGCAACGTACTCTGGATTCCTATTCTATTAACCAGAGGGAAAATGCTCTGGTTCCCTCGTGTATAAACGAGAGTCAGGTGCTCTGGTTCCCTTTTATATTAACTAGAGGCAAGTTACTTGGTTCCCTATTGTATTAACGAGAGTCAAAGTGCTCTTGTTCCCTATTATTTCAACGGGAGGCAACGTACTCTGGATTCCTATTCTATTAACTAGAGTCAAGGTGCTCTGATTCCCTATTGTATTAACGAGAGTCAAAGTGCTCTTGTTCCCTATTATTTCAACGGGAGGCAACGTACTCTGGATTCCTATTCTATTAACCAGAGGGAAAATGCTCTGGTTCCCTCGTGTATAAACGAGAGTCAGGTGCTCTGGTTCCCTTTTATATTAACTAGAGGCAAGTTACTTGGTTCCCTATTGTATTAACGAGAGTCAAAGTGCTCTTGTTCCCTATTATTTCAACGGGAGGCAACGTACTCTGGATTCCTATTCTATTAACTAGAGTCAAGGTGCTCTGGTTCCCTCGTGTATAAACGAGAGTCAGGTGCTCTGGTTCCCTTTTATATTAACTAGAGGCAAGTTACTTGGTTCCCTATTGTATTAACGAGAGTCAAAGTGCTCTTGTTCCCTATTATTTCAACGGGAGGCAACGTACTCTGGTTTCCTATTCTATTAACCAGAGGGAAAATGCTCTGGTTCCCTCGTGTATTAACGAGAGGCGAGGTGCCCTGGATCCCTATTATATTAACCAGAGGCAAGATGCTCATGCTTGCCGTAAAAGGCGACAATATGCTTGTCGTAAGAGGCGACTAACGGGATCGGGTGGTCAGGCTTGGTTGATGCATGTCATCGTATATCCCAAGAGCGTGGATCGATGCCCATAATGTGAGTCACTGGATTAACAGACCGCCGTCATATAGCTGGAATATTGCTGAGCGCGGCGTTAAACAAACAAACGCATATATGACAAACTTTAGTGAGAGTTACCTCCCTTACACCATTGACAAACAAGACAATGTGGACCGTGGCCAATGAATTGTTTGCAAATTTTGCAATAATATAACGAGATTTATAAAATCTTAAATGTTAATCTTAAAATTGGGTGGTAATATAATTAACCTACATTAATAAAAACACACCTATTGTTCCATTTGTACCCTGAACAAGGTCATCCTGTCACTTCCATAATGGCTTGATGTCCGAGGTTTTGAACCAGGCTCCCAAGAGACGTGTCACTCCGACGACACTGAATGGTACACCACGGGGCACCTTGGTGTAATTGTTGAACGGTTAAAGCTTGCATGTGTTTGGCTTTACTTGTTTATGCCTCCACCTCAATTTACGGCGAGATGACACTATCTTGGAAAGGGGTCCAACGATATTATTCTTCTTTCTTATTTTGACTTTTTCTATCTTGACGATACTCGTGCTTACAAATTGCAAAGGAAGGAACTGGGTTAAAGAAATGAATTGATGCGTGGTTTGTGTTGATATTTCTTTTCTTACAAATGGGCGTGGAAACGTGACTATACCTTTGGTAAAATGAACCATCATAACTGGTGTACCATGAATCCAGTTTTTGTTGTTGTTTTTTGTTAAACGCCGCACTCAGCAATATTCCAGCTATATGATGGCGGTCTGTAAATAATCGAGTCTGGACCAGACAATCCAGTGCTTGATGTCATGTGCATCGATCCACGCAATTGCAATACGATGACATGCATCAACAACCAGGTCAGCGAGCCTGACCACCCGATCCCGTTATTCGCCTTTTACGGCAAGCATGGGTTGCCGAAGACCTATTCTAACCCGGACCTTCACGGATCTTGAAACCAGTGATCGGAACGAATTGTTTATCTCCTAAATGATGTATATAAATTATACTTTAGAATTTGTCAAATAGTGACAATTGAAAACATTTCCTGTAAAGCATATTCAGAATTTAACGATTTCAAAATGAAATTCCCAGATTTTGTTTCTTTACATTAAAGTGGGCGGTCGGGTTAAAGTGGTTAAAGCGTTCTCTCGTCACGCCGAAGACTCGGGTTCGATTCCCGACATGGGTACAATGTGTGAAGCCCATTTCTGGTGTCCCCTGCCGTGATATTGCTAAAATATTGCTAAAAGCGGCGTAAAACATACTCACTCACTCACTTTACATTAAAGATTAAATATATGGGGGAGTGTTTCTGTATGTTATACAAATATGCGTGACAGTCTGAAGCTTTTGTACCGCGAGAAGAAAATGGAACACGTGGCTATTAAAGTAGTTTTGATCCGACAAGGTTCGTGGATATCCAGTTCCCGACTTCCCTCATAACTGGGATATTCAGAACGCATGTTGCATTCACTGACTTAAAACTTGTCTTTACTTTTGCTGAACAGTTTACAAACTGTTTGCAATTTAGTTTGCACGTCACATAGATTAATACTTGAAAATTCTACTTTGGCTTAAAATGATAACTTTCTCAGCCATTTGTAGATCTTATGTATACTCGTATCTTTCAAGCACCAGAATCCTCATACAAAAATACGATTACTGTGACCAGGCATCTATAACTGTTGTTGCACACTGATATTAATTTCAGCTACACATGTACCTTCGTGGCAAAATATTGCTCTAAAATGCAATATAACTCTATGGACAAATATATCCGAATACGAATATACCAATTAACGTTTTATTGATAACAATGGCAGTGGAGATGATTTGTTTGTTTGTTTGTTTGTCGCACTCAGCAATATTCAAGATATATCAGGGCGGTCTGAAAATAATCGAGCCTGGACCAGATAATCCAGTGATTGACATCATGAGCATCGATCCACGCAATTGGGATACAATGACATGCATCAACCATCAGCGAGTCTGGCATCCCGATCCCGTTAGTCGCCTCTTAAGAACAAGCATAATCGCCTTTTACGGAAAGCATGGGTTGCTGAAGACCTAAGACATGTTAAACATGTCAACAAACTAACCGACAACCAACGATATTATTGTAATCAATATTATTTTATTGAATACATGACGTGAAGTGACATCACACTCACAGACACTGTTTCACCCACGAAGCATTACAGCCAGATAAAGCGGAATTACTGAAGTATGGGCCTCCTTTTACCGCGACAGCCGAATAATAAGCTAACGACGCCGTTCTGCATTGTGGAAGCCAGAATTTCGTCAAACAAATCCTGTTCATATTTCCCAGAAACTTCGAATCACATGATGCTTTTGATATTCCATAAGCAGCAGCCTGTAAAGACGATACAAACAGTGTAGAGTGACATTGGTATTGAACGTATTAGTGTCATTCTAATTTGATCCTCCTGACTTATCTCCAGTTCGACCTGATTCAATACTTTCCATTGTGAATAGTTTTATTTATCAAATGCGTGGGTATATATACAAACTCAAGAACCAGGATAAAGGAGGTGGTTTCACAGCAGCAAGCAACCGGTGATAGTTTTGATGAAATAAGACGTTTAAACCCCATGGATGCCAAGATTGTAATTTAGAAGTTCTGTAATGTGAACGTTGTGTTAGCTATCATTGTCAGTTTTGAAGGCATGCTTACCTTCACATGTCTTTGGTCCATGGTTTGTTTGTTTGTTGTTTTACAACGCATTCAGCAATATTCCAGCTATATGACGGCGGTCTGTAACTCGAGTATGGACCAGACAGCCAGTGATTGACATCAAGAGCATCGATCCACACAATTGGGATACGTTAACATGCATCAACCCAGTCAGCGAGCCTGACCACCCGATCCCGTTAGTCGCCTTTTACGAAAAGCATAGTCGCCTTTTACGGCAGGCAAAGTTTGCTGAAGACCTATTCTACCTCGGATCCTTATGTCTTTTGTACCATTGCATGTATGTCTTACCATATCCTAAAAGGCGAGAACATTACTAAAGTCATTGGTTTTTTTCATTTGCAAAAGTCGTTGTTACATTGCTTTATGAGATAAACATACATGTTTTCAAACAACCACAACAATATTGTATAGATAAAAATCGCCTCGAGGCTTGTTCTTTGTGATTTTTAAACAACACCTGAGTGCATGACGCTATGAGCAACGCATCGAGGTGTCAAGTACATGGTACCGATCCTGCAATCAACTTCTGGATATGTGCTGTTGCAATTATCTAGAATACTTACACAGGAATAGCAAACATCATGCTTGTTACAAGCAGCCCTGAATGTCTCCTTGAAGGGTACCCACTTGTAGGGCACGGAACAGCCATTGATGAAGTTGTTGCGATCACAGGTTTGCTGGGTCTGGGTCCGGGTCCTTCGTCTCCGTCCTAGCCACCAGGCATCTGCATTCTCGGTCAACAGTAGCACGCAGGCCAGAGTACAACACGTGTACAGCAGATGCATCTGGAAAGGTGCAAAAAGTAAGTAATGTCTTGAGGCAGAATCTATTCCACGGATATTTGAAACTCTTAAATGAAAATCTCAACAACTCAACAATTGTTAGGCTGTAAGAGGGCAGTAACTTTTTCAAGAGTTCCCAAACTGTTGAGTCAAATATTCATTTGAAGTGTTCTACTTGTATGTACCCTGTGGGTACCTAGGGTCTTATCTGTCATAAGCTGTGCCCCTGTGTCGGTGGAGAAAGGGGATTTTGGTAGTTGATCATGAGTCAGGAACAGTGTATCTTTTGACCAACACATCACTTTTATCCTAATCTATCCAGACACGTAGAACATGAATTCATAAGAAGAAGAAAACATAATTCAATAAGTATTTTGACACAGAACATGATGATCAAACTAATTATATACCTACATTTTGCCTAGATTTCTATGTCAGAAGGAAGGTGGCTCATGGGACTCCTGTACTTCTTTGAAAACATGTAATGGGTCAAACCAGCCTGACACGTTTACGTTTGAATTCCACAACCCATAACGAGGACGGTTGGTTAGCTTAGTGGCTGAAACATTTGCTCATCACGATGAAGACCCGGGTTCGATTCCCGCCATAGGTACAATGTGTGAAGCCCAATTCTGGTGTCCCCCGCCGTGATATTGCTGGAATATTGCTAAAAGTGGCGTAAAGACATACCCACTCACTTACTCACTCATAACTTTTTAAGACTATATAATATACTGGAACATAACACATTTGTATCACTGGCGTTACAGACTGACTGCACTGCAAAATCGTGCTTGTTGCCACTCGGTGATGGATGGGGAACTTTTTCATTCCAACATGTTTTAAAAGAACTCTTCAGATTCTAGCAAAGTAAACATCTCAATCTGAATTCGAATTTGTCTAATGAAGAAGTTTCTTCTGTAGTTAAATATTCTTGGCCTAAGTTCAGTCACTGCGGATGAAAATCAATTGAAATTAAATCCTTTCGCTATCGGAAGCTTTGGACTGATTCAATTCCAGTGGAATATACACTGATCATGAGGTAGCAATATATCAATCTGCTTGGACACTGAACTGGTGTTCTTTCTTCATCAGAGAATAGGCTGTTTGAGCGAAGACGAAATTGTTGATGAATTAAAATTCCAATGTGTCATCGGTGTCAAGCATTTCATGAGAAAACAGGATCACAAAACAAATACCTGACTCTTTACTGTTTCACTTTCAAATCTGCCAGATTCATTTAAGCTGGTTACATCAAAATTGGAGTGGACCAATAAACCTGGTCCAAATTCTTTCATAGTATCAATCTCAGTCCGACATAGTTTGTTTGTTTGTTTGTTGTTGAACGCAATATTCAAGCTATATGACGGCGGTCTGTAAAATAATCAAGTATGGACCAGACAATCCAGTGATTGACATCATGAGCATCAATCCACGCAATTGGGATCGATGACCTGCATCAACCAAGTCAGCGAGCCTGACCACCCGATCCCGTTTGTCGCCTTTTACGACAAGCAAAGTCGCCTTTTACGGCAAGCATGGGTTGCTGAAGACCTATTCTACCCCGGATCTTCACGGGTCCAGTCCGACAGAGAAGGATCAGCAGATGCCAAATGAATTTAATCAAACTACTCAGAATGAAACATTTGTGTCAAACACGGCCCCGCAGACAAAGATCATGCAACCAATTTGACCAAAAGACGGGAAAAAGCAAATGAGAAGTGCCAGGTCACTACAGCATTTGGAGTTCTACTTATTTGTCAAACCGCAGTTATATAGCCGGAATATTGCTGAGTGCGGCGCTAAACAGCAAACAAACAAACAAATCTTATTTGTCAAAGCTCTGTGGGGAGTCGTCGTCCTTATGAGCATCTATAGGTGGAGGTCACTCGTATACTGCCGGTGTCACGAAATATATTCGCCCCCAGAATATTTCCTCCCCTGGTCGTTTTATAAATACTTGCCATGCAGTTCAATAGTTGCCAAACACTTCTGATAGAGACGATGTTGAGAATGTGGAGCGAAAAGGGCTTCACTTTGAGCACTGTGTTTTCTTTAACTACCGCAATATGAGACAATAAAGTGGTATATAGGTAGATATAATACTTGTCGTTAGATATAAAGAATGTTTAGTAACTTAAGAAGTTCTAGGACAGTTATTAACACGTGTCGTGTCAGCCCTATGACATTCTCGATTGTCCACTTCCAGAAAACACCCTGTGTTGGTTAAACATGAATTAGTAAAGGTTAATTAGGGATGCCCAAAACGTTAATGAATGAAAGACGAGTAGTCAAAACACTGTCATTTCCTGCCCAGGACATCACACCCCTTCACGCTAAGGTCGGTGAGAAACATTCTCATCAAAGAAAACACACAGTCAAGACTGTAGATTCCCGTCGTCTAGCTACAAATCCTGTGATGTATTAAAGGTTGAAGAATTTTGAACTGAACTGTCCGAAAGTTTAAATATAAAATATTGGAATTGGATACAGTGATAAAGTCTTATATCAATATGTAGACTCATAAATATTGGTTTTATGTTTCAACGGAGATATGATATTTTCTTATGAAATATCGCGTATTAGTGTAATTTGCATGCTTTACTATTCATTGTACCATTCTAAACCATGTGAATGTTGTAATATCAGTCAATCGGGTGGGAAAACAGCCCAATCCTCGCTCTTTAAAGGACTATGTCAATCATTTTGCAAGTTGAAATGGCCCCTGATACTTTATGAATACTTTATGACAGTGTATGGAGTCAAAATCAATGCTGATTATTCATAAACTTAATGCTTCGTACTATAGGCCCGTGGCCTCTCCAGTGCTGAATAAAGATTGAAAATACATCAGTCAATCAAAGATGAAGGTAACTTTATACATCAGAGCTCTTGAGAATTAGTTCATGTTTTGTTATTAGACCGACATTTCAACTATCGATTGTGTTCACATGTAGACTCAAACTGGTATGTTAAAAAAATGTATACAGAAACAACAAACTCTGTAGACACTCTTGTCTCCCATCCTTTGTTTGGTATGATTATGTCTTATAATTATTTTAGGATGGAAGGTACAGTTACCAAAAAAAATATGCTGAAATATCAATTCATTATGACCATATTTCATAATGTATTTTTTAAAGTAATCCTCCTTACATTAAAGATTTCTATTTAAAGAATATAGTACTTAAAGGCATTGCAACAAACCGAATAATCAGGGGGGAGACTTTATACTGAGGGGGGCGCGAAATATATCCAGCCGGGGGAGATTTTATTTCAGAACAGATTCTCCGGTGGATAATCTGTACCGGTATAAAATCTCCGGGGGGAGAGTTTGTACCGGGACACCGGCCAATCCATGGCCAGCAGACGTTGTTACCGCTCAAGATCCAAAGTTGAGCCCCCATGAGCAGCAGAGGTGAATTCATTCAGGGGATGTGCACAGGACTACGGAAGACTTTTAATGATTTGCAGTTATTTATACACTTGAAATAAGACAGTATACATCATATAACTTCTTTTTTACTTCCAGATGCTTAACCTACTGTTGACCCGTGAAGATCCGGGGTAGAATATGTCTTCAGCAACCCATGCTTGCCGTAAAAGGCGACTATGCCTGTCGTAAAAGGCGACTAATTAACGGGATCGGGTGGTCAGGCTCGCTGACTTGGTTGATGCAGGTCATCGATCCCAATTGCGTGGATCGATGTTCATGATGTCCATCACTGGATTGTCTGGTCCATATTCAATTTACAGACCGCCGCCATATAGCTGGAATATTGCTGAGTGCGGCGTTAAACAACCAACCAACCAACCAACCATTATGACATGCCAAAGTGATAAAAATATCCTTTATACACTTTGCAAGATATTTTGTAAACTTCGGAATGCATTTAACATGGTATCATTCCTTCGCTACACCAGTGGTATGTATGCTCGGCAGATAACACCTTTGGGAAATATGTGGACAGAAAAATCATTTAGACAGAAGACATCCCCATGGTCATCAATTGTGCAAACCACCTGATCTGTTTTTTAAGCACACTGGTCAGTAGTTGCTCGGATCGGCAAAATCTGGTCAATTTGTCATTCAGTGGTAGAGATTCTTATGGTTATGGAAATAGTTTTGTCTCCGATTGTATTTTGATCGGTACTGCAGGTTCTAATATGCTACTTAACGATATAATAACTCATCTTTGGTGGAACATTTTACCAAGTTTCAGCTACACTGAAAGAATAGTTTCAGAGGACACGTTTTGGTCGATGGCCAATCATAACTCACATGTATAAACAAAAATAAGATGACAATGGAAGAAGATCTGTACCAATTTACTTACCATGTACGGCGATGTTCCAAGTGATATGATTCAAATGTGATCGAATGCTTTTTTATACAGTATAAGTGTGAACTGGACAACAGCAACATGATTGGAACATTTATTGATTCACACCAAATCTACATCTGCTGCAATCGTATAATGGAACAGAGTACTTTCCTGAATGTTCTGTGTGTGATGTTGTCACTTGTTGAGTGCACCAGCCGCAAAACAGGAAACAGAAATGAACTTATTCTTTCCCAACCAACTGTCATCTAAAGTCTGGCTGCTTTACGTGAAAAGTTTGTATTTGTACTCACCATTAGGGCCTCAAAAGACAAAACCATTACACATTACATCACACGAAGGCACAGTGTTTCCCAAATTTATGCAAGTTAGGAAATCAACGTGTCATCCGAGGCCCATCGTTTGAAATGGATATCATTTGGCCGCCAAACTTAATTTAAATCTGTAACGCAGGTCATGAAAAAAGAGCATTTAAGTCCCCATGAACATATATGACAGAGGTCTGTAAATATGGCCATCATTTCCATGCATTTCTAACGTGTGAAATAATCGTAAATGTTGTTCATGCATGACATGATTTCATTACCCTTGAAATCGTGTGTGACAAGGTTTAGATTTATGTTTCATACGCTTCTAGTTGTTCGGTCATAGGAATAAAAGTATAGCGTTTGAGGATCTTCTACAGTTCATTGAATTTGCATCAAAATCTGCAAACGTCTCTGCTTACAGTAAGGATGCGATGTCTCAAAATGATGTTCACTTAAATAAGCAAGGTAGGGGACCAAGGGAGATAAACAGCTTGTCCACACAACTAATGCCACGTCTAATACCCTGAATAGAAAACTGAAAGCATCAACAAATTTCTTTTTACTTTACGTGTAGACGTGAGCCTGAGTTGAATCTATACGTCTACTGTGTACATATGCGGAGATTCTTCTACTTATTAAGTAGAAGAATCTCCGCATATGTACACAGTAGACGTAATTCAAAATTGACATATCGTATGTCTGGAATGCAGAATCAGACAGACTGGGCGCCGGCCCGATCGTTGAAACATTTGGTCGGTCAAAGTTGACCCGTAATTGGATGTCCTCAGATGTTTGTTTAGCGGTAGCGAGAACTAAGATCTAATTTTAATCAGATTGTATTATATATTTTACCACTGAGTATCGTACTACCACTCTGTTGTGTACTGCCATTGAAATTGCTATGCAGTAATGTGTATTGATTTGTAAGCTTAGTGAATTTTGTAATACATGTGTTGATTTATATCACTTGTTGGTTGTTTCATACTGAGTTCTTTTACGTACAGATTTCTGGATTAACCTATTGTTTCAATTTGAGAATCGACGCGTAACAACTGCCATCTGAATTGTGCGGCGTTAAACAACGATACCAAATAACAATATAAAGCTTTAAGTTCAGTGTAACGTAGATGTACGCATGATGGTGACACATATAGATATTAGAGCCTTCGCGGACCTAACACTCATGGTAATCGATTTTGTCACCTGAAGGTTGGCTGTCAAATCATCAGTTGGCACCACCTGTCAAAGTGTTTTAGTAAGCCGCGGGTAATAGGTACGTTTCCTTTCAAGTATAAATTCGAAGCACGCACACAGACACTGTTGACACTGTTGTTTTTTAGTTCATATAAACACGAAAAGCATAACATTTATCACAAACATGATTTATGGTGGTGTATCGATCCTATTGCAATTTGCCATCCCGTCGTTTCGATATGAAACGTGAAGTTTATTCGAATATGTATAACGTTGTATATAACACGAATAATTCACCAGTGTACCATTAATGTAATGATTAACTCAATGTGTGATTCTTTGATATATATAATGTCCCGTGTTAATATTAGTATCTCATTAGTTTGTTTTCGAAACCGACAGGTGAAAATAAAACCTAATGATTAGTATGTATGTGTTTGTTTGTACCTAACATGGGCCCGTCATGCTTGTATCTGTACGTCCTTACTAACTGTCTATCAATATGCTTGCCAATGGAGAAACGATATTTATATATATAAAATCGAGCATGGTACATGTAGGTTCTGTTATCAATAAGCACTTGGAATCGGAGAGAACCACTGGAGCTTGTGCCGTATCGTGTTTTCTCTGTATCATATGTTGTGTTGCTGACGTGACAGTCATGACAGGGCGGGCGTCCTCTTCAAGGTTCCCCCTGCCACGATAAAACTCTGCTGCTTACCTCTTTACGGTGGCATATGAAGGGCATCCTTGAGTTCCCTGGTGTCGTACTCACATCTTCCTGGGTGGATTTCGATGTTAAGCTCTTTTTGTGCAAGTACGTGATCACTCCATGTTCCTCAAGTTTGTCAAGTTGCTCAAGTTTGTTAAATTGCTCAAGTTTGTCAAGTTCCTCAAATTTATCAAGTTTATCAAGTTCCTTGAGGTTGTCAAGTTCCTCAAGTTTGTCAAGTTCCTCAAGTTCGTCAAGTTCCTTAAGGTTGTCAAGTTTGTCAAGTTCCTTAAGTTTGTGAAGCTCCTTAAGTTTGTCAAGTACCTCAAATTTATCAAGTTTATTAAGTTTGTCAAGTTCCTCAAGTTTGTCAAGTTTGTCACAGACCCTGATAATTTTACTAACTTGTCACAGCGAAACAACTTGTTCAACTGACTCATAATTTTATCCACTTGTGAAGCTTGGATGTGTACCAATAACACCCGGAAATGCTTAATGTGTGATGATGATACGTGCGATGACATAGTCCAACACCCATTACTCTATTTTACAGCCTCAGCTAAATTGAGGAACCCCTTTATGAAAATACATTTGACATTCGCGATCGTATCCTCGAACAATAAGCCCTTTTGTAGACGTGAGCCTGAGTTGAATCTATATTATCCGTTTCAAGAGCAATACGCTCCAGGAATCTAAGATCTATGATCTATCTATGGATAATACAAGGATTCTTACCATTGTTTGTTTGTTGTTTAACGCCGCACTCATCAATATTCCAGCTATATGACGGCGGTCTGTAAATAATCGAGTCTTGACTAGACAATCCAGACATCATGAGCATCGATCCACGCATCTGGGATACGATGACGTGTATCAACCAAATCAGCGAGCCTGACCACCCGATCCCGTTAGTTGCCTCTTACAACAAGCATAGTCGCCTGTTCTTACGAAGGACACGTTCATAGTAATGTACAACGCTATATCTGTACACAGACAACATACACCTCCTGACTGTCGACCAGAAGTAGCTTCACAGCAAATGAATACGACATACGTCATCTGAGGAATGTGAGAAATGTATCAATATCTAACTTATACAACAGCAATTAATATTCCCCAATTCATAGTAAGCGCGTATTTCATAAACAATGCTGTGTATGTCACAATTGGTCATTTTGACAGGATAATGATATGTGTTGGAGAAACCGCGTAGGAGCATCTTGACATTTTTGACAAAGTCGTAGTGTAGGGAGTCGTTGGTGTTTAACTGCATGACCCTACCGGACCACGTGGATAGTCTAACGGGTCGTAGTATGTGCAGGCTTGGTGGACATTATTTGGGCAGAGCATCTGATATTCGCTCTATCGTTACATGGTCCATTTTCTGATGTTTGATAATAATTTCTACACGAAACTCCAGATACTCAACATTATTCACACGAATGACTGGATTTATTATCCCCCGCCGCGCGAAAGCGCGAAGCGGGGGATATAGTATTCACGACCGTCCGTACGTACGTCCGTACGTCCGTCCGTACGTCCCACCTGTTTGTTGCCGCGATATCTCAAGAACTAAACACTGGATTGTCTTCATATTTGGAACTATGGTGTATATGCAGACTCCGCAGACACCAGTCGGTTTTGGTGACCTTGACCCCATTTTCAAGGTCACAGCAGGCATATCTGCTTTTGGAGTTGGAAAACGGTGTTGCCGCGATATCTCAAGAACTAAACACTGGATTGTCTTCATATTTGGAACTATGGTGTATATACAGACTCCGCAGACACCAGTCGGTTTTGGTGACCTTGATCCCATTTTCAAGGTCACAGCAGACAAATCTGCTTTTGGAGTTGGAAAACGGTGTTGCCGCGATATCTCAAGAACTAAACACTGGATTGTCTTCATATTTGGAACTATGGTGTATATACAGACTCCGCAGACACCAGTCGGTTTTGGTGACCTTGATCCCATTTTCAAGGTCACAGCAGACAAATCTGCTTTTGGAGTTGGAAAACGGTGTTGCCGCGATATCTCAAGAACTAAACACTGGATTGTCTTCATATTTGGAACTATGGTGTATATACAGACTCCGCAGACACCAGTCGGTTTTGGTGACCTTGACCCCATTTTCAAGGTCACAGCAGGCATATCTGCTTTTGGAGTTGGAAAACGGTGTTGCCGCGATATCTCAAGAACTAAACACTGGATTGTCTTCATATTTGGAACTATGGTGTATATACAGACTCCGCAGACACCAGTCGGTTTTGGTGACCTTGATCCCATTTTCAAGGTCACAGCAGACAAATCTGCTTTTAGAGTTGGAAAACGGTGTTGCCGCGATATCTCAAGAACTAAACACTGGATTGTCTTCATATTTGGAACTATGGTGTATATACAGACTCCGCAGACACCAGTCGGTTTTGGTGACCTTGATCCCATTTTCAAGGTCACAGCAGACAAATCTGATTTGGAGTTGGAAAACGGTGTTGCCGCGATATCTCAAGAACTAATCGCTGGATTGTCTTCATATTTGGAACTATAGTGTATATACAGACACCGCATACACCTGTCAGATTTGGTGACCTTGACCCCATTTTCAAGGTCACAGCAGGCAGATCTGTTTTTGGAGTTGGAAAACGGTGTTGCCACAATATCTCAAGAACTAATCGCTGGATTGTCTTCATATTTGGTACTATGGTGTACAGGCGGGGGATATTTCGTCACTCTGTGACAAATACTTGTTTTAGTTTGTCTTTTTATCACCCTATTGTACCCCTATTTACCAAGAGCAATAGGTGAGGGGGCAGTCCCCTTTCTACACCGCTTTTAAAAAATAAACTTTCCAGTCATCTCACTGCTGTAGCAGGTCCTTGGGGGAGGGGGGGGGGGGGGGGGGGGGGGTCATTCATTTAACATAACGATGTTTTATTACGTGATCTTAACTGCTTTTTTTATTATTTCAGTATAATAATTTAATGAAAACTGATGCCTCTTAGGCCCACGAGGCCGGGTGCTTTCCACCCACTGCAATGTACCCCGACGTAAATGTCCTTGACATCTCAATAAATTACTTTTCTTCTTCTTCTTCTTCTTCTTTAAGCACATATTTACTTTCATTAACATAATAATAAAAGATAGATTATACATCTTCTTCTTCTTCTTCTTTAAGCACGTGTTTCCTTTCATTAACATGATAATAAAAGATAGATAATATATCTTAACACACAAGAATTACCCAGATCGTTTTGTAGTACCACCTGTAAAACAAGGAAGAAATGTACGGACATCAGTGACTTATTTTCCATTATGGGATGAACAAAGGTAAACGAGACCTTCAATCAGAGGCAAGATTTGCAGGCCCGGCCCTATATTAAAGGGCCAGTAAAGTCAACATAGCGACTTTGTAGAATGTAATACTGAAGGGGATACTTAATGAAAAATGGTTGACCAAATGAAATTGGAACAAGGGAAGTACCGTAAAACGGGAGATAAAACCGACAGGCACAATCGCCCTCCCAACGAAAGATTCCGCCACTGCGGGGACTCCTCTTACTGGGGTTAAAACGGTTTACCGGTGATTGATCCGCTGCGCAATTTAAACGATCGGGTCGACGCCCAGTCTGCCTCGTGGCTTATCGGGGGTTCTCCAACATGTCCAGCACTTATTGTACAAATTCACACGAGCGTGGTTATTGGTAAGACAATAGGGTATTATGGGGGCCATCTCACATATTACACAACTGATTGGTTAATATCTCACAATATATAACGACACTTGGTATTTGATGGATTCAAGTTCATGATTAAGACCAGACGTCAAATTTCCATTCATTGGAAATGTTCCCAAAGAGGATGCCCAAACATCATTAACAGCAACGATGACTTTGTCACGAAGCTAAATAATATATCTCTGGGCAGTGAGACGACTCCATGAATCACCTTGAAGGGTGGGATCCAAATCTGCACAAAGTCATTGCGATACTGCAGGTTGAGCAGGATAATACTGCGATCACAATCCAGGTAATTTGATGTCAACGAAGAAGAAGTTTTGAAACCCAGACCATGCCCTTGAGAGGGAGAAGAGACACCTTCTGTCCCTCCAGAAGTCAGTGAACGATTATCACAATGCTGTTTCACATCTGGTTAGACTGTTAATTGTGTCAATATAAATCTTAAATGTGAAATTGGACAAAGAAGAACATATTTTATACAGAGCCCATTCTTTAACAATTGTATATTTTATATTTTAAAGCAAACGAATTCTAGATGTACAGATGTATATCGATTATAAACAAACACGACGGGGATATATCTCTTGATAAACAGGATGTTAGTCGTAAAAAGCTTGCTACAGACACTAATTGTTAGTTTAATCATTAACAAAGTCAAGATCAGTGGTCGTTTCACATACGCAGCAATAAATATTCAAAAAGTTATTTTTGTAGGATTGACAAAAAAAGCAGCACTTTTAGATTGAATACTTAATGACACATCCGTATTGCTGATTGCCACGCATGGCTGTACCGTTGCACCGGTAATTTTAGCCGACGCCCTCAAATAGGTTGGTTTTGGAATCCAAGCGTGTGATTTCATGTACTTTCACTTGGGCTGGACAGTCTGAAACTGAGAGTCAGAGCTACACCTTGTAACATCACCTCAATAAAACGTTGTGGGCCCACAGGCGGACTTCTGTCGTGAATAGAAGAAGTGTTCCTAGAACAACCAACTTCTACGGCGGATATAAGGTGACAGGTGACACCACTATCATCTTTTCACAGTGTGTTAGAGCGGTCTTAGAAACGTCTTTATCATACGAATGAGGAGATATGATTGGTCTACGTGATCTTGATAAAATTCTATGAATCCCCTCTTGGAGGGATATATAATTTCTAAGCGGGAGAATAAATCCCTTATACCCCGCCACGAGCAAGACAGGTCGCACCTGGATTTCTGAGAGGCAGATTTTATCCCTTATACCCCGCTTCAAAGCAAACAGCTGCACGCTTTTTCCGAGTCAATGAAAATCATGTGACATAGCTCGTTTACCTCACTTCAATGGAACAGCTGATGTCTATCAATTTTGAATTTGTTTAATTCTTTACAATGTCATTTTAAAACATGTCGGTAAGATAAATTGGTTGCAGCAGTAATACTCGGGATACATCGGGTTTCATGCGTAAAACACAGTGTACCCCTCGTGATACTGCTAGAACTTATGTGACCATCTGTAACACCCTCCTAGTGCACACGATCAACGCTCAAGGCTCAAGTCCACCACTCCAAACCAGCAGTGACGACCTCCTTGCTATCACAAGCGACGTGACAGCCTCAAGTACCTCACTCCAAACCCCATCTGTCACCAACGCCAGTGCAACTGAATCACGAACTGTGCGAATGACCTGAACAGTGCCAGATCTCTCTCCACTTTGGTGAGCATTTTGATAATTGTTCTGCTATATACTCAGTTCTTTTACATGTATCGTTGTTCCTAATTTTCATAACTGATCCTGAATTCAAATCTGATTTTACAGCTAAAAAACTAGCACAAAACCTTTGGAGACCATTCATGTTGCATTAACATTGTCACATATGGCATTGAATGTACCATTTGTGGTACAATTTATGTTGGAGAGACAAAACAAATATTATCGACACGAGTCAGCCAGCAAAGATCGGACCTCAACTGAAATGTTTCCAATTGTGTCTACCACCATTTCAATTCCATCCTTTGCATAGTTAGGATATTAGAGGAAATATACCATACATCTAAGAGCCTTAAATGCAGTCGCCTTTAAAGAATGTCCAGAGAAAACCATTGGATTCGACTGTTGTTTACAGCAATGCCATACGGATGTAAAGACAAAATAAAAGATGTTGGCAGTTTTTCTACCGAACCAATTTCCAACGTCAATGTATTGTTTCTGGCACCACAAAGACGTCGACGATGCCATGGCCACAAGATGGGGGGAAAACCAAATGATACCATTTGGAAGATTTGTTGCCTCTCATTCAGGACTGCACAAAGTAAGAACAAGACTATACTCTATCACTGAAAGAAAAAAAACGAATTTTGTTAATTGGTGGGTCTACAAACAGTGAGGGCCCACAGTATCAACTAGAGAGTATTGTTCTTGATATTGCTTTGAACCGTTTTGCCCAACCAGATACAGACTCCATTAAATTAAATTTAAGTTACAGTCTGAGACAAAACGTGCCATGATATTTCAAATTTCCAGAACCACTAACAATTTCATTTTCATAGGCAAACACCATTTCATCTAGGTTGTATAATTATAGGAAAGTGTTGCAGAATAAGGACTTAGCTGCTCATGATGCAAATTCCCCTACTTATTGCTGCCTAACTCAGTATACTGCAGCCTATCTGCATATAATCTTATAATCAAGGGTGACTCCTCTACTGTTGACAATAACAGAATTCGTCGCTTATTCAAATATGGACCAAAATATCGTGATCAGCCTTCAACCAGTTGGATATCCTACTATTGCACATTCATAAAGGGTTCTGCAATGATAGCTACACACCTACATGCCCTACTGCACAAAAACGTCAACTTCAGATGGTCTGCGACAGCCGAAAATGCATTCTTGGAGTTAAAACAAACACTCATCTCTTCCTCAATACTGGTATCCCATGATTTCAACAAACTCTTCGTATTGGCATGTGACGCCTGTGACAGCAGCATGGGTTGGGTACTGTCACAGCTTGATGATAATCAACAGGAAAAAAGCGCAAAATTGTATCCTGTCACTCGAAAGGAGTGCCTGACGATTGTCGTGGGGATCAGACATTTCAATTTCAAATTTGGAATACAACAAATCACAGTGATTACTGCCCATTCAGCCCTGCAATTTCTCATGTTGATACAAAAATGCTGTAGGAAAGTTAGGCCGCTGGAAAAGTAGATTTTCAGGGTGAAGGTAATCTGTTCTCAATATCTTGTATGGCCAGCATTAGATTCAAAAACTGGTCATCCCACGTCCCATTGTGGCCTGGGGAATGTTCATCCTCTCTGCCAGCAATGCTTGTGCTAACTGTTGGAGGTTCTGTGGTTCTGTCGTTGATCCAAAGACTCCATAAATGTTCGATTTGGTTTAAATCTGGAGACCGGGAGGACTGGATGTGATTCCTGACAAAGGCTGCTGTCAGTCTTGCCGTATAAGGTCGGGCGTTGTCTTGTTGAAAATGACGTTTGCTTGTTGCATAATCAGAAGGATATGTGGCCCAAGAATCTCATCCCTATAAAATTGAGCCGTCAAATTCCCCAGAACTTGCACCCAGATTTGCTGAATCATGACACCACCACCACCACCAAATCTGTCCACTTCCTATGTGCCTTTCACTCCATAAGTTCCCGCGACGCCTGTAAACACGACGTCTACCATCCACACGGCGAAAATACAAAACGTGATTCGTCACTGAACCAAACTTGTCTCAATCGCAGATGGCCTGTTACCTTTGTTACCTTTACGCCATACTCTGTTACCTTTACACCATTGACGTCGCAGCCAATAATATAGATGCGTCAAAATGACACCTCGTACTGGTCGTCTAACGCGAATACATTCAGCGCGTAAACGGTTCCTCACCGTCTGGGCTGATATCCTACGCAATCCTGGTATTGTCGTAGATGTAGATGTGGCTCTTTGGTGTGGTGGTTCTTTCACGTAAGTGACGTAGCCTTATTAATCTGTCCTGTGCTCGAGTAGTGACACATGGTCGACCGGATCTGGTGAGGTTTCGTGTTGTCCCGTGTATCTTATAACGGTCCACAGCCTTGTAATGCTTGGTACTACGTGCAAAAACCTAGCTGCAGCTGAAGATGATTCCCCTGTTTGCAGGCGGCTTGTGGTGTTATTGCGTTGGGCTTCCGTCAATCGTGGCATGCTTTTGCTGTTCATTTGCTGTAAAATTGAGATGGCATGCAAATGAAAACCGAAGTGATGTTGCACGTGCATGTCTTGTTGGTGTGTTACGGCGCAAGCTCTCACGTGGTTGTGTGTTGCGATTTTCCGATCTTTTCACCAAATTTCTGCAGTACATCATACTTTCCACACAAATCAATTCCAATCCATGTCGAAATGACCTATTCATTTTTGGTATTACTTTTGGATGGATGTCGGCAACAAGTACTTTCTTGGGTGAAGTCCGATCCCATCCGGGATTCGAACCCACAATCTCAGAGTGAGGCACCTAATCGCCAGCGCACACAGTCAGCGAACAAAGCACGTGTTTTAGTAAACCAGTAGTTGGAATTTAATTTTTGTGGAAGCCTCGATGGCTTAGTGGTTCAGATCACTGACTCTGTGTGCTGTTCTTCTGTCCCTGATCACAGACAGATAGGTCCACAGGCGTTATCGATACCCACTGCAAGTCACGGCAGTCGTGTAAGGGCCAGCCAACCCGAGGAGGATGTCATGTGAATATACGTAATGTAATTGTGGAGAACAGTTTTATCTGCGAAGCAGTAACTGGTGTGAATGTTTCATGGTTCATTCCTTTTATTTATTTTGTTTAGTAAGGATCAAAACAGGTCATATCAATATACTTACTGACAGTGTCAAGCTCTGCATTAATGGAGAGTGTGAAAATATTAAAATCAATGGTAAGTGTCTACATTTTCGTATTAATGGTGCGTGGCAACATATTCGCATCAATGGTGATTGTCAAAAAATTCGTATCAATGGTGCGTGTCAATATATTCACATCAATGGTGCGTGTCAACATTTTCGTATCAGTGGTGAGTGTCAATATATCCGTATCAATGGTGATTTTCAACATATCCGCATCAAAGGTGTGTGTCAATGTATTCGCATCAGTGGTGATTCTCAATATATTAGTGGTGTATTCGTATTAATGGTGCCGAACAGTGAGACGTGTGCACGTGTTTTAGTAATAACCATAGATACATTGTTCACTGTATTTAATGAAGCAAGGATTAATCACAACAAAGTTCCAGTTAGTAATAGTGAACGCGATCCACTAGTCAATTATACCAGCATGCACTGCATCGTCGCTTGAGGAGATAAACCTCAATGTTTTGACATTTGAGGTAGTCTAACTGTAGGTTAGATACCTCTTATCATATTGAGAACCGAGTCGATGTTTCAAATGTATAAGTAAGAGAATCTTCAATTAAACCCCTTCAAATTTGAAACCACTTTAGGTTTATCCCTATTCTACCATGACGACACGAGCGCTTTCAAAACGGGGCTCTCTTGGAACGCGTACTTACTCATGGGTAAATAGGCCAGCTATATTAGAACGTGTCACAAAGAAAGGGATCGCGAGTAGTGACAAACATAAAAAAACATTACTCATGTTCATAACTCATAACTTATATTCTTGACTTGTTTAAAATAACGGGTACAAAACCAGACAATCCTGTGACTGACATGAGCATCGATTCACGGAATTTGGATACGATGACATGCATCAACCAAGTCAGCGAGTCTGATCCTCCGATCCCGTAAGTCGCCTCTTACGACAATCAGAGTCGCTTCTTACGGCAAGCATGGGTTGCTGAAGACCTATCCTCAACCCGGATAGTCACAGGTCGAACAAAAACCAAAATATAATATGACAACATCCCCATCGGGTTGGATGCACACATGCTGTCCAACAGACCTGAATAAACACTTAATCACCAGACAGAACTTCCGCTCCCGGAGCAAACACTTTATCTACTAATCCACGGAGGCAGTTCCGAGTTAAGGAAAATAAGTTTGCAAGAGACAATGTGTTCACTTTATAATAAACTAGCGGGCAAAAGAAACGCCACCAAATAAATAATGGTCGTCAGTTTTCAACACATTTGCCAAACAGCACGAACACATTTGAACACATAGCTTGAATGCAACTTACCTATTCCCTGTGAACATGTGCCCGTTCTTCACGTGATTTGCGAGAAAAGTGAATTTAATCACTAAAAAATGCAAAATGTGCACAAAGTTACCCGTATGAAATATTGGTATAAAACATGAGCAGGATTGAACTCTCTCATCACACGATTTAAACAACGAACATGCCTAGACTAACCGCAGAGCAGAGGGAGAGAGCCACCGGTATGTTGCAAATGGGAGCAACGCAGGAGCACGTTGCCAGGATCACACGTCACAGGCAAACTGGCAGTACTGCAGACAGGACGATGAGTGGAAGACCCAAGATCACGACACCACAGGAACATCGGTATTTACGGGTGCTTCACCTAAAGTCCAAATTCCAAACTGTGACGTCATCATCCGGAAACAGACTTGGACATTCAGCAGAAGGACCGTTGGTAGACGACTCTGCATGTGTGGTCTCCGTGCCTATCGACCTTTCAAGGGCATGACGTTAACGTTTCCATACCGACGTCACAGACTGAGATGGGCCAGGACTTTACAGCAGTAGCAGCAGAGAAATTGGCGAAGAGTGCTCTTCAGCGACAAGAGTAGGTGCTAGCTCTTCACGTCTAATGGGCGGGTTCGAATCTACCTACGACGTGGTGAACTGACGGCACGTTGTTTTGTCCAATAAGTGGTGCCTTATGAAGGTGGTAGTATCATGGTCTGGGGTGGCATCTGCATGGACCAGAAGACAGATCTGGTAATCATCGACGGAACTCTCACTGCACGTCATTAAATTGATGAGGTTTTGCAGCCTGTGGTACTGCCTTTCCTGCAACGACACCCACGGACGCTGTTTCAGCAGGACAACGCCATCCCTCACACAGCTCGAGTCACTAGCGATTTTCTGAACGCCAACAACGTGACCGTATTTCGCCAGCCAGATCACCGGACCCGTCGCGCATAGAGCACCTCTGGGACCAACTTGGACGCAGGATTCGGAAACGTCAACAGCCGCCATTGACGAGGGAAGAATGGCGTAGGATCCCTAATCAGGATGTAAGGAGACTCGTGTACTCAGTTCGACGCGTGTTAGGTCCTGCATCGTTGCTGGAGGAGGTCACATCCGATGCTGAGCAATGTGTGTAGCACGGGACTATAAAAGAAATCGACGTCGATTCTGCGGGTGTGATTGGATACTAAACAGTGCACCTAGTGGAATAAACGTGTCTGCAGAACTTTAAGTACATGTTTTTTTATGTTGTCATTTTCAAATACCGTTTTTGAATAAAAAAAATTTCATAATAAAACACCAGCTGTTACTTAATTTTGCGTCTGTTTTGTTATAGGCCATAAGATTGTTTGGTGGCGTTTCTTTTACCCGTTAGTTTATGTTTTTGCAAGCGTGGTTTTGTTGTCTAGTGCGGTACAACTTAGTCCCATCCCTCTGGCTTTAATCTGTAAAGCACTTGCTCAATGCATGCATACAAGTCCTATTCCTGAAAATAAAAGCGAGATAAAACATTTCCAAAATCAAAATCATAAACAAAGTTTAAAGCATACATCATTTCTGGTTAAAGACGACATATGCCCATTGCAGTACAATTTTACACCATCTGTAGCGTCATAATCACTTCCGGTGTGGGAAAACACATATCTAATGCAACACAACTTGAGAACAGAACATCTTTCGCCCCAAGCTATACCCTAATCAGAACGTTACATAAATATGAGGTGAGGTGAAATCGAGTTTAATGTAGCGTTTTGACAATCCAGTGGTTGACATCATTAGCATCGATCCACGCAATTGGGATACGATGCCATCCATCAACCAAGTCGGCGATGCTCATGATATCATTCACTGGGTTGTCTGGTCCAGACTCGATTTGTTTACAGACCGCCGTCATATAGCTGGAATATTGCTGAGTGCGGCGTAAAACAACAAACAACAAACACATCATCTCGTGTACACACACGTACGCATACACGCATCCAGTTAGAACAATAATAATTTGATATAAAATACAGTGGATAGTGGTGTATATGAATTTCACTTAGCTGATTTAATTTGTTTACCAGTCCTGTCGCATTAACAAACACCCTTTAAATGAAAATCGTTTCTTGATTTCAACTTAACAGATATTATGTGTCCATATAACACTTGTATGTTACTTAAGAACGAATGCATCCCACTGTCAGAGCACTCTTGTCAGCCTCTTTCAGCATGCTCACACATAAACCAGGGATGCCTTGACAAACACCCGAAAATATAAAACGTTAACGCCAGAGAAAAACCAATCTTGTTAATCCGAAAAAACATATTGGACATTAGTGGCATAAAAGGCAAAATATTTGTGAAATGGATGAGTGAAAATCAGTGATGACACCCGGTGTTCGCAAAAAACAAATCCGACAATTTTTCAATCAGCATTTACTGTAACCAAGATCTACAAATACAATCACGTAACTGCGAAACCTTTCCTGACCCACGTCGCACCAAACTCCTGGATTTGCCTTATACTTAAGCTTGAGACCCTCGCGTATGGCCTCTGTCTGCTCATCAGTTTTTTAACTACACCGGAATCGTTTGCACCACTGTGTTGCTAACTTCTTGACATCATCTTCGCAATCTCTTTCGGATGTACTGAACCGTGCACCCTAAAATAAAGGCAGATATATTAACACAAACATCGATAGGTGTAGGGCGGTCGGGTAGCCTAGTGGTTAAAACGTTCGCACGCCACGCCGAAGACCCGGGTTCGATTCCCGACATGGGTACAATGTGTGAAGCCCATTTCTGGTGTCCTCCGCTGGAATATTGCTAAAAGCGGCGTAAAACCATACTCACTCACTCGATTGGTGTAATTATATATATCACCACAGGGAGAATAAACCATGATGGACGCAGCCCCGATTCGTTGATTACTATACTTCGGATGTACCTGGACCCAATAAGCATTCTAAATATTTTCAAATTCAAATTTCAAAGTCATATTCTGCTAGTGATCCGTCAACAAGTTATATTGGAATGCCTTTAAATTTCCATTCCCCATTGGAGAAGAATATCGGTTTAAAATGAAATGAGGTGTGACTCCAGTTTGACTCTAGATAAGCGTTCTTCAAAGCACCCTTTGAGCTACGACTGTCAGTTTTAAGCACATGAATGCAGTTTAACACAGTCATCAATATTCCAGATATTCATCGAGCTTGACAACCCAATAACTGCAGATCGTATCTGACGACAGTCATACTTGTACTAGAGTCAAGTACACTCCGGAATCCCCAAGGGAAAGTGAGTGTTAAAGAATAAAAGTTACGATTGCCTAAGCAGTAAGATCGCTTTGTAAAACGTACGCTGATTTAGTTCAGCAGCCGGTCGTTCCGGTTGTTTCAGTGCGTGCTAAGCTGAATCCTTCAAACCCAGATCCGCTAGGGCTGGCAGAGCTTCCTTCGTAGTGGAAACACTTGGACAGGTGGGAATCCCATGTGAAGGTCACGCAGTTGGTATGCTCCATGCACGTGACTGCACAATGGATGACGCTTGGAGACTCTAGACTTGTAGTCTGTTGTCTTCCTGACTGTGGGACATACTTGCTCATTCCTGCCCAAAAATATGGAATAATTCAAGCATTACCAAATCTCCGAGATTTCGTTTTCCAACTTCTTAAATTCTTACATACAGTAAACTACGGATATAACGAACTTACTTTTTTTATCCCGACTATTTGCTGTATATATGCTTATAACGAACTACGGCTATAACGAACTAAAATTAGTAGTCCCTTTGAGTTCGTTATAACCGTACTTTACTGTATATCTGATTTCAATGTTTTATCTGAAACTTTCTTGAAGTCTTAGAAACCATCGAAAATATGTCGACGTTATATACGGAATTAGTGAGGTTATGGTATTTGAAATGAAATTAATATATCGGCACATCGTCAGGGATCTACCAGCCATTTGCTATTCTGGCACGTGTGTATGTGTATGGTGGGGGTTGGAGATGTGTTAATATACTGGGGTAAAGCTGTGTAATAACTACCGGTACTGTATCATTGTTTTAAATCTACATACATGTAGAAACGTGATTGTAGGTGCGTCATAATTTGTTAGCTTCGGTCTACATTTTCTTTGAGATTATTTCATTTTATGGGACAATAAGAGGAATGGAAATTGACCATGGATCTACATGTGCGTAACTATTTGGGTACATAACAATAATATTACACCTTGAAGAAAGGACATTTCGAGAAACATATACAAACGCGCGTTGAACTACATTTCAGTTATACCACGGCGCGGTAGCTTGATGTTGGAGTAAAGTCTAAAATGACGAAAGAGGGAGAAGTTTACAACTTTGGTGAAACCCAGGATCACTGGAATGCTGTTGACAAACCAAAGTTTCCAATCATGGCGAATCTGAGATTCGAACCCACAATAAGCGGACCCTGGCAAGACTCCCGAGTGTAGCACAGCACAGCACAGCACGGCACATACAGGCCTCAGACAACTTGATCTCCCATCCACAGATTAATGGACGTTCAATGTATAAGAATTAAGTGAATGACACATTTATGTTGCCAACTTTACAAATTGGGCTCAGATGTATTCGTCATAGTTTCTTTTGTATCCATGTACCTGTTCTAGCCCCCTGTCGCACAACACCCCCGATACAGATCAACAATGAAGAGCTGTAGATGATGTTCTGGACGTCGAGGCGGAGGAAGCGCGTGGCCACCCCATCGCATGAGAACGCGTGAGTGTCCGCATACAGAATAACGCCGACAGAGTAACACAGGTGACCACCAGTGTCCCCGGGGCCCAGTGTAGCCAGCAGAGTAAGTTTTGCTGAAAAATAATAGGGACGGGTGTGAGTGAGTGAGTTGGGTTAAGGCCGCTTTGAAATACAATACCTCAGTTATATCAGCCTAATGATGACTTAAAGCCCAGGTGATGAAGGTCTTAAAAGACGTTTATCACATCGGAGAAACACACGAGCATGCTGACACATTTAGGATTATAATCAGGTCGAATCTAGGATTCGACATCTTGTAATTGTGGAGTTAACGAACTTGACAATCGGTTCGTAAACTGCCGTGCCGATTTCGTTCGATTGCAGGATTTGCAAAGCATGTGTACCGTAAATTTAGCGACAACATATATATTCCAGATCTTTTTCATGTTTTTAATCAAGGTGGTCACATGATTTCATGCACTTCGCGAAGTAAGACATATTTTATTTTAATATAGATTGCTATCGATTAGATCGTCTTGACTAGACGCCGAAATTTTGTTTAAAGCTAATGCAAGTGATATGAGAGGTGGAATCTGATTGGTCAAGAGGAGGGACATTGAAAGAACGTAACTCTTAATAGCGCTACGATCGAGCTCAGAACTTCCAGCCTAGTTCGGCAAGGGGGGAAACTGGACTTGTACAGTCAGTTAACTCTTTTTGAAGCATACTTATCATGTTGATACATACAAAAATCATAAAATCAATCATTTGGTGACAACAAAAAATTGTCTATTTTGGAGTTACAAAATCAAATTGTTTACTGAATTTATGTGCGAACATTTTTGTATTTCAACTGAACCCCCACCCTTTCTTAAACGCTTAAACTATTATGCAAATTATAATGAATGGGGCTGATATAACTTCTCTTAAGGTAACTTGTTACTAAGTGTTAAATGTATGACGTACCTATATCACTGAAGACAATGACTTTGACGACGTTGACTGCATAGCTATGTCCAAGGTCGATCTCTATGGACCGGCCATGGTGTACCCTCCAGCACACATCCTGGCTCCAAGGTACAGTGGGGTGTGATGGGCCGTCAGTTACACGAGTTTGGATTCCAGAGATATCGCCACCTAACTTCCTTGTGAAGTCTGAAACATAAAAAGATACTGTTATTCTTAGCCACATTAGTCTATATAAAGTCTAAAACATAAGGATGACACTGTTATTCTGGGCCATATAAGCCTTAATAATGTCTGAAACATAAGGATATCCGTTATTCTGGGCCGCCATATTAGTCTTTATAATGTCAGAAACATGAGGATGAAACCGTTATTCCGGGCCGCCATATTAGTCTTTATAATGTCAGAAACATGAGGATGACACTGTTTTTCTGGGCCATATTAGTCTATATAAAGTCTGAAACATAAGGAGGGCACTGTTATTCTAGGCCATATTAGTCTTATTACCCATAGAGTTAGAAACAACCGAGGACATAAAAATCAAGTGAGCACTGGTCTAAAATCACTTCAACAGCGTATTGATTACGTCATCCGGACGGCATTGTTGACGTCATTCAAATCTTATTGTGACGTAAGGTCAGAATGGCATTACACTAGAAACGACGTTGGTGATGAATATTGTTGACGTCTTCGACAACTCAAAGACGGTGGTCGTGATCAATGCATTTTTCTAAAGGGGAGATGAAAAGGATATAATTTAAGAAATTGTGGGTAATAAAGAAATTCATACACTCGCATGTGTGTCATACCGATTTTACGAAACTCGTGTCAGAATTCATTGGTGACCCTCTTTGGTTTCGTCAAAAGAGTATGACATACATGCTCGTGTAATAATCTCTACATATGTTCATTCTGATAACGGACCAGGGTCAGTTCTATTGGAAGACCTCGTGAGGATCGGTCAGATCGTTTAATGTTTGTCTGCTCAACGTTGTGTTTTGATATCAAAGCCATTTACTACATTATTACCCTTATTACAGCTTAAGACATGTCACCAATTATAACGTGAAGGCATAAGTGCACCAGGCTGTGGATCAGATGAAAGAGACAAAACCCTTTCCGTAACCATCTGAGCTAAAAGAAGAATCGATTGTACGATTCCGTCTATACTATTAGGGAGAATCACTATCAAAAACGTGTATGGGCAAGTCAGATGTTCCCCTGGACAAACACAAGTCAAAATATTTTAATCCCAATAGAAAAACCCAGAGTCACATATTTTATTAGTGGTAAATCCTGGACAGAATAAGTACCAAGCATCCCATGCCATGGCTCACATTGTCATCACCCCCTTGGACTTTCGTCGTTAGTCATCATAACAATTGCACACAAAAGCGACAAAACCCTTGCCATAATCTTAAGACCGGCTGTGTCATGAAAATGTTTTTATTAATCCCAGCCAAATAGTGAAGATACCAGGTGTTCGCTAAAGGTTTCGTGCATCCTGTCAATCGTCACAGAGACACGTATAGGTAATTACCTTGTCACCCATTGTTTACAGACACCGACGACAATTAACTTGAATATTACTTACTGTGATGTAATAATGCATACATGATTGCTACAACTGATTGATGAGTAGATTAATTGGTGATTGACTGACAACATCCATGAGATGCAGGGCCTATTCTTAGATGGAGTCCTTACGGGTTGATAGCAAAGGTGTAACCTGTTGGACATATACCCTCTACTCACACTGACACTGTTCTCCCTCGGTTCCAGGGATACAGGCACAGAAAGTTGATCCGTCAGGGGCGTCAACACACTGGGCCGCATTGTTACATTCAGTCGCATCACACAACCTCACGTTATCTGCAATAATTATGTATTGGGAGCCACTGTGAAATCCTAGTAACATGTACATACATTTGAGGTACATTTAATCGTTAGAGTAAGATGGTTTCCTCCTTTGGGGAATCCGGTTAAGATTACAGATCCCCAGTAACCGATTGTTGTGAGTGACGACTCAATGGATCGGATAGTCAGGCTCGCTGATTTGGTATTAATATATTATGTCATCCTGTCCCAATTGCGTTGATCGATGTTCATGATCAGTGGATCAGAAACTAAGTTGCGTCGCGTTTATTCAAATACATACACCAGTTTATTTACAATACCCGGGTGATATATGTCTTATTTTTATTAGACTGGGTTAAATAACAATGTATCCTGTAATTATTCCTGGCAAGGAAACAAATGAGTGATAGCACGAGGACACATTATCAACTAGGTCACAACTATTAAATCCCGGACATCATTCGTCGGCTTCTGAGGACAAACAGCCAGTACATACAACTCACTCCGGGACATCAGTGGACATGGTTAACTCTCCAAATGTCAAAGCAATGTCAGCATCTCCCTCTCTCTCTCTCTCTCTCTCTCTCTCTCCCTCCCTCTCTCTCTCTCTCTCTCCCTCTCTCTCTCTCTCTCTCTCCCTCTCTCTCTCTCTCTCTCTCTCTCTCCCTCTCTCTCTCTCTCTCTCTCTCCCTCCCTCTCTCTCTCTCCCTCTCTCTCTCTCTCCTTCTCTCTCTCTCTCCCTCTCTCTCTCTCTCTCTCTCTCTCTCTCTCTCTCTCTCTCTCTCTCTCTCTCTCTCTCTCTCTCTTTCACTCCCTCTTAATCTTACCTCCACACAAAAATGAGTACATATCGGCGTCACAGAAACAGGCGTGTGCACCGTCATCCAATCGTACGCAGGTATGAAACTTCTCACACGAAGCGGTGCTGCACACATCGAAATCTGAAATTGCGACCTACATTATATTGTACCTTTTTTTAAAACCAAAACGATGTAGCAATTGTCAGCGACATACAGAGAAACAATTTCTGATTTTGTTTATCGTACTGGATGGTACCTGCTCAGGTGGTAATAGAACACTGCAAGCAAAAAAAGGGATTTACATTTGTGACAAGCAAAGTGAAAAGAAATATTAAAAAATACATAACGGTACTTTTTCATCAGTACCACGATAACGCATGATCAGAGGATGGGAAACGCTTAGGGGAAGACTACTGAGCAAGAAAATTATGTTTCGTAGACAAAGCAGATATACGACATGTCACAATTCCTTATAAAGAATTGGAGGGGCGGTCGGGTAGCCTAGTGGTTAAAGCGTTCGCTCGTCACGCCGAAGACCCGGGTTCGATTCCCGACATTGGTACAATGTGTGAAGCCTATTTCCGGTGCCCCCCGCCGTGATATTGCTGGAATATTGCTAAAAGCGGCGTAAAACCATACTCACTCTCTCACTTATAAAGAATTGGAAGCACTGAAGCGCCGGAATTCGTTGTGCAGAGTTGCGTCCCCTAGGAGTACGAGGCGAATATTATCGAGGTGAGATCATTCAGATTCACCCTGATTGTGTTTCTAGGCATGTCAAGACCACATCCGTTCCCTCGGGTTACACTTAAGAAATCACTTCGGACGTCCCTGACACATTTAAGCTGACGATCTAACTGAGCTATTGTTTAAAGAAGTGTTAAACTAAATTCAGTGTCTGACTCTAAACGTAATTTAATCTAATCAAAAGTAATCGGTGTGACGTCAAGTTTACAGCGTAGAGTGGAGTGACAAAACGCATTACATGACACTTGTGGTATGCATGACCGACATCCGATCCTAAGGAGTAATCTCTGTAATGTGTTGTTAGGAGAGAGAGAGAGAGAGAGGAGAGAGAGAGAGAAAGAGAGAGAGAGAGAGAAGAGAGAGAGAGAGAGAGAGAGAGAGAGAGAGAGAGAGAGAGAGAGAGAGGGACCCGTTAGGTAATGAAAGACAGTACAACGTGATTATTGTGATATATATAAATGTTTATATTTATAAATCTGTTACGAGCTGTTTGATCTATAAAGAATCTGTATTACCAACAATTCAATTACAAAAAGTTTCATTTAGAGCTACATTTTTTTAAAGGATATCTGTTTAGAAAACAAGAACAAAAATACTCCAGAAAAATATTTATGCAGCCCAAAGCTCCAACCACTTATATCATTAACAGTAAAACTTGCATGTAATTTCTTCATGGTGAATAAATAATAGCATCTCAATGTAACTTACATTCTGGAGAAGCTTCACCTTCGTTCAAGCATCCTTCGTTGCCTGTATGGATGCTCCCTCTGGATTCCGCTGTAACATAGTTAACATTTCTGATGCTTTGCTGTAAAAGCAAATTGGCAAACGTTAACACATCAACTAAGCGGCAAAAGAAAGTATGGGTTGGCAATTTGTAATTTTCCTAAAAACAGCGATAACTAGTGGAAAGTGGGTATTGGGAATATGACTGCCCAGGAACTGGTAAAACACCTCACCCGAACGCGCCACCTTTGACGGCGCTCGTGCGGTGACAAAAAAATGGTGAAACAGGTTTCCCGCCAATGGCATAAACTGCACGTGCGTGTTAGCTGTATAATGCGTTCGTCTGCAGGGTATAACCATACGTGATGAAAGCACAGAAAAGAAATGCCACGACTGCCTAAGGAGCAGAGAGAGAACGCCATCGGCATGGCCGAAATGGGGGCAACACAGGTCCAAATTGCCAGAAGGTTTGGTTGTACACCATTGACAGTAGCCAGGCTGATTCAACGGTACAGGCAGACAGGGAGGACACAGGACAGGCCTAGAACCGGACGACCCCGAGTGACGACACCACTGGAGGACGGTCTGATACGGCTCATTCACCTGCGAAACAGATTCGTAACGCCGACGGCGACGGTAGCAACAGCGTTGGGACATCCAATTAGCCAACGTATAGTACTACGACGACTTCGTGCTGCTGGAATCCGAGCGTATAGTCCTTTCCGAGGAATGGTACTGACTGCTCAACATCGACGCCTGAGACTGCGATGGGCGAGGCAGGTTCGACGCTGGCAAGTGAGAAATTGGCGTCGAGTGCTGTTTACTGATGAAAGTCGGTTTAACTTGTTTCGAAATGATGGCAGAGAACGAGTTTATAGACGCAGAGGGGAACGTTTGGCTCCGGCGTGTATTCGAGAGGTCCATCCATTCGGCGGGGGAGGTGTCATGGTGTGGGGCGATATTTGTGGAGATCAGAAGACTGATTTGGTGATTATACAGGGAAACCTGAACGCTGTTTCATACTGTAGGTGTAGCATCCAGAAATACACCAAGTCATGAAGGTCTTGGCCAAGTTTGCCTTTCGACAAACGTGCATGACTAGGTTATTTCTGTTAATAACCTTGTGTATAGAGCAGGTCTGACATCTTTGGCCTCATTGAGGCCACTTTGAATATAAGCTACAACACCCTTTCCATAATTATAAGGCAAAATAAAATCATAATAAATGCGGCGTCCATTGTACGATTATGACTATATCATATATACAAATAATTGCTCTTGACGAGGTCAGTTTTTGAAAACAGGGACCCTCGGACCCGACCCTGCGGCCTCGGTCCGGTCAGACCACCTCAAGGGTCGGGTTTTCGGGTCCTTGTTTTCGCATATTGATATCGCCAAGAGAACTAATTATTCATTTTCTTATACCGAAATTCATTTTAAAATTACAGTAACTTTGCTGCGAACAGTGAAATGTTCTTACCAGACGCCATCTTGTTTCCTAGCAGACGATTCAATATTCATCACGTGACAGGTCAATGCTGATCATGTGACGAGTCTCTATTCGAGGACAGTGTCAGTTAACATGGTTTCGGGGTCTACATCGAAATGTATTGTTTCGTCACGTGGTACGGATTAACCAATGGAGTTGCAAGATTCTTAACAGAGGTATAACAATAAGTATGTGTTTGTGGATCATTATAAATGTGATGATACCAGGTGTCCGCGAATGGTTGACCTTATCTAAACCCTCCGGTAGTAACCGTCACAAACACATGCAAAGGCAAGTCAATTGTTCACCTGACAAAGAACACAGGAACTTATAGGACACGTCAAATTAGGACATAAATTTATGAGACACGTCAAAATCGGACATAAGTTTTGTCACTGATATGTCATATTTGGAAATGTCCCTCCACATGCTCCACTGATGCCTTGAATGATGTAACCTGACCGCCTCCGTGTTCTAGTGGTAGAGCGTCCGCCCGGAGAGCGGAAGGTCCGGGGTTCCATCCCCGACCGCGTCATACCAAAAGACGTTAAAAGATGGTACTTGTTGTTACCCTGTCTGGAGCTCGGCATTAAGGGGCTAAACAAGGACTGGTCGGCTCGGTGTCAGTATACTGAGTCTGAGTGGGTTATTCAAGTTAAACTGCCGCATGGTATCTCAGTGAGCTAGCACTATAAATCGGCATCAGTCCGGACTGGAACAAGCAGCCACACACACACACACACGTGCATGCACGTCGCTTTATAAGTGCAATAATCTTGGACGCGACGTTAAACCCCATTTCACCTCACCTGAATGATGTAACCTCGTATGGACCCTTTTACATCTTTGTACAAAGAGCCGTTCGTTCGTACCTCAAAAGTTGTGAAACACAGACAACAAAAGCTAAAGCTGCGTCAGATATGGGAACGTCCTCCACAAGTCATCATAAGACATCATAAACGTGAGGCAAAACTAAAAGCGGTGCACCAGGAATAGTGCAATGGCTTCACTGTTTTGTCGGTATTAGTATACGGGTCCACATGGGGTTTGTAAATGTCTCAAGTTCTATTATATATTTTCCCTGATCACTTGTCGCTTTCGTGTTTTCCACTGTGATTTGAATCGGGGACAGATGAGTGAGTGAGTGAGTGAGTGAGTGAGTGAGTGAGTGAGTGAGTTGGGTTTAACGCCGCTTTTAACAGTATTCCAGTCATATCACGGCATGTTAGCTTCATGTGGGAGGAAAGCCCGAAGTGATGCAGGTCTCAGACGTTTACCACTTCGATGAAACCCACGAGCACGGGTATGGTGCCGACAAAACTAGAAACATAATCGGGGCGAACCGGGATTCGAATCCACAATCATAGGTTTCTGACGTGCCCAAGGGACGCAACTCTGCACAGCGGCTTGGCGCCTTAGACGACTGGGCCACCCGTGCCCCCACATCCAGATGAAGTATGCCACAGTATTGAATCACCTTTTTAAATATGTGGTTGACAATTAATCATAAAGGGGTTACAGTTGTGCATCAGTGTTAATTGCCATGGTGACTAAAATGAGGATCCGATGGACACAATGGTGACTGTGTAAGTCGAGTGAGTGAATCGTTGCTAATAAATAAAAAAGCGGTTTTATGGTCAAACAATTATTTACAGCCCGCTGTGAGATTGTGTGATTTGTTGTTAAACGCCGAGCTCAGCTATATTCCCGCTTTATGACGCCCGTCTAGAAATAGTCGATTCATGATTGACATCATGAGTATCGATCCACGCAATTGGGATACGCTCACCGGCATTAACCAAGTCAGGGAGTCTGACCACCCGATCCCGTTAGACGCCTCTTACGACAAGCATGGGTTGCTGAACACGGGGTCGCCGTATTGCGGGAACATGAATGATAAGAGGCAAGTCAGCGTTTCTTCATTAGCTTTAACACAAACAAATATACCAATAACTTACCCAGTGAACCAAGAGAAAATATGAAGCAGTACACATATGACAACAGCTTCAACATTTCAACATGTAACCTCTATGGTTGATGCTCGTTTCCACGTACGGGACGTCCGTTCCGGCAATTCGTGTGGTTCTAAATGGCATGTACTCCGGTATCGGAGATGGTAACCCGAATCACAAATTCGCTAATTACTACACAACTTATATGGTAATGCACCATCTGTCTGTCACGCACAGTTAAACCTAGCCAGTGATTTAAAACATAGATTGTGATCACCACATGACAAAGTTGGCGCCGTCTTGTTTGTATGGGGAATTAAGGTCAAGACTGGACGTGAGGTCAGTCGGCGCAAAGGAGTTGGTATTCCGGTTAAATAGCACCATTAAACTAATCCCCTTTACAAAGCAACTACTGACCTCAGTACATACGTTGTAATATTCATATTAAATATCCCTTGTGACAACACTAGCTTGATCCAACTTCCAATCTGTTTTCCAGAGAATGGCACCACAATGTGGCCATTTTGTTCATTCTGAATTCAATAGTAACCGTCAATTTCACCATTTATATAACCACATGGAATGTGTTATACATTAATATCCTCATGATATTCGTAGTTTTGCTTAATAAAATGATTAATGGTTGGTTCGTAGGTTGTTTTACGCCGCACTCAGCAATATTCCAGCTATATGACGGCGGTCTGTAAATAAACGAGTCTGGACCAGACAACCCAGTGATTGACATCATGAACATCGATCCACGCAGTTGGGATCGATGACATGCATGAACCAAGTCAGCGAGCCGGACCACCCGTTCCCGTTAGACGCCTTTAACGACAAGAATAGTCGCCTTTTTACGGCAAGCATGGGTTGCTGAAGACCTATTCTACCCCGGAATCTTCACGGGTCAAAATGATAAATAAAATTAAAGAAGAACAATTTGTATTATTTTCACCTTTATATCTCAATACTCTCCATACAACGATGGCCTGTAAATTATTAATGTCTCAACCAATGCAAACAAGTGGGTGATAGCATGATCAACGATATCCGTGTTCTGGATGGGAAGATACACACTCATCCTGGCCACACGGCGTACCATCATATCCCTTTGTAAGGAGAGGGGAGAAGGTGGTCCAGTCGTCTAAGTCACCGCAATTTGCTGTGGAGAGTTGTGTCCATTGGACACGCCAGAAACCCCTGATTGTGGGTTCGAATCCCGGTTCGCCATGCTGCGACAGTGGTAAGCATCACTTCTACATTAAGCTGACACGCCGATGTACACGTAACTTGAATATTGCTCACAGCAGTGTCAAACCCAACTCCCTCACTCATTGTGAGGAGATCGACTCGTACCAAAAGAATTGTTTACCGAAGCACAGCGTCGAGTAATCACGAATGAGGTCTTTGTACAAGAATGTATGCCCTAGTTTATATCAGCACAGAGTACATCATCGATACCCTTCGGACCGCTAAAGATACGAACAAACTGTCTCAACAAAGATAATAAGTGATCGGGAGATTGGTGCTTAATGCAGCTGTTTTTGTTATTGAGGTTGCATCACGATGGGGACACCAATAATGGGTTTCATCATTGGGAATCAAACCCGGCCAACGCTTCAACCACAGGGCGATCCAATTGCCCGTCATGATCATCCTCGAGTATCTAGTGTATTATATCTATTCCTTATTTATTTAAATACCCTGGACCCATTCGTCATCATAGCTCCGTTTGGAAAGACAGCATGCCAATAAAAAACCCGTGAAGATTTGGGTTAGAATTCATCTTCAGCAACCCATGCTTAAGAGGCGACTAACGGGATCGGGTGTTCAGGCTCGTTGACTTGGTTGATTCATGTCATAGTATCCCAATGGCTTAGAGCGATGCTTATGATGTCAACCACTGGATTGTCTGCGCGAGACTCGTTTATTTACTGACCGCCGTAATATAGCTTGAGCATTGCCGAGTGTGGCGTAAAACAACAAACAAACAAAAACTTAAATAAAAGGATGTCTAGCACTTGAGGGTTGTGTAACTGAACGGCTATTAGCATCGTCCCTTTCGCCGCTGGATCAAAACGAAAGAATGGTAGCGAATGGGTCCACGGTGTTATACAAATATGTCGCAATTTTGTTCAACAAGTGAACACATAAATTGACCGAAGTGGCCTACAATATATCTTATGTGATGCAGGAACAGGTGATGGTTAGTCTTCTGTCAAAATTACATTGAAAGATCCGCACATAAAATATTTCCACACAATTTCAACCAATTTCAATCTACGTTTTCGCTTATCAAAGATCTCATATTTTTTTCTGAGCGTCAAAGGTTCTTTAATACTTCTTCAAATAAAAGAAGCTCTCTAATTAAATTTCCTACAAGCCATTCCTCGTGATTTTATCATTTTCTCTTTGGAAGATAATACTAATAACAGCTCATCGTTGATTGTAGGTTTTGCTAACCTTTGAAATCTTTTCAGAAAAATATATTACTTTGGATTTGCTAAGGAATAGTAATATGTGTAATCCCACGGGAATAAAGACGGATACACTGTAGATAATGAGCATGTTTTGGTTAGTCAACATGAACAATGATAATTATAATATTGTAGAATAACACATGATCCCCTTCGCCTTTAACAGCACCACCTGCTGAATGCTGGCTGTTGTGCGGGAGTGGTTGTGGGTGTTGGCGTGGGTGCAGATGGAGGAAGAGATTAGACAAAACAACATGTTTGTCGAGTTATTGACAAACAAAGAAATTATCACACGGAAGTGATGACTAAATTATATCGTTGGACATGTTCACAATGAGATCGACATGCGTCGACCACACTAAATGCCCTACCCGTCACAAACTGTCACTTCATTGGCCGGAAACTTTATTGACCAGTGGCCTAGAATGGGTGTTTTGACGGTCTGTCGTCAAGTTACCATTGTTGGTTTCCAGTTCTACATCGTGAGCAAATATTTAAGGACTTTGTCAAACCTTTCTTTAGCAGTTCCTCGAGAAGGAAACCCGAAGTTGATAAACGATCAAATTGTTCGATACTCTGTTGACACCGAGAAGCTAAAACCAGCGTCAGAACGGATGATTTCGGTATTGATGGCTTCGATTATGTGAACGTTGACAACATCGGCCAAGTGAAGATGGTCAAAGTCTGTATGTGTCTCATGATGACTTAAATAAACACTGATGGATGACAAGTTCAGTTAGTGGGTAATCCCTCCTGTTGTATATGTCGTGGGATGCTGGCAAGACAATCAGTCAGTGTCACTTTTATCAAATGACACAGGATATTGATAAAATATACCCTGTACTGTTTGTGAATAACTGAAACAAATGTGTAAGGATTTGGGCCAAACTCACTTACACAAGTAAGGGTTGCACTTCTCTGTGACAAGTTCAGGATGTTAAGGAATGTGACATCATCTAGGCTATGTTCGATGTGTACGGATGGCGCACCTAAGCACATGCCATATCCAATAGCGTATGACGACAATACCAAAGGAACATTTGATATTGGGGGCTTCAGGCTGATGAAAACAAATGGAATTGTCTGCAACACAAATACATTGTTTGGGTTTGTTTAAAAAAACAATTTTAAACTTTTAATTAATACAATATCTGTTTTTTCAACGGTAGCTGTTGCTACAAAACATCTAATCTCCAATCAAAATCCCAGATTATGTGATGACCAGTCCTGGTGTCCTCCAATTCCAACCCATCCACCTCCCCAACCCCCATACCCCCATACCCCCAACCTCACACACACACACCGGTGTGAAACAACATTCCTTCACTTATTCAAATTACCAATTTTTTAAGTTTTTACTTTCTTTTTTTGAAAAATACGAAAATGTAAAAATACTTTCCCCCACTTTTGGTGTTATCTATATACTAATTGATCGAGTATCACTTCAAAATTTCCATCAGTGGTTTCAGGTGTAAAATGACAACAGATCTACAGGCTAAAATTCAGAATCCGATGGCACAGTGTCATTCCCCCTGTTTCGCTGTTATGCAACCAGGAACATCCATTCAGCGCTCACTATTTCCTTTTCAAAGCAAACTGATCTCAAATTCAAATTGTGACCAAGACCAAAGAAATTCGTTTACCGTCAGCACTTTACATGTTCATGGATCTTCATACCTTTTGAAAGAATATTAACAGAGCAGCAAAGATAATGAGTTTTATATTTTATTAAATTCTCATTTCAGTGCCAAAGGTCTTGTTTTGTAATTACACTCGTATACCTCACTATCGAGTTGAAACTATATTTGTTATCATCAATATTAATCGTCCACAAAGGCGTTCAAAGAAATACTATGTAACGAGTTTTGTATTGTGGATTTACTAACAGAACAACACAGGGATTATATATTGTTTGTCTTTTGTCATTTTGAAGGATTTGACTAATACCTCAACAGTAACAATATCAAACATTTCCCCGTGTAAAATTAACAACAACTGTTACTAATTACATTACATTAAATTAGTACACCATTTCATATTTTTTCCAGTTTGTTTTCTGGACCCATCCAACACATCTACCCACCCACCCGCGCTTTTGAGAATATAAAAAAATAATTCGGACCATGAGCTATGTCTGTTTTCATCTGTTTGAGATTTATAGGAACTTAATGAAGCTATATTTGTATGTGTTATTTTCATACAAGAATAGTACAAACGTGCCGCCAAACAAACCCTGTACTTTACCATACGAGGCTTGGAGCGTTTAGGGAAGCAATTCTTGTTCGACGATTCCGTGTGTTTATATGAGCGTTACAAATGAGACTGAAATTTGTCAAATGATCCAGGACATTGTAGCATTGAACTCAGTCAGTGCGAGTGTTTTCAGATCATCTTCTTCTCTGTTATCCCTTGAGACATCAATGAGTATTATTTTTCACCACTCACTTGCTAACTTCATGGATGATATTGCAATAGCATATCGACCTCATTGGACATTCAGATGTTCGTTCAAAGCATCAACACCGAGGAATAGGTTTTAAAGGTCTTACATTTCTATGTGTTTGGAGAACTTCTCAGGTTATTAATATAATTTGCTTCACATTACGCTTGTTTCAGCAATATGTTGCAAAACAGCATTAGTTTTTTACGTTCCTTTGAATACATGTACTGTGTGAACTGAGTCAAAATTGCTCAACTGTTGAAATGCATCAGTCTTCATTTTCATGTCAGGGTTTGGTACCTGAAACTCAGCAATAGTCCAGCTATATGATGGCGGTCTGTAAGTATCCGAGTCTGGATCGAGACAATCAAGTGATTGACATCATGAGCATCGATCTACGCAACTAACAACAGTGTAACAAAAATGTGACAATAAGTGAAACAAGAATGTAACAACAGCGTAACAACAATGTGACACCAGTGTAACAACAATGTGACAACAGTGTTACAACATTGTAACAATAGTGTAAGAACAATTTACATTGGTACATATTATATACTCTGCAAAGAAGAAACGCAAAGGTAGCAAAATCGTAAATATCTGATTGAGTGGTGCCGGCATCCATGCAAAAATTAATACCAAACATTAATTGGTCTTTTCTGCATTGGTGGGGATTGATTTGTGTGGAGAGAATGAGGTACTGCAGAAATGTGGAGAAATGATGGGCAAATCGCAAAAACACATTCAACTATACGTGGAGCATGGCCCCGACACACAACATGACATGGACGTGCAGCATCACTTGTTGGGCTATGTAAACGTTGGGTTTTCATTTGTATGCCATCCCATTCTTACAGTCAGTGAGCAGCCAAAACATGCCACGACCGACTGAAGCCCAACGCAACTCCACCGGTCGACTGCAAACGGGAGAAAATTATATTTGGCCGTAGCCTGGTGTTTTTTTCCACGTACCACGCAGCACCAATCATCATTACAAGACTGTGGAACAAGGGACAACACGGGACCTTCCCAGATCCAGCTCCAGTACTTGATCACAGGACAGATTCATACGGCTACGTCACTTACGTGAAAGAACCACCACGGCCACCTCCATGATTGTGTAGGCTATCAGCCCAGACAGTGGGGAACCGTTTACGCGCTGAAGGTATTTATTTTGACGGACTTGCATCGGTGGCTGCGTCGTCAATGGTCTGAAGGTTACAGAGTATGGCAACAACTGCGATGGAGACAAGTTTGGTTTAATGACGAGTCACGTTTCATGCTTCTCCGTGAGGATGGTAGCCGTCGTGCTTACAGGCGTCGCGGGGAACGTTATGGTGGAAATTGCATGCTGGAAGTGGAAAGGTTTGGTAGTGGGGGTGTGATAATGTGGGCAGTCATCTTCTACACTGAAGAACAGACTTGGTGCAAGTTCTGGGGAATTAAACGGCAGAATGTTACACGTCCTTCCCATTATGCCACAAGTCAACGTCTTTTTCCAACAAGACAACGCACGATCTCACACGGCAAGAGCCAAACGAAGATTTACGTGATGTGCTGGATCAACAACTGCGGGCACGTCAGCAGCAACCACAGAACCTCCGACAGTTGGTACACACACTGCAGACAGAGTTGGTGAACATTCCCCAGGTCACAATTGGGGATCTAATTGCTTGCATGGGACGACGATGCTGGTCAGTTTTGGACTCTGTTGGTGGCCATACCGGATATTGAGAACAGATGACCTTCACCATGAAGTTGTGCCAGATGGAACCTGGGTCAATGTCAATGATATGTGCCGATTTTGAACAATCGAAAACCATCTGTTGATTATTTATATGACATATTATAACATATACATCTAAAGTCAGACCGCCTCCGTGGACTAGTGGTAGAACGTCCGCACGGAAAGCGGAAGATCCGGGGTTCGATCCCCGGTCGCGTCATGCCAAAAGACGTAAAAAGGTGGAACTTGTTGTTATCCTGCCTGGCGCTCGGCATTTAAGGAACTAAAACAATGACTGGTCGGCTCGGAGTCATTATACCGTATCTGAGTTGGGTATTCATGTAAAACTTCGGCATGGTATCTCAGTGGGCTAGTATTAGTCCGGACTAGTACGAGCGGGGGCACACACACACACACACACACACACACACACACACACACACACACACACACACACACACACACATACACGTCGCTATATAAGTGAAATAATCTTGGACGTGACGTTAAACCGCATTTCACCTCACCTCTAAAATCACCTTTGCGTTGCTCATTTTGCAGAGTATATGTCGCTGACATTTCTTAAAATCTTGGTAGGCTTTATTTACTCAATATTCCTTGTTCATATCTACACCAAATGTCACAAAAGTGGAAGAAAATATAATTTGAGAAGATATTTGTTTCTTCCGTCGAATTTTTTATTTTATCTTAAGAAAACGTAACTCTCTTGAGATTTCTGTTCGCTAACACCTGGTATCACCATTATTTGATTCTGATTAATACACACATTCTCATTATAATGTCGGAATCGGTCAATATTTCTTATTATTGCGGAAAGTGTTTTGTCGCTTTATTGACGAGGAACAACGCCGTTTTCTGTCGGCATTGTTAAGACAAACCTATAGAAGGTTGATGTGTTAGAAACTATCCGAAACAAATTGTACAAGGCGCTCTGATGCTCTCATGTCCCTAAATGGTTCAATATCCAATGTGTACGAGAACAGAATGTGTAAGAAAGTGTTATCCTAAATATAACATTTGCTACATTTGACCACTTTCTAAATGGCATGGTGTATTCATAGCTTTCGGCCATTGGAGCCGTGCCAATTTACACTTGTCAGAGGGGTACTCAAAGTACGTGTTCTAGACTACCAGTTGTCGGACTTTCATTTTTGTGGAAGCCTCGGTGGCTGAGTGGGTCAGATCGCTGACTTTGTGTGCTGGCGATTAAGTGCCTCAATCTGGTTAGTGTGGGTTCGAATCCCGGACGGGACTCAACCGCAAAAAGTACGAGAATCTGTACTTTACTAAGAAAGTGTTATCCCAAATATAACATTTGTTATATAAAGAATGTGTTCTCGTATCGTAGAGCTCTGCATACATGATTAATGTCCAAGGCACCGCGTAATTTGCATTTAAAGTGCCACATGTATGATGCACCACACACATCTCTGTAACCAGCAGGCACTGTGTAGAAAGAGAACCGATAACAAATAAAACAAGACAAAAAGTGAGCAGGGCTCACTAATTCCCCCGACTTCGACTCCATCATATTTCTAAGTTCCAAATTTGAAAAAAAGCAATATTTCCTCAGAAAATCCACTTTAAACTTTGCACTGCACCTCTCCTAAGTGTATAGAAACTCTTATTATTGAAATCAAACTTCGCCCTGCACAACTCATATAAGTAATACAAAGAGTTCACCAAGTTTGAAAAGAATCTATTTGGTAATTTTGAAGCTATATGGCACACACATAAAATGTCCCCGGACGGAATTCCTTGTTCAAACTTTATACACTCCTTACCCACTCCTGGGTACGATGAAACACCTTCAGGCAGGTTACACATTGTAAACACCCAGTCGCCATTAGGCTGATTAGACAGGATACTGTCGAGTATACTGTCTACCTCCTTTCTTACATACACACATGGTCACATTGTCATATCTAGAGAACCCAACTCAGAAGCAAAATAGGAACAAAATCTCTTATTTCACTTCAATAAGAGTGCAATACTTTTCTTTAAAAAATTAAAAGTCGATTCCAATCTTAACATCTTCTAAATACAGGAAGCACATCTTTTTAAAAAGACTATCTCTCGTTCCTTCCGATGTTAAGACTTGGTCCAATACTCGGCTTCATTCTGCAAAGGCGTTGAGTCAGAGTTTCAACAATAAACTGATTCCGACATAACGGCAAGCTGTAATTCCCTGTAGTGTCAACCCGGCGTTAGCTGGAGATGCTGCTGTCGGCGAGAAAAGACAAAGGTGAGGTAATAACCAAGCACATCTTGTCCTAAACTAATTCTCCTTGACTTGAAAACGTTAGCCGGTGGACACTGGGTTGTATTAAGAGAACCCTGATGACCCAAATGGACGCTTAAACATGTCGCAAACATCAATACCACTTAAGCTACAATTGAAGATGGCCCACACAACTAATCCCTTTCATTTGCTGGTGAAATTGATGTTTACAGTAATCCATTTCATTACTGGGTGAATTTGGTGCTTACGTTAATCTTATTTTATTAGGTGTTGAATTGATGTTTACCGTAATAGAACCCACCGCAAATAAATCAATCGACCATGAACGCTTGTTTCGTCTAATTGATGATTGTTGACTATGCCGGTAGCTGTCTGTTATTTCAGCTTTATCCAGACTCTACCTCCGGCTATTTTTAAATTCGCTAACTGTAGATGGTTTCAGACCAATTTAATTTATCCTGTTCAATAACGTTCGGAAGGAGGAACAAACACATACATATACACAGGCCACAACACGCCATATATGGAAAGCCTATCTATCTTGACAGGAGAACGATCTATCTCAACATACACCCGGCGTAGGTAGAAGAGAAGGCAAATTGAATGTACACTGATCCGTTGACCGGGGTATTAATTTACGCGCTGTATTGGTAGGCGTACATCTTCTTCTTCTTCCACGTTATCTCTCTGTTCGCTTCTTGCATGTTTCTGTGCCGATATGTCAGTTTTACCATACCATTTACCAGCATGCGAGTTCTTCTGTTTCTTTTAATGTTTTGCTAGTCTTATCCTTTTCTCCTGTATGTTCATGTCTGTCACTGCCTGTCTATCCTTCTGTCCTGTATGTTCATGTCTGTCACTTCCTGTCTATCCTTTTGTCTTGTATGTTCATGTCTGTCACTGCCTGTCTATCCGTCTGTCATGTATTTTAATGTCTGTCACTGCCTGTCTATTCTTCTGTCCTGTATGTTCATGTATGTCACTGCCTGTCTTTTCTTGTGTCCTGTATGTTCATGTATGTCACTTCCTGTCTATCCTTTTGTCCTGTATGTTCATGTCTGTCACTGTCTGTCTATCCGTCTGTCCTTTATGTTCATGTGTGTCACTGCCTGTCTGTCCTTCTGTCCTGTATGTTCATGTCTGTCACTTCCTGTCTATCCGTCTGTCATGTATGTTCATGTCTGTCACTTCCTGTCTATCCTTTTGTCCTGTATGTTCATGTCCGTCACTGCCTGTCTATCCTTCTGTCCTGTATGTCCTTGTCTGTCACTGCCTGTCTACCTTTCTGTCCTGTATGTTCATGTCTGTCACTGTCAATCTATCCTTCTGTCTTGACTGTTTGTGTCTATCCTTAATCTGTGTATGTTTATATCTGACATTACCTGTCTATCTTTCACCCATGTTCGTCAGGTTTATGTTCATGTTTGTAAAGAATATGTTCATATCTGACACTGCCTGTCTGTCCTTCCCTCGTCTAGTGTAATCGATCTTGAAATAATTGTTTAATTATATTGATAGAAAGGTAGAATGGTTCTTTATCAGACACATCCCCACACAATCAATCGTTCCTGGCTGGGCTTTAATTAAGCTGTTTGCGTCTGAGGAGAACTTCAAAGTAGATTGAACAATCACACACTTTTCGTGAACAATTCAATTTGTTCTAACTTCCATTATGGTATCTTTGCACAACAGTTTCAGATATATTTATTTATCGGTCTGCTTCTTTATTGTCCCTTAGTCTTTGTAATTCCAAGATAGAGATCATTGTAGATTGTGTCTCAACGTTGTAATTGTTCTCAATAGCTAGCTATTCTTGAAAACATCATATCACGTTAAAGATTTCTTCGTCTATTTTATATAAAAAAATAAAAAATTCACCAGGCATGTTACCAAATGCAAATTAAAATGTTTATCTCACCAAAAAGGAAAATGTTTTACTCTAAATTATTCTAAAGTCTATATTTGTACAAAGGATACGCACCTAAGGGGCTTGTTTCATAAATACCATTTGCCTATAGCGTTTCTATATAGCGAAATGTTACGAGAGCCACTAGTTCTTTATCCAAATAAATCTCATATAAAAGTACATTAAAATGATACTTCGTTCACAGCCAAAATAATATAATTTCATATACAAAATGTTAAGCTGTCCATTTCAACGGGCAAGGAGGACCATGTCGTCTTATCACCGCAAACTGCTTGCATAGTTGCGTGCCTTAGTTGTGCCAAGATCCAAATGGCCAGTTACCATTGCCTGTGCTCGCGGCTTTCAGTAAACAGGCGTCACTTTGGACCTCACAATTAGTATTCTTCTCAAAGCGGCGTTCAGCGCAAACTTATTCTCTCATGATGCCCAACTGGAAACCGACCGCCTTCGTTGTCTAGTGGATAGAGCGTCGGCGGTTGGATCCCTTGCCCGCTTCATTGCAAAAGACGTTAAAAGATGGTACTTTCCGTTGTTGTTACCGTGCCTGGCGCCCTACGTTAAGGGGGTGAAACAAGGACTGGTCGGCATGGCATCTCAGAGGGCTTGACAAAGAAACCACACACACACACGCAAGTACGCACGCAAGTACGCACGCAAGCACGTACGAGACACACACGTGCATGAATGCACGTCGCTATATACAGTAAACTACGATTATAACGAACTCAAAGAGACCACTAATTTCCTACCGTTATAACCGTAGTTCGTTAAAAGCATTTCATTTGGATCAAGTCACATCATGTTACTCAATAAATAACAAAACTGTGCACTGGATATGTACTTTATTGTTCATGACTTAAATGGCATACAATCATACGTAACATAAGTAAGTACATGTTATAAACATATTATTGATACAGTTTCATTGTCATGCAGACACAAGAAGGATATCTTATTCATATGCAATTTCTTTTTATGATTTATTTCTAGCACCGACAGCAGAGATGATTTGAAACTTAACGTCGATGTCTAAAGCTTTCCGCTTGCGAGGTGTGTCTGACATCGTAAGTTTATCCGAACTCCAGTCGTCGCATTTTATGGATAGAATATATCCACATCAAAGGCTATTACCAAATGACTCTTTTTCAATTGTTACTTGAGGGTGTAAATTGAGGACAATGTGTCAGTACCTAATCCAGTTAAATGCATGTTTACCTCACCTCACCTGCAAGAGACACAGAACACTTATGGCAAAAACAGTACTACCTTGGGCATTGTTTTATCATGTTATCTCATTGACATCGACTTGACCAATATGGCTGATTTATAACAAAATGAACACTGTGCTTTTAGCTCCGACCACAAGTCGAGATTTCAGACCTGCGAGATATATTCTGGTAGTGTATCTTTTGACTTTTGTCATAGGGAGGTGTGGTGTAGTCCTGAAGAAGAAAACCCGAGAACGCCACAGCACTCCACATCATGATAAAACAATAATGACCTGTATAGTCTCTTCTAAATGTGTCTAATAACTACGATTCAACACAAGACAACTGTCTTCGATATTCTGTACTCTGACGTAGTGACCTTTTTAAAAACAGTTTCAGTTTTGAATTATTCATTTTAGCCACTTGTAAAAATATTTTGCTGCCTTAACTAACATACGCCCGTTTGTCAAACTGATTTACCCATCATGCAAAAAGACAGTATGGAATGAATTAAAAACGAAATGTATAAGTCTCAGATAGCCCTTTGTCATCCAATGTTTGACTAGATCACACCTGTAGTATACCCATTGATAACACTACACAAGCACGTTATATTCATGAGTTATTATTTCTCGGGCAATTCGTTTTCAAATCCTCATGAGATGTAGGTGGTGCATCCTGAGTGTTGGACAAAGGTTGTTAATGCTCTGTAAAGTTCCTATGAAATACGCATTATGAATACTAAATCAATGATTTAACACTACAATATGCACTGAATCAAATGTTCATATATGGGTGACACTTATAACGTCAAGCTTTTACAAAAAATAATTTCGTCATTTATTCTTGAATATTAATTTGTAAATAAAACATATTTTGTATCTGAGAAGCTTCCTTTCTCCACGGCTAGCCCTGTAACAATCGTTTCTTCTGGCATTCCTTGTCGCTGTGTATTGTTATTCCACCATAACCGCTCTGGCATCGTGATGATATTATACTCAATATCTCCTAATAGGCAGTTATTGCTTAGGAAGCTTCAATGGCACCAGGATAACGTTACAGTAATGTACGTGCGTAGCACACGTGGACCATCCACCTTCAGAGCCGTACATTGTTTATTGAGTACTACGTCACGGAAATAATTTCAACCAAAACAAGTTGTGACGATAGGAAGCTTCAATGGCAACAGGATAGCGTTACAGTAATGTACATGCGTAGCACACGTGGACCATCCAGCTTCAGAGCCGTACATTGTTTATTGAGTACTACGTCACTCTGAAATAATTTCAACCAAAACAAGTGACGATAGGAAGCTTCAATGGCAACAGGACAGCGTGTAGCTCAGCTACTAGTATATCAACATTTAGAGCGATATATTGTCACAATGTAATCTGAAAAAAACTTTAATACAGATATCCTGTTCTGGTTTCAAAGAGAACATCTGTTGCACAGTCCGTCAAATGTTCGTCTACTGACTGTTTGAATGACATTGGATATCGACAGAGAAAACATCTTAGAATGATGATCATATTCTGTCGATGTTGGTTAAGTCATATTTGCAAAAATACCAATTGCATTCAGTTTTCTGGTTCATTTAGCTCAAGAAAAACGTTTGTATTTTATTCGTTTGGTTAAAAATGTGTTTTTATGTCATAACGTTGAGCCTGGCCAGGGTTTCTCTAGACGTCGTTATCGCGTGTTTCCTTCTCTTGGAAGCGGCATCGTCTCGGCGAAGAAACTACGCTTTTTATTATTCAGTCTAATACATTACTAAAAGTGACACTCTCCACACCTCTTTCCAATTCGGGTAATAAAAAGGGCGTATTTTACCATTTACTCTTTATTTACATCGACGTTAGAAATTAAACTTTATCCAAGACACATCAACTGAAAACCTGATCTCCCAACAGGTTCCAATGTAGCTGTGATAACTTATGTCCCTACCGCAACAGATAATATTATATTTTAAAATGAATATCAGGTTTTAGTGATTTGTAAGGATATTTCTCGTGAAGAATTCGTTATCAAGTAGAGCTTTTAATTTAATATAATTTCGACAATCCATCATTTGATAAATTTATAAACTATGTCACTAAAATGCAAGTTTCTATAACGAATTTCCAAATATGTAGTTCATGCCATAAAGCTGCGGGCGTCACACCAGCTATGGATTGTTGCTTTCTGTTCCGTCACGATTATATTCGAACAGTTCATTGTTGAACATTCTACTTGAAAGGCTGCTTCTTTCACGCATATCTTGCAATAGCAATACATTCTGCGGTCTGTGATTTTGAAACTTATAACCTTCGCTGTATTGTATTTTTTCGGGGTTTGCTTTTGCAAACTAGATCAGCATGTCCTTATACGCCATGGATGAAGGTCAAAGTTGGGATTGACTGCCAATACTTATCTCATGGTGAGTGAGTGAATAAGTGAGGTGGGTTTAGCGCCACTTTGAACAATAGTCCAGTTAAATCACCGCGTGTCAGTTTGATGTGGGAGGAAAGCCCAAAGTGATGCAGGTCTTAGACGTTTTCCACTTTTGTGAAACCCAGGAGCGCGGGTATGGTGCTGACAAACATAGAAACATAATCGGGGCGAACCGGGATTTGAATCCACAGGTACAAGCGTACCTAGCCCCCTGAGACGACTGGGCCACCTGTACTTCTTATCGTATTTGTATAAGTTGACAATGAAACGATTTCATATCTAAAAATAGGTTGGTTGGATGGTTTGTTGTTTAACGTCGAACAACTATCGACTCTCAATAGGGTTATTTCATCAAGAAACCTTCGAAGCAGAACAACTGATGCGTGAAGGAAAGATATTTTCGCAACAACGACAACAACTTCGCCAAGAAGAGTAAATCATACATGTTAGAGATATAATAAATCTGTAGATAGTCTGAATGTGTTTGCATAACGGATCTTGTGTTTATGTATCTCAGAACACGTTTCTAACCAGCATGACGCTTGCTTGTGACTTTGGTATGTATATGTTTGATCTCGGACCAATGTAATTGTAAGAAAGTAGTTACTCATATTCTGACAATGTCCTACTGTAATGCATCCACACTTTACAGTTTGTTGTTTGGAAGATATAGGCCAGGTCCTACACATGTCAACATTACAACATCCCAATGTCCCTATATACAAAGCTGAAACATAGTCCAACATTACATTACATTTTTCTCATGATACTAGTGAGTGAGTGAGATGAGTTTAACACCGCTTTTAACAGTATTCCAGCTATATCGCGGCGTGTCAGCTTAATGTGGGAGGAAAGACCGACGTGGTGCAGGTCTCAGACATTAACCTCTTCGGTGAAACCCACGAGCACGGGTATGGTGTGACAAATCAAGAAACATAATCGGGACGATACGGGATTCGAACCCACAATCACAGGTTTCTGTCGTGCCCAAGGGACGCAACTCTGCATAGCGAATAGCGGCGCCTTAGACGACCTGGGCCACCCGTGTCTCCCTCTCATTATACTAAACATACTTAAGTGAAGAGGTTGATGACATATATTACGAAGGAGCATTTCTGTATTTTTTTAAGACAGCTGATATGGTAATTCTATTTTAGATATTGATGTTTCACAACCCTCGTCAGTATCCCCTTACGACGATATTGCAGTCAAATGAAACCAAAAACGTCATTATCGTTTGTCTTTATTTGAAAGTAGCTTCGCTATTTCACAAGCAATGTGATTAAAATAAAACTGATTTTATATTTTCGCAAAATTGTGAAATCACTTCATTGGAGAAATAGATATCATGTTTGAATTCAAAACAGAATTTAATGAAAACGAAGTATAACGATAAGTGTTCTGCAAAGACAATGTAGGTTTCTCACCAAATTTGAAATTTCCTTTGGAACAAACGATCGACTCTCTTTTCAGATTGTCCTTTATCGCCAATATAATTAATATTCGTTTTTCAAGAAGATTGTATTCATCTATCTAATGAGAATTAGACAGAAAATACTACTTGACACAGAAGTCTTTGACACTATTCTGTTACACCAATATTGCAAAAGGACATGGTATAAAGATGATATGAATTTGTAATGAAACCTTATACAATGAAACATCTATACATCGAAGTCTTGAAGATCACCGAAAATATATCTCGTTTTCCAGTGTTCCTAATGTAAATGCCAGCGCGTAATTAGTCATTGATATAACAAGTTGGTGCCATTGAGGAAGGAGGTGTGAAATCTCCATGCAGAGATCATAAGACCATTGCCGATAAGAATTCAGGCAGAACCAAGATGTCACCTCGCCTTCAACCATACATAGAATACAATCCTTTAATTCTATATTATGTGGACGTACATGTAATACGTTCTTTATAGGCCTTTCACATATCTGTCGCCAACGACTTACAACTCATATGAGGGCAACTGAGACCATTGTTATTGGGTGTGCAAATATCCTGCTCAAGGAGTGTACATATATATATAAATCCATATGCACCATCCATGAATAGGTGGATAAGTACTTCACTTTAATCGAAAGCAATTATGTAATCTAGCCTCCTCCTTCTCCTGCATACATGTTGCGAGGGTCACGAGAAAATGAAAAGTGTTGTAAATTACTGAAACGTCTTGAGACATATCGAATGCACATAGCAGACGCTGTGGTAATATTAACACTTCACAACAGGTCGAATAGCGAGTTACTTACATGTAGATAGCCCCTTTGAAATAGCGCTGCTTTCTGTGTTTGTCTTAAGTTTGCCCGCCGCCGCACATTATAATCTGTATATCGAAGGTCAACACTGGAATTATATTTAATAAACGCGACAAAACCATGTCCATAGCCACAAGAAATCTCCGCTAAAAGCAGAGTCCATTGTGCGATTCCGATTTTACTGTCAAATAAGGTGAGCGAAAAGGACAGCGTACCCTGCAAACATTAGACGGCGTTTTTGTCAATGATCATTTGTTGGATTTTTTTTTTGAGCTAAGGCGTTCGCTCGTCACGCCGAAAACCCGGGTACGATTCCCCACATGGGTACATTGTGTGAAGCCCATTTCCGGTGATCCCCGTGATATTGCTGGAAGATTGCTAAAGCGGCGTAAAACTATTCTCACTCACTCACATTTGGAAAAGTCGTCCAATCATGAGGTCCCCTCGAACTGTAACCGATTAATCAGTAAGCTAGAAAAGCTAGGAAGGAGGACATACAGATGCAACCAAAGATTGAATTAATGTAGAAGTATATGTTATAATTATTTTAGATTATTTTAACAAGTATTTAAGTAAATTCCAATATCGTGTAAGTTGATTGGTCTAATTAACATGATGTTGTTTTAGAGAGGAGTAGCTGGGGTATATCTACACATTGATGTTTACATTATATCTATTTTTATTAATTGATTTTTCTTACATGTATACTTCAGACAGCCGCCGTCTTTTTAGATAATGTAAAAGATAGAAAAAAACGACTTTTGCGAGCATAAGGGATCGAAAACGCCAAAGATAATGTCCCAAAACGCCATCTTCACACAGGAAAGTACCCAAAAAGCATGTTTTATGCCTGCTTCGTGCATACTTACCTGCTTCATATAGACTCCCACAGAGTGCTTCTCAGAGTGACGCAAGTTTCGATTTATTGAGCTTTGTAAGTAAATGTTTGCTTTACGTAAATATACAAAGTTTCTCAGAATCGACACGAAATGTGTATTTAGGACAATAGGAACAGTCAACGCATCAAGAGAAATATGAGAATAAAATCCTGAGAACATTTGCCGCAATTATTCATCTTCAGAAACGTTGCCGAGTCAATAGTATGTTTGGTGGCGGTGGGGTAGCGGTTGAAGCGTTCGCTCGTAACGCCGAAGGCCCGGGTTTGATTCCCCACATGGGTTACAATGTGTGAAGCCTATTTCTGATGTCCCCCGCCGTGATAATGTTGGAATATTGCTAAAAGCGGCGTAAAACCATACTCACTCACTCACTTACTCAATAGTGTGTTTGCTTTAAACCTGCTCACTTCGCAAAACAACGTTTGACGGATTGGCTGCACAGATGCGAAATATATCAAATAAAAAACAATAAGACGTATATACATCATGTGTCACGTGATAGTCGATGATTCATGTGAACAAGAAAACAGTTTCAAATTCACAATCATGTTTTCCACATGGTCTCATTAGTATTATAGGTTGGGCACCTTACAGATTGCATGTTATTGATGCCAAGCAGGTAACTATTCTTAGATAAGACCATGATATCATCTGTAAATGATACAACACTGACTACGGGTTTTTCAATCATACTGACGTGCATCAAGCTGACAAGCTGTGTGGGCACATCCATTTATAATATTCAAAGTTCTAAAATAACCTCAGAGACAATATAATTTTGTCTATAAATTGGACATGCCTGTCGAAAATAGCGATCATGATAGACGATTTCCCTTTGTTACGATGCTTCAGACATTTGAAAGATAAATGGATCAGCTCATGCATAGGTGCAAAGGGATGGGTTCACGTTTCCTTTCTTCCAATGAATATAACAGAGGGAAGTTCTTTATAGGGCTTTGAAAAAACGTCTGGTCAAATCGAAGACTCGCCTCCACCAAATCATAAACAGTTCTTCCTGAATTTGAAAATTGCATAGGAGGGTATTACTGCTTTAAAGTTTTGTAACATCTCAGGCAAAATTCATTTTTCCTAATTGTCCCACACTATTTCCCCAGCAACAGCTTCATTTTCACTGTACGAGCACCATTCCATACAAGGTATTCAATTATAGAGACGTGTTGCAGAAGGTGGACTTGGCTTTGATAAAATAACAACCAGTTATTCAAATATAAATCAAACAAAGTAGAGTCTCTGTTAAAGCAGAAAAATACGGAAAATTTTAAGTCTGGTTGTTATCAGTTATGCGTTCTGAGGTAGGTTATGTGAATATGTACCACATATACTGACAGAGAGACAGATCAACCCACACACCCATCAAACCACTCCTTCCCATCCACTCAAACCCAAATACATCGCCCCACCACACCCACATACGTACATACACACATACTGACAGCATGACAAGGACAGACAGACAACACAACCACCCTCGGACATACATGCCATTAAGTATGCTTAAAATATACATAAGATATTCGAATGGCAGCTGATTTAACATATGTCATAGATGACCATAGTAATGAACTTCATATTGTCAGCAACGTTAACTGTGTGGCCTCACTGATTAGGATGGACCCGTAAAGATCCGGGGTATAACAGGTCTTCAGCAACCCATGCTTGCATAGCAAGCGACTGTGCTTGTCGTAAGAGGCGACTAACGGGATCGAGTGGTCAGGCTCGGTGACTTGGTTCATGCATGTCATTGTATCCCAATTGCGTTGATCGATGATCATGATGTCAATCACTGCATTGTCTGGTCCTAACTCTGTTATTTACAGACCGCCGTCATATAGCTGGAATATTGCTGGGTGCTGTTATATTATGATTATGGAAATACTTTTGTCACTTTTATTCAAAATGTTTGAGAAGTCGAACTGTCCGACGTGATAATCTCTGCTTTGCACATCTAACAATCTGCTGGGATGTACTTGTGATGGCGAGAAAGTACATTCTCAGTTCTGCACTACCGATTCGATCTGTTCATGACAGCGGAATGTAAGTTGACATACATTGAATATTTCCATGCAACACGATCATATCTAAAGAAGGCTAAAATTATTAGCTGTCTCACCTACATTCTTGTCATAGCAATTTACGAAATGTTACTGTCAAACAATTATAGTCACATTCTTGACCAGATATATAACATGCATCAATAAAATGACATGTTGCATTTAGTCTCTTGAAACAAAACTTTATGAATAATAACTTGTAACAAATTGGGAGGCTATTCTCAGAAGCAGTGTGACAGCAGACTCCGTTCGCGAGTCATGTTCATACGAGATTACGTCACGACGATCACGATGTCAGTTATATTTAGAAACTGTATGAGACTGTTTATGGAGGTTTACTATAAGCGGTACTCTTCAGCTAAAATGACTCGGGCTGCTCTATATGAACACCACTCTCCTGTATGTTTGAAGTGACTCTACTAACGATATTATTATTGCTGTCTAACAGTTTAGTCTCATTTATCTGTGAAGTGTGATTTCTATGTTGCAAAATAACCTTGTTTTTTCTCTATATCGAATTCTATCTCACAAACTATGGCAGATTATTTGCTCTTCGCCATGTGATCGACAGTATAAAATCGTTTGCAACGGGTGTCGTGTGTTATGGTCTTTGTGTTTGTGCCACCGATTGGGCAAGAAACGCTAGCCTGGATTGCAAACACTGCCATGTCAGTGAAATACTAAAATTCATTTTCTATTCAATATAAAACGTCAATTCCAGAGAATATCATACTCGATCATCCAACAAAACAGGTTCCTTTGGGTCTTGTGGGGGTAAAAGGCAGAACAGCGGTGGAAACTATATGCACGGATCACGGAAAACAAACGGTGACACCAGGTGTTCGCGAAAAATGAAAGAATGTCCTGACGACACACCGGTAGCACCCGACATTCACATAATCATGTGTGTTTGATGCCTGACGCTACACAGCAGTTCTCCGCTTATACGACGGCAGCATGGAAGCAAACAAGACAATCAAGTGATTGCTCAGAATGTTGGTGTGTCTGTGTCTGTATGTCTGTATCTGTGTGTCTGTGTCTGTCTGTGTGTGTGTGTCTGTCTGTGTGTATGTGTGTGTGTCTCTGTGTGTATGTGTGTGTGTCTGTGTGTGTGTCTGTGTCTGTGTGCGTGTGTGTGTGGGTCTGTATCTGTGTGTGTCTGTCTGTGTGCATGTGTGTGTGTCTGTCTGTGTGTGTGTCTGTCTGTCTGTGTGCGTGTGTGTGTGTCCGCTTGTACGGCTCCGAAATAATGCCGGTTTTATAGGGCAAGCCACATGCGCAGTATAATATGGATACCCACTCAGGCACATTGTAATGGCCATGAGCCAGTCTTGCTGTTTACCCTCAATGTCGAGCGCTACAATGAATATACCAGACATTGCCATGTATCAGTTGTTCCGCACCACTTTGCACATCTATATTAAAACTTTTGTGATTTTGAATGGCAAATATCCAAAGCTGATATTGGTTATGAAACGAAACGAACCTTTATCCGATATACAGATTGAGAATAGTTGCTGATTGCTATGCCCTGTGCTAATGTTGACGAATACATCTAACAAAGAGACACGTCAAATGAAACATAGCTGGCATCATCACTTAAATGTAACCTTGGTCTGTACGTATTTATAGTGCTTCCGCTATTGTGTTGAAAACACTTGTTTATTTAGTTTTTCTCTTTACTAGAAAGCAGCATATTTTTTGCACATGTACATGTTATTCAAACTTTTGTTAAAATGGATTCTCTCGTCCATTACTGGAATGTCTGGTTAGGACTCGATTGTTTACAGATCACCTACGTATCGCTGGACTACTCCTTGCGGCGTTAGACAACAAACAACACTTACCTTTTTATGCATATGGTGAAAAGGGGGTGCTGATATGCTCAAAACAGTGTTACACCAAACTTACTCCAACTTACTCCTTCTTCAAAATGTAAACAATTGACAGGTCATCCGATGGATTATTATATAAATATGTATATACTTACCATTGGCATCTGCATCAGCGGTTCTTTGCATACCACGAAACTATGGTTTATCTTATAATCTAATATAAATGCATTGGTATCGATTTAGTTACATGGATCAAACTGGGTGAGACACATGCATAATTCATGCTTCTCCAGTTTTCTATCATTTATCCCTGAGGACGAAATTTTAATATTGACAGAACTCGAAGTAAACATCATTAGCTGCATCACCGCGGTATCACAGCACAAAGCAGGACGGTATTAGATGTTTGAAGCATCAAAATTAGGATATCAGATATTTTTGTAACATTTAACTTTTAAAAATGATCTTTTATAGTTTTCACAAATATCTAGCTAACAGAAGCGTTCGGTTAGTTTTCTGTATAAAGTATTTGCTTAATTACGTAAAATTTGATTCCTTTAAAGTTTGAGCCCACGCGGAGAGGAGCCTGACTCATCCCTGTAATCAGTTTCAGACACCACAGACCACGGGGGTGAGGGTGGAGGGGTGTGGGGTGTGGGGTGTGTGTGTATATTTGAACTTCAAATGTAGGTAACCCACATCCCGTTACATCCTTACGTATTTACGTATGTTTAGAACAAAGAACGCGCTGCCTTTGTTTTGTCAACACTGATCCAATGATGCATTTTCCATTACTCCTTCATGCATGGTGCACGACATGGAGTCTGCAGCAGGAAATGTATACAAGTTTTAAACACTTAAAGAGATAGTAGAACACCATTTATTAGTTTAGATAGGGTGTATTGTCGAACTGCACAAGCTCTTGGCCTTTCATACCATCAAATCTGCGGAATGATTAATAAAACAAAAGGTGGGGGTCGTCTCAAAACCAAAAAAGAGGATATAACAAATCTTTGATAAAGGGATTACAGTGTACACGCATTGATCAGAAGGTACCCCAATTCGGGGGGAAATTTAAGACAGAATTAATGTCACGGACTACATTAATTATTGTTGTCTACGAGATAAACTGTCCGTGGCGATAACCGAGCATTTGTTGGGGGAAAATATTCCATTCTGTCTGTGAGGTAACATATTCTCCGCACCATTGTCATTCATTCGCAGGTCATTTACCTTGATGAAAATTGGGTGAATAAGAATCATTCCACTGACTACATGTGGCTACCGTCAGATGGACGAAAAGCGCATATGCCACACGTATGGTAATCGTATCTTTGTTTTAAACGCCAGATGCCGTGATCTGGGGCTTATTAATGGATGTGAGCTAGCTTTCGAGGCGAAAACGAAAACTGGTGATTATCATTAGGAGGAGTGGTGATGTGTTCCCAGACTGGTTGGAACATCAGCTGAAACAAAATATATGGATAAATAACATCAGTTATCATAACGCCCGTGAACCAGATACTGTCGTGCCATCCGTGAATAGTCTGAAGGCAACCATGCAGGAATATCTGACATCTTGCAATGTCGACTTGATACCATTTGAAACGAAAGTTCAACTGATGGAGAAAGTTTGCCTGAATAAGAAACTATTAAAGTACAAGACAGAAGTCCTGGCGGCACAACACGGTCACGTTGTCTTCGTACGCGAGTCAGACATCAACCCTTTTGACCTGATCTGGGCTAGCTGTAAAGGATTCGTGGCAAGACATAACAAAATGTCAAAGGGTTGATCAACGCAGCCTTTGCTAGAATGGCACCAGAGGTATGGCAAAAAGCTGAAGATCACGTTCTTGAAATAGAACGTCAGTACCGTCAACATGAGCTCGAGGGCTTGGTATCAGCATTGCTTTACCAGTTGTCCTACCTTTGGGTGATAGTACAGATTCAGTTACGTCATCTGCTGAGTCGGGAGCTTAAGGAATCATCTTTCGAACAACAAATACTTCTTGATTAAAAAACAAACAAACTTCCAAAACTCATCCCGTTTCATAGCTTTTAACTATTCCATCATTTTCCAGGCAAAGATAATGCTGTAAATATTGGTATTGCTACCCCAGTCAACGCATATCTCAAAACAGTACAATAAAAGCATTTTCCAGACCACCCCCAACTCAGGTGACATTTGTACATATGAGAACGAACGTGCCGGTGTAAGGTCATCACCTCGGGACTGGTGTTAGGTAATAACCTCAGGTTATAGACCATTTCATACATGCATGACAACTAACATGTAATTAGTTCATAATTTTTTACCTGTAAAAGTTGCTTGTAAGGCTAATCACAATGTCAGTTAGGATAGGCGAGATTTGGTATATTTGCGTTATTTTGATATATATTCATAGCCCTATGATTAATTAAATTGATTAATTATTAAAAATGTATCATTTCCGGCAGAACTTAAGAAAAAAAGAATCGTGTGGGTACATAAACCGAATAACATTTCATTTGACATGAAAGGATTTGTGTGAGCAAGAACTCCGGTGGTGGATGTTGTTATCTCATAGCAACTGATCAGCTTAAATATCAAATCCATAGATACATGTACAACACTGACACTGAATTGAAATTATCATCTGTTCTCATCATAACATAACAGATAGTGTTTCATACATCTTTAAATATATATCAATGTTTTGTTTTGTTGGTTTGTTGTTTAACGCCGGACTCAGCAATATTCCAGCTATATGGCGGTGGTCTGTGAATAATCGAGTCTGGACTAGACAGTGCAGTGATTGACATCATGAGCATCGATCTACTTAATTGGGATACAATGACATGCATCTACCAAGTCAGCGAACCTGACCACCCGATCCCGCAAGTCGCTTCTAACGACAAGCACAGTCGCCGCGATCTTACGGCAAGCATGGGTTGCTGAAGGCCTATTCTACCCCGAATCTTCACTATTTCAATCTCATGATAAGTAGACCTTAATATGACGATTTCTCATTATTCGTCGACATTATTCAAGAGGTGCTGGGGAATTAAGAGAGGTGCGTGTTCATATACCGTTGATTAATGTCTTAGGTACATTACATTCTCGTTAAGAGGCAAATCAATGGACAGAGCTCAAAGCATTCTCTTATCCGCCAATAGTGTTCTCAACAAGAGTTTCACTTATTTGCAGTTAACACCATTTGTAGATACACAACATATAATAAAGTCCACGTTAGTCCATCATCTTCTTTATATCAGTTTCATACATAGTACTTTCGCTGTCTCATGACAGCTCTTCAGTGTAACTGACAATGACATATACATGCTACATATATATTATATGTCATTGTCAGTTACACTGAAGAGCTGTCATGAGACAGCGAAAGTACTATGTATGAAACTGATATAAAGAAGATGATGGACTAACGTGGACTTTATTATTTTATTATATATTACATGTACACCGAGTGAACATTTACCTCATTTTTGTATATATATATACATATATGTCTTCGTCTACACACAACTATTGCCTTTATCAAGTGCTGAAGCATAAAAAGATTTAAGACACAGATTTGTTTTCATAAAAAAATAAGTATAAAACTATGGTAGACCCCATTGAGCCCCTGTGGTACTCATTCCCATTCCTTAACGTTTTATGGTTTTACTTTATTTTTGTCTGCCTTGGATTGACGTTATGGCTTTATATTTTGCTACATAAAACCGGAAATATCAGCTGATATTTACTATTTCTATCTGCCTCGGATTGACGTAATGGCTTTGTATTTTGCTACATTAAACCGGGAATATCAACTGATATTTACTATTTTTATCTGCCTCGGATTGACGTTATGGCTTTGTATTTTGCTATACAAAACACCGGGAGTATCAACTGATAAAGATGTAAAAGCTAAAGTAGATCTCATTACAGTGGGGCCATCTATCTCTGTTGAAAACAGGCTTTCCGATACACTTGTATTAAAATTATATAAATACACCGAATAATTCATGTGTGTAATAAAATATGATGATATCTATTCTGGAGACGAAGAAGACGCCTGATAATGTAGAGAGATGAGACTGATGTACATCCATTATGTACAATTTTACAAGGCACATTGTTGCCATATTGACCCTTCCTGGTAATAACGGAATGGTCGTATTTCCTCCGTAACAATGTTCACACTGGTCAACAAGGCGACAACCAGTCATTGCTAAGTAGGTATACTCGACAAAAGATAAATAACAATTCAATGAAATAAATAAAAAGTTAATGATCGTATGTCTCTCCTTTGGAAAAGAAACAAAACGATTCCTAATAAAATTGAAACAGCCACTGTCTACAGTGTGTATTTTGCAAGCGAAATTCATATTATATTTTGTTCTGTTTTGTCAATTCAAGATGGAAAATGTTTGACATATAAGAGAAAAGATCTTTTTACAATCGATGAAAAATCTAACAAAATATACAGTCAATGTTCTGACATATAATATTTGGATTGAAATGTCACTTTTCTCTCACAGCTCCTCACAGAAAACACCCTGCATCTTCCCTGGGACAAAAACTGAATATAGCAACGGTGCATTGGACATATTTATTGTCATCTAATTTATCTAGTTATGAAAAATGTTGAACCGTTAGGACAACCTCGGTCCAGGGAGCATATAACGGCAATTCCAAATGTCATGTGTCACAAGGACGGATGTCACAGTGGTCTATGGCGTTGGAATTCCTGATTTCTTCAGACTGTAATATGTAACATGTCCTCACCATACAAGTAACGAACACTGCAAAGTGGGTTATAGTGTTATATCTTGTCTTCAAATGAAGTCAGGTAGTCATAGTGGATAAGCTTCCAAGGTATTATGTAGTGTTTATGTGTGGAGATGTACAATAGCTCGAGGGAAGTTTGAGTGGGGACAGCCTGACATCTTTGGAATCCAAATCATTCACTCATGCAATGAGAAACAACATCAATGGAATATGACAGAAAACATTACACGTGATCTTATTTTCTAGTGGAATTAAGCTAACAGAGTATAAAAATGTAAATAAAAAATACAAAACCCTTTTCCGTAGTCATATGAAATCTCTGCTAGTGTAAATAAATACCACAAAACCCTCCCCATATGAAATCTCTGTCCATTGAACGATTGTAATCATGTGTTAATGAATCCATATCAAATAGTGATGATACCGGTAGTTCGCGAAAAGGTGACCATACATACATGTACGTCCGATAATACCTTCCTGTTATTCTGGGGCATCATCCAAGTGGTTTCCCACTGGAGCAATGAATGAATATCACTAATGAATAGGTCTCCAAAATGAGTGTACTTTGAGGCACAGCTTACAACACGCGCATCTAGCTTTGACAGAAATATGTTCATACGCTTCAAGCCTGGCGGTTAACAGGCTTAATCATGCAAACAAGTTTGTTCGCCAAACGAAAAGATGAGAGGACACTCTGTGGAGCAAACCCTGAACAGTTAATAACAACCAGACAACATGGTGGCAGTAGTAGTGGTAGTAGTAGTAGCATCACACCAGATCAAACGGCAGTCCTTTTTCAATAATAATTCACCTTGTTTCTAGAATGGCGAATGGTTGATGATTCGACTCTACTGCCGTGGAAGAGATTTCGTACTCGTCGGGCATAAACTTCAGTCTACAATACACACACACACAAACCAACAGGTACATCTCTCAAAACACGTCATCCCATTCGACAGAGTATTCCAGCAATATCAGGGCGGGGGAACACCAAAAATTGGCTTCACACATTGTACCCATGTCGGTATCTGTAAGACGTATGTTGATGTCATTATGCTGGTGTTAAGATTAGGCTTTGGTTCATATCTGGCGGCCGAGATGCATCGCATGCTTCATTGTGAAGTGTCATGTATGCTCTGGTATCAGGGAGACCACGTATCGATTTATCACACCCAAGAAAGGATCAGTTTGTCGTTTTTTCGCAAAAAAATATATTGCTTTTAAATTCACTTAATTTGTTTGACCATAGTTGGAAGCGGTTGTATGTTCTGCATGGTTTCATTTCTGACTTGTACAGCAGTGCACGAATATGGACCATGCTTGCCGTAAAAGGTGACTATGCTTGTCGTAAAAGGCGACTAACGGGATCGGGTGGTCAGGCTCGCTGACTTGGTTGATGCATGTCATTGATCCCAATTGCGTGGATCGATGTTCATGATGTCAATCACTGGATTGTCTGGTCCAGACTCGATTATTTACAGACCGCCGTCATATAGCTGGAATATTCCTGAGTGCGACGTTAAACAACAAACCAACCAACCAACCAACAGCATGAATATGGTCTTTACGGCGCTTTTAGCAATATTCCAACAATATCACCAGAACTGTATGCACACATTGTTCCCATGAAGGGAATCAAAGCCGAACCTTTGGCGTGACGAGCGAACGCTTCCGCCACCGGCCTTCCCCAGCGGCTCGACTTGTGTTACAGGTTACGCGGCCAGCAAAGTTCAGTCAGATACGATGGCATGACACTGCCTCAGGAAAAAAGTAATATAGTATGCATGTACATTTTGTACTAGCGAGCGCCTACCACAAGTCATTATTATGTATTAAGAATAATCGTTTCGGCCAACCTACTCAATACCAAGACCAATGGAGACGTTTTATTGTCTCAAGTCTACTTAGGGCTATATAAGTGGGTTTATGTTGCTTTTCTATGGCGCACATAACAGATTGATAATCTTACTTCATGGCTACTGTAATACTAAATAGGATTTATTTCCCTGCGGTGACAATTCGTTTTGCTTATGTGCGAATCTCTGACTAAGTGTGAGGGCGTTGAGAATATAAAAGTGAAAGGGTTTCTTGATGGAGTCATTTTACGTTGCATATAATGTATGTGCTAATCGATCAGGGAGGGAACGTCAGCTTTCTTTCACAGAACATTGTGTGAATTGCCGGATATTGTTATGCCCTTTTGCAAAATAAAATTATTTGTGCAAGATTTGAATTTGAGCCTCCATGGCACCTTAGCAAGAATCTAAACATATATGTGGTATACAGTGTGGCGACGCACGTTCACGGTCCCTTTTAATCGTAATAACGACAACGTTTCTCAGAAGATGCTAAACCTTCCTTTTCGATCATCAATGTAATATACAGTAGACTACGCTACGACACGCTTATAACGAACTGACGGATATGACGAACTCATTTTTATAAGGACGTACAGGTTACTACCCTTATTCAAACGTCAACTAATCAAATAAAGTAGTGTTACCATTGTAGAGTATGTAACACTTTTATATTTGTTCATGCATGTAAATCATTCATTACACTGGCAGGATAATCTCAGTACCCTTCATCAAGCATCACTTGGTACAGTTCAGACACAGATCTACACATTGAATATGGAAGATCATTCACAGAGAATTATGTTCATAAGTGTGTTTTTTCTTCCTTTCGAGGTAAATATTCAAAACATTTTCTTGATATTAAGTACTTTAAATGAGAGAATGGTACAAATGTTTGTTTGTTTGTTGTTTAACGCCGCACCAATATTCCAGCTGTATGACGTCTGTCTGTAAATAAATTGTCTGGCCTCATCAATCAGTTCATTTATTACGTGTGCATACTGGGCATCTAATCTCAATAGTACCCCCTACGGGATTGATCATCCAAACCTTATGTCTGCCAGATTTCAAGCATGTTTAATTAACATCAGTGTACGCGCGGAATATTTACTGTCACATTTGTCAAATTGGGTATAGACGTAAAATGTCATGTATGCAATTTCAATATTTAATATTCATTATTTATGTTTCGTTTTCATGATATGATGACAGTGGTAGATGGAAAAACTGTTTGTATATTCGTTTCAAACCTAAGACACTTACTGTTCCGTGGGATTGTAACATGTGATTCACTGTACAATGGGGCTTATCTCTACACCATAAAACCTACCTCCTTGTTTCTCATGGCAACACATAGCATCACTACACTGTACATTATTGTCGTCATCTTTTACACAGACTGACGATATCCGTCCAGCGGCATTCGGAGAGAAAGAGAATTTGATTCATTGAGCGACTACCGCTATGTATATAATACATAATATGTAACTAAGTTTCCAAATAGTGTACACTTTCACTGAACTGAAAGTTGATAATTTAACATACAATATTAATTTCGAAATGCTGGAACTGATAATAGATCATCGTTATCCACAACTATCCACAAGATAACGGTCAAACTTCCACTGAATTACCCACCTGAAATATATCATAAAGAGACATAATAATGTTTCATATCTAGATCTATGCATAACTCGATTATTTACATATCGCCTAAATATAGTAGATTGTGATATTCTAAAACTCCCCATTGCCCTGACATGATTTTGTTTGTCCTTGACTTTTAAGATACGTATCAGTCTAAAAATACGTCTTTCGTATATACGCAGACGAATGTTATAATTAATCACAATGTATCTGTGAACTGCTGGTATTACACGTGAACCTTCTATTAATCAATTCCTTGATTGAGAATTTGACATTTGAACTTCCAGATCTTGATGTAGAAATAGCAAGTGTCTCATGTCGATGTAGAAAATACACATGGTAATCTTAATCTGTATATAAGGGGAGGTGAAATGGGGTTTATCGTCGCTTCCAAGATTATTGCACTTATATAGCGACGTGCATGCACGTCTGTGTGTGTGTGGCTGCTTCTACTAGTCCGGACTAATGCCGATTTATAGTGCCAGCACACTGATATGCCATGCCGCAGTTTAACATAAATACCACACGCAGACACAGTATACTGACTCCGAGCCGACCAGTCCTTGTTTAGCCCCTTAATGCCGAGCGCCAGACAGGGTAACAACAAGTACCATCTTTTAACGTCTTTTGGTTTGACGCGCCCGGGGATCGAACCCCGGACCTTCCGCTCTCCGCGCGGACGCTCTTCCACTAGACCACATCTGTATATAAAACAATACCTCACAGAGCAGGAAAGACAATTTAAAAGGTAATCATCATGGCTGGTGATGCGTTATCTCAAATGTTACATTTCAATTGACCATGTTTATTACCACCTGCTCGTTCACCCAGATATAGTCAAATTTCATTCCTCGGGGTTTTGTCAGGATCTAATATCATCACGGTGGGTTTACATTACTGTAAGCATAAAATATTGGCTTTCTCTGTTGCCATATTTGCTATCGTTTGACGTGTGTGTTGTAGCACGGACCTCTCGCCTCACATTGCTGGTGGGACCCGTGAAGATTCCGGGGTAGAATAGGTCTTGAGCAACCCATGATTGCAGTAAAAGGCGACTATGCTTGTCGTAAGAGGCGACTAACGGGATCGGGTGGTCAGGCTCGCTGACTTGGTTGATATATGTCATAGATCCCAATTGCGTGGATCGATGCTCATGATGTCAATCAATGGATTGTCTGGTCCAGACTCGATTATTTACAGACCGCCGTCATGTAGCTGGAACATTGCTGAGTGCGGCGTAAAACAACAAACAAACAAACAAACATGGCTGGTGGTGTCAGTTTCCGTGGGTGTTGTTCGGGCGAACTGGTCGTCGGGTGTAAACCACTTCAATACGGAATGCGAAAATGAGGAGAATGGGGGTGAGGATATTTCGAATTCCTTTGACTTTAAAGCAGCATCTACTGAAGCTGAATTTGCTGAAAACTATAACACAATGGTACAAAAAACGCAAGCACCAAGACATTATTTCGAGTGAAACAAAACTCAATGTTCCAATAAAATTGTGGTGATTTGTTCGTCCATTGAAACGAGAATGAGACTTCGATTGAAGTCGATTTCATGCAAAAACTTGAAAAAGGTGATTTAGCGATACATTGCAAATCTCTTGATGAATTGAAGGTGTCTCTAAGCGTATCCACAATGTGTGACATTTGTGCCGTGGTCGTGTCCCACAGAGCTTGAGTCAAAGCAAAGGCGTGATGTATAACATTGACTGTGATGTTGATGTAACTGAAACTGTTGATCACCTTAAAGGTCAGAAAATCATACACGCTAAGCGCTTATTAAGAGGGAAAGAACAAGAAATCACTACATCTGTTTTGTTGACGTTTAACACGCCCCCGTCTTCCTGAGCGCATAACGGTGTATTTTCAGTTATTTCGCGTCCACCGTTACGTACCACACAAATCAGGTGTTACAATTGTCAACAGTTTGGTGCAAGAGTAAAAATCCAGTATGCACAAGATGTAGTTGGGACCTAAGGTTGGATATTGTAAGGCTGATGGTGTGTCCATGTGTCTGAATTGTGAAGAAAATCACAGTGCTGCTTACCGAGGCTGTGGAAAATATAAGGAAGCAGTGTCTGTTCAGTGAGTCTGAGTTGAATAAAAGGATCTTATTCCGAAGCCAGTCGCAATGTTAAGATCACTCCTTCTACCTCTTACGCGTTTGCCTCAGCGGGCAGTAGTGTTATTTCTCCTCCACCCATTAAGGTTTCGGTAGAGATACGTACATGTACTACACGTGCACCCACACCACCTAATGTTCCACCTGCTGTTCCTGTTTGTTCTTGTACCTGTCAAGCGCGAGGGTCAAACATTGAACAAGCTCAATCAACCCCCCTCGTACAAAAGGAAGCCGCACCCTTGGTTCAGACCCGTATGCTAGGTACCTCCCCTCGGACATCTATAACCTTCTTGTTCGAGGTCATAGCTGGCTGATTCAATTCGCCCAGCAAGAAGGATAAAATGGATCGTATTGTCTCAGCTGCTAAAACTCACGTCTTGCCTGAAATCTCGAAAGATATTTTTATGGTTTACTTGTTGAAAAGGAATGCTGGATAAACTCTTGTCTTCCTAACTATTTTGCACTGGTATGCTCAAAGTGTGGTAGCTCATGGCGATAATCTAAATTCTTAGCTTCCAGACGATAGCCGTGTTCAGGAGATATTCATTTGGCCTGAGAGCACACGAATGTGTAACATATTACATCTGAACAAATAAACGATGTTTCAAATGATAACATTACTTCACAAATTATTGAAATATCCCAGGCAACCATTGGAAAATTTTCAAGTGAGCGATCTACCTTCATCCCCGTCGTTTGGTGGAATGATGAATGTGAAAGGGCAAATAATGCAAGAAACCAAGCCTGCAATAGGGTTTGTCATCCTTCACTCCTCTGTGACCTGGATGTGTTTGGGAAGAAACGTGCCGAGTTTCGACTATATAAAACGCTCTCGCTGGCGTAACTATATTTCAAGTATGAATAGATTTACTCCATTATCTTCTATTTGATCGTACAGCAAAAGTATCATTGGTACTCATATACGCTGTCCTGTACCTGTTTAGGCGCAGACTAAACAGTCAGTAACTCTGATAACATCCAGAGGGATTTCATAGAGCTCAAATACTCTGATGAAACCACATTTTACCTTACATTTCTGCTGCCTTGTTGGACTCAGACTTAAACACTCAATTCTCATACGATGAACTTAAAGGTGCCATATTGAAAACAAATTATTCCTCTTCTGGGGCAAGGGGGCACGGGTGGCCCAGTCGTCAAAGGCGCCACGATTCGCTGTGCAGAGTTGCGTCCCTTGGGCATGCAAGAAACCTATGATTGTGGGTTCGAATCCCGGTTCGCCCAAATTATGTTTCTAGGTTTGTCAGCACCATACCCGTGCTCGTGGTTTTCACCGAAGTGGTAAACGTCTAAGACCTGCATCACTTCGGGCTTTCCTCCCACATTAAGCTGACACGCCGCGATATGACTGGAATAGTTTTAAAAGCGGCGTTAAACCCAACTCACTCACTCACTCACTCTTCTGGGGCAGATGGCCTACGTTATAATTGATATTATTAATTGTATAATAGTCATGTCTGAAACCTGCTTGACATTTACGTAATACTTCATGAACCTGTAGCCAACTTTTTATTCTGGATTCATTGAATTTAGCAAAGAAATACCACGGTAATTATTTTGATCATAACCATCCCCTTTTTTTATGCAATAGAATAATCGTGCCGACATTTCAACTTTCGGGAAAAAACACCGCTACCCAATATGGCATATCATTTCTTAATATGGCACAATTGAATTAGCATGTTTAAAGAAATCAGGGGGTGAACCTGGGGTCTTATCCATTTTGAATGACTTGATCGATTTCTCAACTTCACCTGTGGTAAGACGTTCCGATAGATTATCCATATTGCATTCATCACCATGATTTGTCATATAATCATTGAGAGTTGCATCAAACCCATTAATGCTGTAACAATGAGTCGGGTTTAGTAAATAGATAAACCACTTCTCTGACGAGATGTGCATCTTATCATTACGGTTCTGCAGTTGTGCTTCTATTTCAAACCCAAACTTCTCACAATCGCTGTACGATTATCGTCAGCGATCGCATTGTTGACATGTTGGCATTTCTCTTTACACAAAAGACGTAAGTGTCTCGAAGAATGAATATACCTTGTCCAATTTATGTCTATGAAACGTATTAAACGACAAAGTGTCGATCTCTTTGCGAGCCATTTAGGTTGTTCACGCTTTAAACCCTGTCGACTGTTACAGCAAACTTTCAGATTCGCCATATGTTGCAAGAGCTCCACTAGCCTCTCAGTGGCAGCATTAACATACAAATCCGTTCTGGAATGAACAACGATATCTATTTCAGATTGAAAACAGTAATTGAAACAATTGAAAAGTAAGATTTATTATTGTGATGATATGAATTGACATCACAGTGCATGGCTTGATTAACAGTCTAACTATGTAGAATGCACATCCCTTCAAGTTGACAATCATTAATAAACATTATTGTGTGCCCTTGGCGAATGTGGTAGATATGGCTTATTTATTGATTATCACAAGAGATGTATTAAATATTGGTTGAAATTGTTATCTTTGCCCAGTTATAGATACCCTAAGCAATGTTATTTAATGCTGAAATCTTTAGATGAAGTTAATCGCACTACATGGGTAACTTGTGTCAAAAGACTATTATTCAGTTATGGATTTGGCCACGTGTGGATTTCGCAGGAAGTTGGTAATGAGAACCTCTTTATTAATGCATTTATTCAAAGGTTAAAAGACTGTAACCAACAGGACTGGTATTGTAAAGTTTGTGAAATACGTAAATTATCAATGTATAAGGAATATAAGTCATTGCTAACAGTTGAAAAGTATCTCTGTGAAATCACAAGCCGTCATTATAGACGTATGTTTTGTTTGTTAAGAATTGGCGAGTTGCCATTGATGGTAAATTTAGGTAGAAGATGCGGTATAGAGTACTGTAATAGGCAGTGCAGATATTGTAATTTACAGGAAATTGAAGATGAGTTTCATTTTATGCTTGTCTGCCCATGTTACAGATATTTAAGAAATAAGTATTTACCTATTTATTACTCTTCCAATCCTACCTTATTTAAATATAATACTCTATTATCTTGTAACCGCACTAGTATTGTAACTAATTGTGTTAAGTATATACTGGAAGCACTTGCAATCCGAAATACTGTCACTTAATACCCTCTGTCATCTGCCTCATACTGTATTTTTCAACGAGTATTTGTACGTGGGCCTATGGCCTTTATACTGAAATAAAGAATTGAATTGAATTATTGTGTGGTGGCATTGTAATGTGTATAAAGGGACTAACACGAAGTTTACTAGTAAATGCAATTCCCTTTTCAAACTGCTTTATATCTCTTACGGGGAATATGAATGTTCATTTGGTTTAATTTTAAGAAATTTAAGAAAACTTAAAAACCCTATGGGATCAATCGCCAATCCAATGTGGTTGTATATTACCTTGACGTTGACCAAAAAAAAACGAATAAAAAACATACCTAGAAAAATTAAATTTTAAATATCAAAACGAAAAATGCTTAACAGTAACAAACATACGCGTTATTAGTATGAAGCCGTATTAAACCTTGTTATGCCCCTTGATGGAGTACTTGTAATGGGCATGTGAAAAACTCACTCACTCACTCTCTCACTCAAACTTTCCTTCACCGGTTCAACTGGAAGGTATGGAGTACATACAGAACATGTGTCACAGAATTAGTTTTTGAGTATGGGCAGTTAAATAGCCTAGTAGTAACCGCCCGTTACGCTTCGATTGGCCACATGAGTACAATATATGTAATCAGTTTGTAGTGTCGCCCGCCGTGATATTTCTACACTTGTTGCATACTAGTATTGCTGTCGATCTCACTCTTGACAGTCTCGTGTGGCCAGTTCTAGATCTCTCTTTCCGTTACATCAAACTTTTGGATTGCGCTATGCAGAATTGTCAGACGTTCATTTATAAAATCGTCGTTATTTGTTGACAAGTAAGATGACATATGTTTTATTTCTCACGATAATAGGGTGACTGCGAACGAGTTGTATTTATAAATATTGCCAAAGTGCAAATCAAAAGAATTATGCCAAATATGCAGCCTTCAACAAAATGCTATTTTATGGGTTTGTTATATACTGAACCAAATTAAAAACTTCACAATCCTAAAATTTTAACATTTTGACCAGTTATCATTGTGGGCCCTTATTGTGTATTTAAACAGTAATGGCCACGTATTGTCTTCAGATAACACCCGTTTTTGTGCAGGTGAATCGATTAAAATCATGTGCACAGCACTATAGTGGCAAAAGTGTTTTTTTCACGTGCAACTGGTCACGTGGCCATATTACAGCACGTGTTTTCAGCCATTCTTGTTAGCAGTCATTAACAAAACAAGAAAAACACAAGAAAACAAAAGTCTTTACGGCCATTTGTCATGCCACGCCTTTCAAATGTGCAACGTGAACGTGCCATCGGCACGTTGCAGACGGGAACGTCCGTAGCTGAAGTCGCAAGGACGATGGGTTGTAGTCGACGGACTGTTTATGATTTACAGAAGCGTCTACAGCAAACGGGTACCACCGCTGATCGCCCTCGGCCAGGTCGACCACGTGTGACGTCACATGCAGAGGATCGTCAGATTGTCTTACGTCACCTCCGTAACCGATTTTTTACGGCTACATCAACCAGAAATGAGTCCGCAAACTGTTCGAAACCGTCTGAGAACTGCTCACCTTCAAGCACGTGGGCCATACTGCGGGCCGATTCTGACTCAATTACACAGACGTCAACATCAATTGTGGGCACAGCGATACTTACGATGGGCTCAGAGGAATTGGAATCAAGTCGTCTTCAGTGATGAATCCCGATTTAATCTTCGATTTGCTGATGGTAGGGCGAGGGTGTGGAGGCGCCGTCATGAACGTTACGCCTAGTGTTGTGTACAGAAAGTTGACAGATTTCGAGGCGGAAGTGTCATGGTGTGGGGTGCTTTATGTGGCAATGCACGTTCCAGGCTTCTTGACATCCGTGGCAACCTCAACGCTGCTGCTTACCGCGACCAGATACTGGCACCAGAACCTCTGCCTTTTATGGCAGCATATGGACCCGGTTTGATCTTCCAACACGACAGTGCCAGACCCCACACAGCAATTTGACAAGGAATTTCCTCCAGAATGCGGGAGTCAACGTCATGGACTGGCCGTCAAGGTCTCCCGACCTCAATCCCATTGAACACGTCTGGGACGCTCTTGGCAGAAATCTTCGCACTCTCCAGAACCAACCACAGATCTTGGCACCATTTTGCAGCAACAATGGCGTCGTCTTCCCAATCATGTGTTCACAAGCATCACAAGGTCCATGCGGAGGCGTTGTGTGGCAGTTGTCAACGCACATGGTGGCCATACACGCTATTGAACTTGTGTGCCATCAGATTCTCGTGCTTGGGACTTATGATTTAAACTGTTGATGTTATTACCTAATACCGTAGGTGCTTGGAACAAATTATGGTTACCACCCTAATTAGAATCCTTCTTTGGACATTAATGATTAAAAATTACCTTCTCTGACACATTTGTCCGTTGTATATCATATATGGGATTACTTTTAAAAATGTGAAGTTTTTAATTTGACTCAGTATATATTCATTACAACTAAGAGAATGTATCTACTTCTTGGCAATTATCCAGAAAACCCCATGCTAAAAACTGCGTTTACATGTACATGTGACCATCACAGTCATCTTCAGGTATAGATTTCACTGTTTGCATCACGGGCATGTATCTGCATTGGATAAAACATAATATCCACGTATTTTAAGTTAGTAATAACTAGTGTTTGTTTAAATGTGGACATTCGAGATCTGTCATTCGTCATGAAGAGAAACATCAGTCCAATTGAGGTCTTCATGAGACTGAATGGCGAAAATAGCAAATACGTCTTCTTGAAACCAGTAATTCTAGATTTGTAAACTGTAGTACGTATAAAAGTTTGCAATTATGAGACTGGAATGAGAGGGATCGCAAACATAACACTGTTCTCTTACTACTATAACTGTAATAAGCTTTAAAAAGCTATGTATAGTATTACTCTTCAACAGCTTGCCGCAATATATCCTTACATTACTAAACTACCAGGCAGGCTATTTAGTTGGAACTGAGGTCAAAGACAATATATGTTCCTATAGATGAAATGAAAGTGTAATTTGTCTGTTCGGAAAGATCATATATCTTTGTTATCTCTTTTGTCGTTCTAAAAGAGACAAATGATATAGGATTGTTCTACGTGTAAATATTATGACACTATAATAACGTTGTCCAATTTCCTTCTTCAAGACTTGGACTCTAGATTAGACACCACACCGCTGATGCAACACGAAATTATGTATTTGTAAGAATTGACTACAGAATTTGATCAATGTGGAACAGTCAGGCTGGTCAGGTTCATCATCAGCTCAGGGCTCTTGCCCCCTCTACACCCAGAACTTTTAGGAGAATGTGAAGAATCCCCAACACTGCAGTCGTCTGCATAACACAGATTGTCAGAAGGGCTGTAATTCTTGCAGCGAACCCGGGTACTCTCCCAATTTCTTGCAACATATTGGGAGGTACCACACCTAAGGCACCGAGAACAATGGGGAGACGGACAACTTGGTACTTGGGATGCAAGCCTGACTTTGCGAAAGCGAGGTCCGCATATTTGTCATGATTTTCCTTGTCAATCATATCACACAAAATTCATCGATTTAAATGATTTCATTGGATTTATCAAAAAGGACAAGATCAGGTTTGTTGGCCTGGATAGGACTGAGGCTGTATACGGGCCTAATCCAAAGACTTTTGTATTTATCATTTTCCATGACGCTCTCTACATATTTTGGGTCGTACCATAGTTGGAGCTCGGAGTCAAACCACATGCATGGCGAAGACGGTAATAAAAGGATCGAGCCACGCCATCATATCGCTTAAGATACTGTGTATGTGCCAAAGCTGGACATCCTCTGACAATGTGTTGGACAGTCTAATTTAATTCATTGCAAAATCTACATTTCATATTTACATTTTGATGCAAAATCACACATTGACAGTTTCGAGAGGGAAGTGACTGTTCCTGAGCAGCAAACAGAAAGCCATCTGTTTCATTTTCAGGCCTTCCCACTTCATCGAAGCTCAGGACTCTGCATGGTCGCCGTACGCCGTCAACACATAGCTTAAACAAAATCGACACAGTGATCGTTCAGAGAGCATTTCCTTGAGAAGTCTAACCTGTGCCAATTTCATGTGGCACTTCGCTTGGGTGACACTCATTTCTGTGAGGGTGTCAGTACCCTATTGTTTTTGTTTCGTCCAATCAACAAACACCAATCAAATACGGTAGGACGGGTACCGCATACGTATTTGTGGCTTTGCCTTTATTGCAAGCGTTCTGCTCTGAACTCAAGAACTCTAAGTCTACTTTTGTATTCTGCCTAAAGTTTGATATGTCCATTCTGGAGTTTGTCTCTAACCTGCATCCCTAAGTACGTATAGGCCTTACCTTCCACGAGACGATGAATAACTCCTCCCCCAAGTAAACTATTATTACTATTATTATTATTATTATTATTATCATTATATCATTACACTCTTTGAAAAAATATATATTCAACATTACCAGCGGACGAAGCTAACCTCGGACAATACAGTTATGGTAATGTATTTGTATTTTTAAGTAATGAAAAAATACATTCAATAGATTTCTAAGTGTAAAAAAAGCGTTTAATTCTTATTTCACAGTGGCATGTAAGGGCGAGAGAATTAGTAACCAAGTGCAGACAGTTTAACCAATTTAAACCACAGCTCAGAAGGTCGATCGTCTAGTTACTGTGACCAATTTGATAGGGGGGTGTTTTTTGTTGATGATGATAGTCCCTAAGGAAAGAAGACACCCTTTATTATCATCCATGAATCAAGGAAAAACCGACAAATGACCTTTAATCAAAAAACTTTTACATAATTAAACAGTGTAATTCAATCGATGTGTAGAAAAAAGGACAGTGTCTTTCAATGAACTTTTTGTCATGTCAAGATCCGTTATGTCTGGGGAGAGACGGGGAATGGTGTCTCGTTGAATGTCTCGCAGGTCAAGGTCAGACAAAGCCCAATCCCACCTTTCCACATGCGATTCTCGAGCTCGTCGTCAAGGTAATTGTTGACAAATACTATGTCCACTTATGCTGGCTACACGATGCATGGGATGTCACGAACCAACATGTTTCCGCTTCAGGTTCCAGCCAAAACAAACATGAAGAATCAGAAGATTTTATTTAGGTTCATTTACAATTATCGACCTGCTTGAAACTTTCCCGAGGCAAGGGAGTTAACTGACTATAAAAGTCCAGTTTCCATCCATGCCGAACTAGGCTTGAACTTCAGTGCTCGATCGTAGCGACTCCAGGGGTTATTACCAGTTATGTCACTTCTATGCCCCTCCTACTGACCAATCAGCTTCCACTATCACATCACTTGTATTTGCTTCAAACAAGACGATCTGATCGATAATTAAGATCTGTATTAGATCTGACGGGTCTTACTTCGTGAAGTGCATCTTATAATGTGACCACCTTTATTAAAAACATGAAAAGATCTGGAATATATTATATTGACGCTAAATTTACGGTACATATGCTTTGCAAATCATGCAATCGACCAAAATCTGTACCGCAGTTTACATACCGGATGTCGATCTTTGATGAACTTTGCATAGGCTTGTTAGTCCAGCCAAAATATGACTCCATAATTACAGCCTAGTTCGGCAAGGGTGGAAATTGGACTTTTAATAGTGCACTTTTGCATAGTGAGGTAGTGAATTTTAGCGCCACTTTGAACATAATTCCAGTTATATCACGGCGATGCAGCTTAATGTGGGTGGGATGGGAAGTTATGTAGGTCTCAGACGTTTACCACTTTTGTGAACCCACGAGTAGGGCATGTTGCTGACAAACCTAGAAACCTGGATTAAAACCTACGATTCTTGGTTTCTAACGTACCCAAGGGACGCAACTCTGCACAGTGAAAATGCCCCCCGTGCCCCTTCATTGTACAGCTGTAAGTGCGTGACAGAGGAGAGTTTAACGGCAAATATTAACAAAGGTGGAGGTATGCCAATACATACGCAGGTTTCAGACATGTCCCACTTTGAAACCTTCGAGGACGGATATACAGCATATTAAAAGAACACTATCAGAGCGATTTCTACATAAACGCATGATATTAAAGAGTGTTTCTGTTTCAGGAATAACGTAGTATTTTATCAGGACATCACAACATTAACCATCATGCTCTGTCAACCCTGCCATCGATAGACTGTAAACAAGGCACTGTTCAAGACCGTTAGCGACGCAAATGTTATCATTCAGCAAAGAGAGAGAGAAAACATGACTGAGAAATAAGCATAGATACCCTTAAAGGTCGCCATCGCCATCGCCATCAACCTGACGTTTCAAGCATTAGTTATCCCAAAACGAGGCTTACACTCCTGTTATTTTTAGCGGTAGATGATTGCTACCCAGAAGTCCTACAGGCAAGGAATTCCACTGTGACGCATCTAGTTCACGTGTTGAGTTAGATTCTCATGCCTTTGGGCACTGCTCCATGGGTTTCTTTAATAATCGCTCGGGACAACACATTTGTGGTATCCCGCGTCGAGATTATGCAGAAATATTGATTAAAGCAACGTAAAACTATACTCACTCAAACACAATAAATGGGCACTCATTCATGATTTGAGGCAAATATGATACCGTAACGATATTTGTTCCAGAGATGCAAACACGTCTCAGTAAACATTGTTTTACGTTGACATCAAAGAAGGAAACAAAGCATAAATAGCTTTGACATTACCGTTATTGAAATGTCATGTCGATCGAGATGTATGATAATTTCATAATTAAGTGAACTTATTTACATATTGGTGAACGATGACATTGCACTGACCTAGGAATATTTACGTGGATGATAAACTTGGTTGACATACATTTCAATTGGTCTTCAATATTTACTTAACATAATGACATGGCAAGTTCAAGTGAAGATGGCCACCAACAAATATTTTGTTTTCAGGGATATAAGGATATAATAAAGACAGCGGGATAAGAGTTAGTATTGAAGATGTTTTGTAATTTTGGACTATTTAGTTTTAGAAAAAAATGGGTTTTCTGATTTCAATGCCCTGAACAGTTTTAAATCTCTTACCATTAATTGCAGTAATTTTACATCAAGCTTCAGCATTAGCTGAAATTAACGTTTTCCGGCGACGGACATAAACTTCGAAGCAGGTGAGCTAACACGTACACCTGTAGAGCAACAAGTCTGCTGCATTTTCGAAGCAACGATGTGATTGAACTTGATAAAATATAAACTATATAAAACATATACTATGGCATCCAAACAACAAAATGTTCTTGATGTCAATGAATAAATAGTATTATTTTATTTACTTTTAACATGGAAACAATATCCCCTGATACGCCTTTCCACGTGGTGTTTCACAGGCTTGTAAAACGTGGAATCAAGATGTAAAAACGATGCTAAATATATTTTGAAAAAAGGTATGCAAGAGCTACACACGTAATCATTCAGCGGGACACGCGTCTGAGTTGCGCCTATATGATAGATGGTTTATCATCACCAAACCAATGCTTGTTGGTTTCAACAAGGTGGTAAACATCTCAGACATGAACTACTTCAGTCTTTATCTCTCTCCCGACTACAATGTCTTTATGGCTCATGTTTTTGCCCGTTTTTCATGTTCACATTCACGTGTCGAGGCTCGTGCTAGTTCTTCCCATTACACATGGACCAGAATCTAAAGGTCACTGAAATGCCATCGTATGGTGTTGAAAATAGATGAATATAGTTTTATAGAATTGCAAATAGCTAAATACGACCAAATCACCTTTAAGTTGATATTTTGAAACGATCAAGAACATATTGACGTCATCTGTCCTGTTATTACCAACTCTGATTCCTGTAAACATGCATACGAATACAGTCATCATCAAACGATAATGTTGAAAGGCATTGTCACCATGGATGAAAGTTTTAATATTATCTCGACCACTTGTATTTGTCCGACACCCAATGAGGTACGGGTTAGAAGAGGTCCCAAACAAGCTTTGTTGGTCGTTTAAATAAGCGATAGATCGTGTGGTCAAGTTCGGTGGCATGCAAAACCAGCTTTCTAAGTGTGAATGACAGTGAGACACTCTGTCTTGTTTGTTTGTTTGTTTGTTGTTGTTTAACGCCGCATTCAGCAATATTCCAGTTATATTACGGCGGTCTGTAAATATCCGAGTCTGGACCAGACAATCCAGTGATTGACATCATGAACATCGATCTACGCAATTGGGATACGATGACATGCACAAACCAAGTCAGCGAGCCTGACCAACCGATCCCGTTAGTCGCCTCTTACGACAAGCATAGTCACCTTTTACCTGTGCCAGAGTAAATCAGTATTCATTATCTGCAGACACAGATATCATTCGGCGTAAAAGTAAAAAATGTGAGGAAATAATATGAATAGATCCCTGAAATCAATGATGACACGAGGTGTTAATATCAATGATGACACCAGGTGTTAATATCAATGATGACACCAGGTGTTTATATCAATTATGACACCAGGTGTTAATGCAGGTAAACGTATACATCCCAGCCCAAACCTGTGGTTCTGTAGATCGGTTGATTGTGTGTCATCGTGCCCCGACCACTATAAAACCAGTCACTGGATGGTCTTGTCCAGACGCGACTATTTACACGCTGGAATATTTGTCAGACGCCTGTTTGTTTGTTGTTTAACGCCGCACTCAGCAATATTCGAGCTATATGACGGCGGTCTGTAAATAATCGAGTCTGGACCAGACAATCCAGTGATTGACATCATGAGCATCGATCCACGCATTGGGTACGATGACATGCATCAACCAAGTCAGCGAGACTTACCACCAGATTCCGTTAGTCGCCTTAGACGCTTGTAAGGTATTCATAAGAATATTGCATGACTTCCGAGGGGTAGCTGAAAAAGTCCCGAGCCTTACTATGATGGACTGCGTTGACGGAGTTAGTTGCTAATTATTGTCAACATAATTATTGTGACACAATTCACATTCATGCTGCTTGGAAAGATCCTGAAGTTTCGGCATGAAGTTAGTTATAAATGCGACAACCGTGTCTATGACACTTTTGGAGGAACATACACACAAGCAAAGCAGAACTTTCCAAAAAAAACCCGGAAATGTATTCAATACTGCGAGATGACATTACATCACATAGCTGAACACTATTCTTCAAAACCTTTTGAAACATACACAGCAATACCATGTGTAGTGTCTCCTGGATAGACTTGATAACCTGGCAGGTCTCTTTCACTGTAATCATTTATGTGTGTTTCTGTGAAACACAAAACATCAACACTCCAACAAACTTATCCTTCTTCAAATCTTCGAAATGAGCACTGAGGGATCGAACATCCAAGTGAACCACCTTAATTCCATCACCATGAATGTTCTCTACAGGGTGTGTCCAGGTGAACAGTCTTTCATTCCGCAATCTAGTCATCTCATCCAATGCTTTTTTTTTTGTTTACTACAATTTTGTGTTCAGCTCTTGATTCAGTTCAGTTCAGTTCTTGATTTGACCCACTGATCATCGTATACACTTGACCAGGCTGGGCTTTAAATTGACTTCCTTGTGTAATTGTCATGTTCCCAATCATCTGCTCATAGGTGCTACCTTGAGACTTGTGAATTGTGAGGCCCCATGCTAAATAGTCCATGAGACAGACCAGATCTGAGTATGACTTTTTGAAAGTCATATATCCATAGATGAAAAAAAACTTTGAAAGCAGTCTGGGACTCACAGCTTAGTGGTAGTAATCACCACATAAAGGGGGACCCCAGAGTTGAATCCACGGGACTTGATTTCAGGGTAGGGGAAACCAGAAAGTGGAATAACTTTACAAGCAATAGTCATATGGTGAAGTATGACCACTCAAAATGTTGGTAACCCGATGCTCTACATGTTGGTATGTAATATAGGACTAATACAATGTAGGTCATAGGAGGTCAAAAGGTCACAACATTTGACCCCTGCTTAAAAATTATCACCTACAAGAAAATATATTGCAGATGCCACACCAATGGGACTTTCTAAACCCAAATGGGCTATGATTGAAACCAAGAAGTACCTAAATCTATTAAAAGTTTGATAAAAGGAACGTTGTTGTCTTTTATGGTGTGGTACAGAATGGGTTTTGGTGCATTTTAAAACAAATGTCATCATGCGCTAAAACGATGTAAAATTATATGAGGTTGGTCTGCTTGAAATAAGTTCACATGAATTTATAACTCTCAACTCCATATTATAAAGGCCATGTGCTAGATGTAGTCAGAAGTTGTTTTGAAAATACATTGTTCTGTTTTTGGGGCTCACAAGATTAAACTGAAGGTCAAATTGGGGTCAAATTGGATATGCTAATCGCAATAACATAAAATGCAGTTATTTGTTGCATAATAAATATTAATATTTGATAAGATCACAAAATAAGACTGTCAAAAACTATTTTTATCACATTAGTGTTAGAAACTTAAGTCTTGATTATTGTAGACCGAAACAAGGGTGGTCACATGTGAGTCAATATAGTACACCGTTGATTACTCATCATCTGGACCATCATCAACATCACTCGCTTCACATTCGTCCTTAACTTGCTGATAGCTACATGTCTGTAATTTGCAAAGGTATGTTTATTTCATATTATTCTGAAGGCAGGTACAGCTCTCCTCTAAGCCCTTCTCTAAACAGTTACATGCAACCAATTCAATCACTGTCGCAGGAGCAGGTGGTGCATCCCCCCTCCCCTGAGTAACCTGAGGGCTGAAACCTTTCCTCTTCCAGTGAAGCAGCTGACGGTATCACAGCCTGTAAATGCATGCAGTCCCAGAAGGCCCGCAGATATGTCAAGGTCTTGCGTGTCAGCAACGTTCTAGACGTCAACATATTCATTTCATGTCTTGGTTCCACCCTTCATGCAAATTGCGGATGGTAGCTGTGATGGTAATGCCAAGCCAATAATAAGGACATACGTATCATATCAGACACAATGACAACTGCAGTAAAGCCAGAATCAGTACAGCGCTTCGCATGAAGGAGGAGTCTGGTGTCTGCCTCTTCTTGGCTACACCTGAGGGCTTTCACATTGTTGACTGGCTCCACCGTTAGTCTTATGCAAGTTTTCCCTGGCTAGAAAAAAATGTTTCTAAACCAGTCTGCTTCTCCGTTCATCTTCACTTCAGTCAGTAACAAGTAATTCAATCAGGTGTGGCTTGTTCTCTAGGTTCAGTAGGACATTCACTGTATGACCCAGTGTTCAGATGCAAGGGTCCTGAATGGTTAATGCCATGCTGGTATCCTCTGTTGTCTCTCTCTGCATTCTTGTTTGATTCTTCTTGATAAACATCAAACACCATGTCAGTATACCCACAGGATATTCCTTCTCGCAAGGCTTTGGGAACTTCAGTATACAACATATTTAAATCCGCCAATTATACAAGCTGAATGAGCACCTGTACTCTGCAGTAAGTTAATGTTTGCTGATGGCTCCAGGCTTTAGACTGAAACCTTTGGTGCCTCGTTGTGCCTTCAAGGTACAAGATATCGACAGTATCAAAGTGTGACATCCAAAATGACGCTAGGTCCCCTAATTGGTGACGAAGATCATTCTGATCCTGGTAGAAATGATCTGCCAAAGACTCTGGAGTGCGAAGTGCTTCATAGAAGGTCTCCTGGCATATGTCGTGTGAAAACGCATTGATCATCTCTTATCTTTTTGGAGGCTTTCCATCAGTTAAACCTATGCCAAACAAGCCTTTGCAGTGGCTCATTCAGGAATTTGTGGAATCAAACAGCACGGTTGAATCTTAAACCATCAAGTACAACTTCAAGAGAACGTTCAGCGATCACTCCAGTTTCTATGCAGAGGTCTCTTAACCAAGCTTCCTGAAAGTGTTTTTCTACCACACCTACAGTGTGTACACTGTGTAAAATACGCCTAAATTAAGGACGATTCAGAGAATCTTCTGTTTCAAAATGTTTTCAGTGGCCTTTGCATACAATGCTTGGTTGCAAGCCAAAACAATGCTCCCTAGGGCTAGTGACGTTCTGATCTTCTGTGATTGACAAAAAAACTCATGACAGTGAGTTGAAGGCCAATCACAACTTAACATGGACCTGAATATTGAACCCTTTCAAGATGCTCACAGTCTGGTTTGCTAAACAATGCAACCGAGTTATCACCCATAGTAGGGTTTTCTTGTTCACCTCCTGTGTCAGTTCCATGTCGTCTACTTCAATGTGATCACGAGATGGCGGACCAGCTGATACACAAACATTGTAGATAGGAAGCTGCGACTTGACAACCTTGATAGTTCTATGCTTCTGTGTTCAGCAAACTCCTTTTGCTGCACCTTGATTCCATTCACTTAGTGTGATGTCCCTCCTTAACTTAGTGTCTCTTCAAGTCAGTCGATGTTATCAAACGCCAATGTTACATGGACATTTGGTTGTATGCACCCTGGTAATGTAACACTTTCTTCACTCAATTTATGGAGACAGAGTGCTGTGTCAATCTCTTCAATCTGGGAGTATGAAACGCCATGTCCAATTCGGTTCAGAATGCGAATTAGTTCCACACACCCAGTGATTAATTTCGCAACATATGGCAGCAGGGTTTGTTTTTGGGGTTTCACCTTGACACACGTTTTGCCATCACAATGTCCTACCCTATAGAGTCTATGAATATGGTCTGATACAAGAATTAATGTGTCAGTGTCTCAAGTTAAAAGCATTTTTTCAAGAAGAGGTTTCATGATGCAGGAATATAGGCAGATGCATTTTTCATTTCTATTGACACTGTTGGCCATGGTATTGTAACATCTTACCCCTTGACTTCATTTCAAAGCATAACAATACATTCACCATCATTCTATCAAACTGAGAAGTGTCTTGCTTGGCAGCTAGGAGCTGTTCCTTCAACTTCTGGTTTTCTTTGACTAGCTCAGTCAATGTTTAGTTGTCAGGATAACCCGACGGTTTGCCTTTCTCATCAGGTATCATATGAATACTCATCAATTTGAGTATATGTTTGGTCAAGGTCGCACGAAACAGAGTCTGTGGAAGCTGCAGCAGCACTAGATTTGGCTTGTGGCGGATTTCCAAGCTTAGAGTATAGCCAGAGCGATGGAAATCTCCTTCAGCAGCGACTCCAAAAACATAAACTGCTCCCTTTTGAAAAACGGTAGATGAGAGTTATATCCCTTAAAAGGCAGACGACACTGCTTGGATTCCTTTTTAAGAATGTTTAGTATTGTGACTTGGGAAATGTGTATTTGATCATTTAAACTTTCCTATATGTTAAGAAGAGAGGAATATTAGCAACTCTTTTCCTATAGAAAAAAATCTATGCTCACATCATGCTTCTGGCTCACATCCCTGTTCTTGTTCTTATGAGGAGGCCATTGAAAGCGAGCAGTCATTGTCTCAAATTCAACTTTAGTACAAAACATTAAGTTTGTCTTTTCTTTTGCAGAATAAAGGTCCAGATGCTTCCCTTCTGATTCTAACTCAAAGGGTTATATTTTGTAATATATTCAGGTTGAAACCAAGTTCATATATGGTACTAGATGGCATTCTTCTTGGATTAGTGGTAATCAAATTACATCAAAATGTAACTTAACCATCATCTGAATACATATAGGGCATGACTATTAGCAATAGGTGTAGCTTTTTATCAAAACATAATGACATATTTCAAGAAGTCGAACTTTATACAAATCTTGTATGCTTTTAGCGCAAAACGACTTTTAACAGACTTGAGTACTTCTTTGCTTCAATCATAGCCCATTTGTGTTAAAAAAAATCTCATTGTAGTCGTATCTGCAGTGTATTTTCTGACAGGTGGTAATATTTTAAGCAGAGGTCAAATGTTGTGACCTTTTGACCTCTGGTGACCTACATTTTTACTGTATTAGTCCCATATTACATACCAACATGTAGAGCATCTGGTTACCAACATTTTGAGTGGTCATACTTCATGTGACTATTGGGGGCACGGGTGGCCCAGTCGTCTAAGGCGCCGCGATTCGCTGTGCAGAGTTGCGTCCCTTGGGCACGCCAGAAACCTATGATTGTGGGTTCGAATCCCGGTTCGCCCCGATTATGTTTCTAGGTTTATCAGCACCATACCCGTGCTCGTGGGTTTCACCGAAGTGGTAAACGTCTGAGACCTGCATCACTTCGGGCTTTCCTCCCACATTAAGCTGACACGCCGTGATATGACTGGAATACTGTTAAAAGCGGCGTTAAACCCAACTCAACTCAACTCCACTTTATATTCCACTTTCTGGTTTCCCCTACCCTGAAATCTAGTCCCATGGATTCGACTCTGAGGTCCCCGTTTATGTGGGGATTACTACCACTAAGCTGTGAGTCCCGGATTGCTTTCAAAGTTATTTTTCATCTATGGATATATTCTTTGAGTGGCATTTAGAAGTTGGAATGGTAACTAAGACAAAATTGTTATGCATGAGCAACTTCTTGATAACGGTATTAGAATCTACACCGAAACGTCGCCCAATTGTAATAAAGAAGTTGCTCATCCATAACAATTGTGTCTTAGTTATGGATATATGACTTTCAAAACATCATACTGAGATTTTGCCAACCCAGGTGGTACCGCTTTATAAAATTGGGGTCTGGCTCGTAGACTAAAAGTTCCTGGATAGTGGGTACTGTTTTCTTTCAAACATGACAGAATATTGTGCGGTTTTCAAGATCTGTTCCGGAAACGAGCACTACAACCATTTTCTGTCTAAGTCAAAGTCGTTGCCAGGGAAACTCGAAAAATATTTGTTTCAAAAATCCAAAACTGTCAAAACTGTCCACTAATAGAACTATCTATGTGCCAAGTTTGGTTAAGATATCTCTCATGGTTTGTCTGTTCTGCTGCGGAAACGAAATGTGACGTACGGACGGATAGAAGGACGGCGTCAATTCCTATATCCCCCTTCCACTAAGGGGGACATTTCACCAAGATCAATATATATAACGTGTATTTTCACCACGATTATACATATAACGTGTATTTTCACCAAGATCAATATATGTAGCGTGTATGTTCACCAAGACCAACATATAGAACGTGTATATTCACCAAGATCAATATATTTTACGTGTATATTCACAAAGACCTTTTTATATAACGTGTATTTTCACCAAGATCAATATATGTAACGTGAATTTTCACCAGGACCTATATTTATAACGTGTATTTACACCAAGACCAATATATATATATATATATAACACGTGTATTTTCACCAAGATCAATATATTTAACGTATATGTTCACCAAGACCCAACATATAGAACGTGTATATTCACCAAGATCAATATTCGATATTTGATATCAAACTTCTGAAAATGTACTTAAAAAGGTCGCTGTGTACTTTTTAAAATTATCTTGAATAAGTGAATTACAAGCTACCACGAATCTAAATGGTTATTTCGCAAAATCTGCTGACCGATGCAACACGTGAAAATCAAATACATCTAATCTCTATTGACATTCCTTGGATTTGATGTATGTGTGATTGAGACGTCTTGTAGTCAGAGAGAGAAATTGTTTCCAAATCCACAGGACTCATTCTTTTTTCTTAAAACTGCAGACAAATATTGGATTCATGAGACATGATCCCAGATGATCCAATGTGACTCCGTGTGTGATCTAGTGGATATATTATTTGCGGAAGTCGGCTGTTCGATTCCAGGCCGCGTCATACCAAAAGACGTTAAACAATGGTACTTGTTGTTACCCTGTTTAACATGAATACCCCTCTAAGACTCAGAACACCGTCTCCTGACCGGCCAGTCCTTGTTTTATCCCCGTAATGCAGAGCGCCAGGCAGGGAAACAACAAGTACCATTTTTTACATCCTTTGGTATGACGCGGCCGGGGATTGAACCTCGACCTTCCGCTCAACGGACAGAGGCTCCGTCCACTAGACCACGGAGGCGGTCTTAACAAACACGTGCATGCACGTTGCCGTATTAGTGAGATAATCTTGAACGCGACGATAACCCCATGTCACCTCGTGTGTGGTGTCATAAACAATCGTCATTTATTTGTCATTTATAAATCGGCGCCTTTTCTAAAAAAATTACTGCCCAATCACCGTAAAACACAAACTATTTTGCTCGCCGATATTCTTGTCCCTATGGCATTTCAACAACACGTGGGAGGTATTTACGTCATCCTGTTGCTTGAATAAGCTAGAAGTTTGATGGGTTTGCATTGTGGTGGGAACACAATCTTGATCCTTTATATCCCGTTAAAATGTGCAGAGCGTATGATGTGGTGGAGTGATCGAGCCAAGGCACTGCATAGCGAATAGGCAATAGTCACAACAAAACTCCGACATTAATACAGTGAATGTTGGTATTGTAGTACAGTCGTCATAATTATTCTATTATTTGAACGAATGTTATGCTTATTATGAACACATATATGCTCATTATTCTTGTTTTTCTCCCATGCAACCCGTGCTTGCCCCTACAGGCGACTATGCTTGTCGGGAGAGGCGACTAACGGTTGACGCATGCATGTCATCGATCCCAATTGCGTGGATCGATGCTCATGATGCCAATCACAGGATTGTCTGGTCCAGACTCGATTATTTACAGACCGCCGTCAGATAGCCGGAATATTGCTGAGTGCGGCGTTAAACAACAAACAAACAAACAAAAGAAACGCCTAAAGTTACAGAAAGCTTACATTTTAGATCAACGTTTTAGATAGTCAAGACAATAAAAAAGACAATAAAAGAGAAATAAAATGGACCCAAAACAAGACTAATGTGTGTTTGTTAGATTAGGAAATAACAAATGAGATATTCTGGATAGAAATTGATATCATAATTCTTGTTACTTTCAAAGTACAGTAAACTACGTTTATAACGAACACGCTTATAACGAACTACGGTTATAACGAACTAACTTTATTGGTTCCTCTGAGATCGTTATAACCGTAGTTTAAGGTATGAAGAATAGATCCAAAAAAGATTATCCTAATCATGCAAGGGTTATTTTAAGATCTGACAATGACTTAGTAATGGGTATATTGCGTGTTCAGTCTTATAAAACTAAGATAGCTCACCGTCAAACATATTTCTGTGTTATACGATCAATTGTGGACAATATCATTAACATATGGCCATTGACGAGTATCCCTACACATACGATAGCTAAATCGTACAATGAACAATGAATAACGAAGAGTAGTTTATTTCACGATAAGACATTGTTCTGTCATGACTTCATTTCTGGAGATTCGAACATGGGATCGCAAAATGATGACGTCCTATATTGGTCGACGTTATGCTTGGAAGGTGTGTGTGTAGGAGAAGTCCCCCAGAGATGTTGCTGGGCAACGCAGATAAAGGGGAGGGCCGAACGATCTCATCCAAAAGCGGGAGAGATATGACACTGCGCACTTCAGTATTTATTGTACGATAAACAACTCACACTCGTCGTTTATTTCTTAAATATAATGTATACAGGTAACGTTCAGCATAGGATTTTGTCACGTCTGACCAACCATGCAAAACTTATCAGACAGCTGAGTCACCAAAGCCCTACCACACTGCACCATTTGTCAAACCCTAAAGTAAGCTAAAGCTCACGGTTGTATCCGGCACGTTTAAAGTGAGAAAGGTTTTATGTTGAATGCTAATTCAGATTGAAGAATAATATCAGGACGGTTAAGCCATCTATTGATAGCAAGACTATGGAAGCAGATGGTATTTATAGTCTTCAACCCACACTTATCAAGTTGTCATGTTTGAAGAATAACAATAGGTCGATACTCAGCCTTAATAGATTAAAAGCTGTACTGAAACAAACTAAATTGTTTAATAAAACCTTAAATATAGAGGACATCATATTTCGGTGACGCTGTCAGTCGCTTATCATATCAGTATGAATTGTGTTTTATTCAATTTGGACGATGAAGGATATCAACCGACATTTTATATCAAGTAGTTTATCGATGTTTATCGATCAGTCGTGAATTAGGAGATAAACCTAGTGTGTTTGCAATGTTAAGCTAGGTTACCTGAAGATTTTACCGCTAAATAGAATTTGGAACCGAACGCATACCCGTGCGGTTCCGGGTTAGAATAGTTTTCAGCAACCCATGCTTGTCGTAAAAGGCGACTAACGAGATCGGGTGTTTAGGATCGCTGGCTTGGTTGATGCATGTCATCGTATCCCAATTGCGTGGATCGATGCTCAGAATGTCAATCACAGGATTGTCTGGTCAAGAGTCGATTATTTACAGATAGCTGAAATATTGCAGTGTGCGGCGTTAAACATCAAACAAAAAACCCAAATAATTTGGGAGTGACGTCGGTATGTAGTGTACCGATTTTGAATTTGTAATGTAATATATGACAATATAAATAGAGGTTATCACGCGAGTGTGTTTGGGGATGGTAAATATCCTGCATTAGGAATAAACATTGTATTTAGCGAGCCTTGGCGAGCTAAATACATAGTGTTTATTCCTAATACAGGATATTTACCATCCCCAAACACACAAGCGTGATAACCTCTTTATCATATAATGTCATGCTTTGAATCTGTGCTTTAAAATCGCTTTCCCTCTCTCGCAAACATTACCAAAACATTGCGAGTTTTCCTGGAATGCGCGCATTAATATTTATTACGTCACAGGGTAAGTGATGTGTCAGTCGGACAGTGACAGTAGCCAATATAGTTCCAACTGAAATCTGTTTCTTATACAGTGGCGAAGCAACATATACGCAAAACAACAGTTGTTTTTAATTGCCTTTCGCGGCAATCCATCGGTCTGTCCGCTAGAGTAACTGCCCTTTGTCAAAGGGAAGCTACTCTAACCCTAGTCTATGAGACGTCACGGGCACGGTCAGACGTTGTTGACAGTCGGTCTGTCCTGTCATAACGTTAAGAAGTGTAGTCAGATGTACACACAGCGACAAAACCAAACAAGGTAACAATTCAAACATATTTCGGCTAAATCCAACTATTTTAATTTGTGGAGAAGGTTTCAAGTCGCAGAGGTCTACAAGCACAGATATTGCTACTGATCCCGCTTGGCTAGGCCTCGCGCCCTCGCAAAATTGTTTCGAAATTTATACCTCCAAAGTAGCCAAAACTTATAAAATGCCTTAGCTACGTCACAGTTAGACACTGATTTTCAGTATATTAGACTGTTCTTTTGATAATGATAGCAATTATCCCTGTTGTTTATCCAGATTCCCGATGGTTAATTTTGACTCGATCGCCGAATGACGAGGACGACGCCATGTTTGTTTATAAACAGTGAAAGTAGTCCTACTTGACCTTTGATATTTGCATCTCTATCCGCATATGACCCCAACGGATATCATTTTTATCCGTTGGCTTTATCCTGCCGAGAAACCTGCCCATTATATGATAAAATATGTTATGATGTAATAAAACGGGAGCCTATGACAGAAAATTTACTTGAAACTCATTTTATTTGAAAGAAAATGTCCTGACAACGACCGATACGCGATATTGATCCAAAAAGATACGCATATTAACATTTTTTATTAATGTCCTTTTTTATTACAAACCATGTAAATAAAATCATGTCAGTTCGTTTAAAATCGTGATTAAATTCGTGTTACAATCGCCTGAACTTATGTCTTCACGCTTTCGCTAATGCTAAAAACACCTTTAAAGTTAGTGGAAACGGATATTCCCTAAGGCAAAACTTTAGCGATCGATAAATAAGTCAGAAAAGTCATTCCGTTGAATAATTGACACCCATTACTATTTCCTGGGAACAAACAAGTTACAACTAATCTACTGTCACTCAAATCTACGTGTGCGTGTTTTCATTCAAAATCATTGAAAACGTTTGGCTTGGCAGCAATACATTCAGTGAAGAAGTGTTTTAGATAACTCGCCACTCGGAACTAAAGAAATTGGAAACGTTAATGCTTTGCAAAATAAAATAGATAAGGTTCTGTTCATTACATTTTTATAGGTTTTTCACCAAGCGACAGCTTGGAAAACAACAGACAATGTAATGTTGTACAAGAACAGTTTTACAACATTTACGATTTGAAAAGAAATTATTCTACCAAGTTAGTGTAAGTTATGACAGCTTCGATCAAGAGACAATGGTCTTTTTCTACTTATTGTCTCGACAGCGTCGGGTATCAGACATAATTTAGTTGTTAAACACAACGAGCATGGTATTTTGAGGTTTTCAACCGTTTAGATATTTTCTTTACGACCAACTCATAATAGAAGACATTTGCGCGCAGATTACCTTTTTGGTAACACGCACATAACGTGCTTTCAAAACGTTTTATGGTGAATATGTGTCCAACTATTCCAGATTTGATGCATCAATGACCAAAATGATGTGCTATGCAATTCCCTAATTTTACTTGCACAACACGTTCCCGTTTATTTATCAGTTGAATAATTTACTTGCCTTTGCATGTGTTTGTCATAGTTTGGAGGGGCACGGGTGGCCCAGTCGTCTAAGGCGCCGCAATTCAGTGTGCAGAGTTGCGTCCCTTGGGTACGCCAGAAGCCTATGATTGTGGGTTCGAATCCCGGTTCGCCCCGATTTTGTTTCTAGGTTTGTCAGCACCATACCCGTGCAAGTGGGTTTCACCGAAGTGGTAAACGTCTAAGACCTCCATCACTTCGGTCTTTCCTCCCATATTAAGCTGACACGCCGCGATATAACTGGAATACTGTCAAAAGCGGCGTTAAACCCAACTCACACACTCAGTTTGGACAACTGTTAAAGTCCGTTTAACGTGAATTCAATGGAATTGGATTCACACCGACAACAGTATGGTAAGTCAAAGTGACCAAGTTAATATATATTCAATTTAGTCATTAATGCAAAGTATTGTTTAAAAACAAGTTGTAAAACATATTTGAGCATACTATATTAAGAAACAATTTATGAAACATATTTGAGCATAACAATATTATATATACAGTTTTAAAACACGGGCTATAGGCCACCAGTAACCAAAGCTAGGCCACTTCGCTGGGGGGTAAGTCACAAGTCAGCTTTTTGGAATGTATAGATGAGTATACATAATAACAATCACTATCTTACAGTCAATACTGTTAGAGTAGGAAATATCTACCCTCACACATTTATGAACTGAGTGTATGATTATGTACTGAGTGTATGATTATGTACTCTGTGTTTGTGAATATCACTACATGGTATTTCGACCCGTGAAGATCCGTGGTAGAATAGGTCTTCAGCAACCCATGCTTGCCGTATAAGGCGACTATGCTTGTCGTAAGAGGCGACTAACGGGATCGGGTGGTCAGGCTCGCTGACTTGGTTGATGCATGTCATCGTATCACAATTGCGTGGATCGATGCTCATGATGTCAATAACTGGATTGTCTGCTCCAGACTCGATTATTTACAGACCGCCGTCGTATAGCCGCAATATTTCTGAGTGCGGCTTTAAACATCAAACTAACAAAACAAAACAATTTACTCCATAAATATATATGACTCTCACCACACTTGATCTACATGTATATCCATGCTGGGAACAACCACGATACACGTACATTGAAACAGCTTTCTGCTCAAAGGTTAAGGCTTGTTTTGAAGTGGTCGAGCCTAATTTTGCAATTTATCATCACTTGCCGACTGAAAACATGCGTTGACAGTTTAAAGAGCACGGAAATTGAGATAATTCGCTTAACGGTCTTCAACCATGTCGAGACCGCGAGTAAGACAGGGCCCTAATACAGACAAATCACACCATGTTGAATAGGGGAAATCTTTTCTCCATAATTGGCGACATCCTCTCGGTGGCAAACTCGGTTTGTGAGCAGAGTTCGTTGTGGACGGCCCTTTGTTTCAATTTCATGCTCGCATCCTGTGACAAACACATATATTCATAAATTGGTTTATGGTTAATCATTTGGAAATATAGCCACGTAAAAGTAGTTGTGCTAATCATGCGTTTGACGTGAGACCCGTGAAGATTCCGGGTTAGAACAGGTCTTCAGCAACCCACGCTTGCCGTGAAAGGTGACTATGCTTGTCGTAAAAGGCGACTAACGGGAATCGGGTGGTCAGGCTCGCTGACTTGGTTGATACATGTCATCGATCCCAATTGCGTGGATCGATGCTCATCATGATATTAATCACTGGATTGTCTGATCCAGACTCGATTATTTTACAGACCGCCGTCATATAGCTCGAATACTTCTGAGTGCGGCGTTAAACAACAAACCAACCAACCAACCACAATTGTATAATTCATAAGAAATGATGCTGGAAGGGTTGAGGTCAAATAGGTTAAAAAAAAGTAGCTTCTTTTAACATCAATAATATTCATAATACACTTTGACCAACTTTGTTAATGGGCAGTTTTCGATGTAATCTTTAGGTAATACATTGCTCGTAATGTCTGGCGGGAAGAAATGCAAAGGGTAGTTTTAATTAAAAGCTACATTATGACACCACACTATACAGGAAGTTTGGTTTGTTTTGTTAGTTGTTTTACGCCGCACTCAGCAAAATTCAAGCTATATGACGGCGGTCTGTAAATAATCGAGTCTGGACAAGGCAATCCAGTGATTGATATCATGCTTAATTGGGTTCGATGGCATGCTTCAAACCAAGTCCGCGAGCCTGACCACCAGATCCCGTTAGTCGCCTCTTACGACAAGCAGAGTCGCCTTTTACAGCAAGCATGGGTTGCTGAAGACCTATTCTACAGGAAGTTCACTTAAAAATTGGCATTTGCTTATAAATAATTTACGGATGCAATGAATTAGAATTAAATATGCAACATGCAGCTTTTTTCAAATATAACTAAAATAAATAAAAGCCACAAAACCCATTTCATAATAACAACAGATCTCTGCTAAATGCAGAGTGTCTTGTACCAAGTATGTCAAATTGGTATTTCCATGAACTAATTTTTTTTCGCGATTTTGGCAGGAAAACACAAGCATACAAGAAATTGCTTGTATATATACAATACCTATGCTGTTTGTTGTTTAGCGCCACACAATGTTCCAACTATACGACGGCGGTCTTGTAAATAATCGAGTCTGGAGCAGACAATCCAGTGATTGATATCATGAGCATCGGTCTACGCAATCGTTTTAGAATGAAATGCATCAACCAAGTCAGCGAGTCTGTGTTTTTAGATACTGCTGTGACATATACCGTTCAGTTCATAGTCGTCAAATCGAATGAGTATTTGCCAATAGTGTGTTTTCCTACACGGCTGCATGTTCAACAGGCTCAGTGATATCTGGAAACGGACAGTGAATAAATAGAGAACACTGAATGAGATCACTTGTGTTGTTGTCCAGGTGAGCTGAAAAAGATCGTTCCCCAATAACTTGAAAGTCATCGAGTTTCCAGCGGATGCAGCAAATGCCTGAGATAATGTTGTTATAATCAAAGAATCATAACTCGTATCTTCTTGCTAAACCAGACTCGTGAAGATTCCGGGGTAGAATAGCTCTTCAGCAACCCATGCTTGACGTAAAAGGTGACTATGCTTGTCGTAAGAGGCGACTTACGGGATCTGGTGGTCAGGCTCGCTGACTTGGTTGATGCATGTCAACGATCCCAATTGCGTGGATCGATGCTCATGTTATTCATCACTGGATTGTCTGATACAGACTCGATTATTTACAGACCGAAGACATAAAGCTGGAATTTTGCTGAGTGCGGCGTTAAACAACAAACCAGTCTTGCTAAACCAACGGTAAATTCTCAAAACTCCGATAGCTTGACGACAGAGCAACACGAATATATGTAAAAAAAACATGTTTGTTCAAAGAATTTCTTACAGTAAAGCTTCCAAAATGTTTTATGGTGGAAACATGGAGGACTTTTCGAAATTTGACGCAGCAGTGACAAAAGTGATGTCTGATGCGATTCCCGAATTTGACTTGTACCATATGTTGCCGTGGTTTTATTCAGGTGAACAATTGAATTGCCTTTGCATGTGTTTGTGACCGGTGCCACCGGTTGGGATACGCTTATATTTCCGCGAACACCTGGTACCATTACTACTTGATAGTGATTCATAAACACATGCTCATGATATAGTCGGAATCGTACAATCGACTCTGGTTTACATGTATGCAGAGATTTCTATTGGATATGCAAAGGGTTTTGCCTCTTTATTTATTATGACCGTTAAAAAACGGGTTTAGTGCTGCGATTATACTTTGTAAGAGTAACATATAAACAAAGGGCTTTGCAGCGAAAGCATCCCTTTGATGAATGGGGCGCTGCTTGGTGGTTCGCGAAAGAAGTGACACTCGCCAAGCGTGTTTTGATGTGGTAGAGAGACAATGTGGAATTTGTCTCATTTGCAGTGTTGACGATCCTCATTCCTACTTGAAACAGTCACGAGAGGTGGTTATGACATGCTGTAAAGTGTCTTAATACTGCACGAAGAAGTCCCCCGAATGACTCACCGGAAAGGCTATAAGATAATTAATCGGGTCCATCAGCCCAGTAGAAAGCATTTTAGAAGCGCGCTTCCGCGTGTCGGTACTGGCTGATTAGGCCTGGGGTTGTTCCCGAGGTCAGCGTTTCACGAGACTGCCCTAATCCCGTTAAACATGTGCAAGGAGACATCTGGCGTTATCAGACATGTGACATCTCAATGACACGATACAAGATGCATGTGTTACAGAGGCTGCACAATAGAGCAACAGAAGACGGAGTAAACTTAGGCAACTCTAATACTCCGTTCACATGCACTTCTATACATGTCTTGTTTGTTTGTTTGTTGTTTAACGCCGCACTCAGCAATATTCCAGCTATATGACAGCGGTCTGTAAAATAATCGAGTCTGGACCAGACAATCCAGTGATTTACATCATGAGCATCGATCCATGCAATTGAGATCGATCACATGCATCCACGAAGTCAGCGAGCCTGACCACCCATTCCCGTTAGTCGCCTCTTACGACAAGCATAGTCGCCTTTTACGGCAAGCATGGGTTGCTGAGGACCTATTCTACCCCGGATCTTCACGGTTTGGGTCTTTAATCTACCTTATGCGTGTGAATTTCATATCAATTTCAAATGTCATGTGAACGCGTTTACTCATGTGTGTATATTTACACCTGGAGCACGTTTGCATCAAGTCTGGAGCAGGTGCAAATGTAAATGTAAATTTGCAATGTATGTATATGTTGTAATGTGAACGTTTATGCCAACGTCAGTGGATGATCTAATTGATATATCTGTTGATTTGACAACAGCAACAAATTGTCAACAGTTCTGTATTCTTAAGTTGACGCTATTCTTTTTTATATTATTTTTTATTTTTTCAATCATTTTACATTTATTTGATAAAATGTGACATTCCAGTACATAGTTGATTAATCATCTAAATAGATGATGGCAAGTTGACCAAAATTTATAGAATAGGCCAATTTCACACTCAATAATCGCTGAACATTTAGTAAGGTTGTAGTAGTTTCTTATTTCGCTATTCTGTATACAGCAGTACGAACTTTATTTGGACATCCAGAGCTGGGCGGACGGTGTTGTTTTGGGGTTTCAAGGAGTCAAAACTTTGTGTACAAATTAAATCAAACATTTGTTGCTTCAAGCGAATATTTCGGTAAAGTAACTCTCTTCTCATTATAAGTGGTGAAAAAACTTATGAGTTTCTGTGCCTTACTACGTTTACATACTTTATTTACACACCTAAGTGGTGAGTGAGTGAGTGAGTATGGTTAGCAATATTCCAGCAATATCACGGCGGGGGACACCAGAAATGGGCTTCACATATTGTACCCATGTCGGGAATCAAACCCGTGTCTTCGGCGTGACGAGCGAACGCTTTAACCACTCGGCTACCCGATCGCCCCACACCTAAGTTGATTTTCATGTAAACGCATAGTACATTCAATATACACACGTATCTATAGTTACACATGTGATTGCGTCAGTAAATGTTTCGCATATGAACGGGGTATAAGATGAAATCTATATGAGGCACATGTAAATATATTTCGTACAATGGGTCATTTGGCCTTTATACAAATGTCTGTCTGCCTTTCTGTATTTATGCATGCCCATGATTGGATATATTCTCCACCAGCCCTCCTTTGGGAACAAATCGAGAATCGAGGAACAACACACTCAAACTATCGACTCCATCGTGTCTAGACTGACAGTGACAGTGAGCAACATTGTACTGCGAGGTACATGTATGAAAGTACTGAAACATCCATTCTACGACTTTATAATCACCTTTTGAATGATCCGCCAATTGACCAATGTAAGCAAAACACATAGTCGCCGCCAGCACATTGGCAACATTCCCCGTCACGTTGATCGCAACGGCGTGTTAGACGTCATCTACTTGAATGAAATGTGTAACGACGCACTGTTACTGAGGTAATGTTTAACAGACATCTTTCATCTGATGACGCTCCGACGCTCTCTCTCTCTCTCTCTCTCTGAAGGTCCATGCTCCAAATTAAAAAATTAAAAGTGAAAATATTAGTTTCTACAATCATAAGAAATCTCTGCTGATATATAGTCAGTCCATTGTATGATTCCAACTATAACATATGCATGTTTGATGAATCAGTATCAAATAGTCAGAATGGTAGAGTGAAAATATAGGTGGCTGATCATGAACCCTTTTCGTAATCATAAATCCATTGTACTATAAACTGAGCATGTGTTTATTTAAAAGTATGATATTGTTGAGTGCGGCGTTAAACATCAAACAAACAAACAGACATTGTAAATAGGAGGCACATTTTTTAGAAAAAGTATGAACAGAGACACGTGGATTGGGCAATCATTTCTCTCTGTGCCTACAATCACACACACATCAAATGCAAAGAATTTAATCAGAGATTGGATGTATTTGATTTTCACGTGTTGCATCAGTCAGCAGATTGTACGAAATAACCATTTAGATTCGTGGTACCTTGTAATTCACTCATTCAAGATGATATTTAATAGTACACAACGGCCTTCTTAAAATGTTTGATTTGTTCATTGTAAATAAGGGGCACGGGTGGCCCAGTCGTCTAAGGCGCCGCAATTCGTACCTTTGGGCACAACAGAATCCTCTGACTGTGGGTTCGAATCCCGTTTCGTCCCGATAATGTTTCTAGGTTTGTCAGCACCGTACCCGTGCTCGTCTGGCACCCGCATTACTTCGTGTTTTCCACCCACATTAGGCTGACGCGCTGTCTCGTGTCCTCCTCACTAAACTGGTAAACGTCGACAGGATTCCAGATACAAAGACTCATAGCTGCACCTTACTGCGGAATATCTGCAATTGATTTATCAACATGATTAAAAGCGACACAACCCCTTTCCACAAATACAAGTAATCTATGTTGAAAGCATAATTCATTGTACGATATTCCGACTATATCATTAACATGTGTTCAGGAATCACTATTAAATAGTGATGATAACAGGTGGCACCCCTAGCACCCGACACAAACGCATGCAAAGGCAAGTCAACTGTTCACCTGAAAAGAACACGGAAACATACAGTGCAAGTAAGAAAAGGGAAACTATTCTTAATGATATAAATAGGAACGTCTGACAAATTGTATTTCCTCAGCATGTGACAAAAGAATAGAAGATAGAAATTGTTTACAGAAAGATTTCATAGCAAAATAGCACCGGTGGCACCCGTCATACACACTTCCGAAGGCATGTCAACCGTTCACCAGAACAAACAGGAGAACTTGCTGTACAAGTCAAAATAGGACACCAGACCGTACCGAATTTTGCGTCATATTTTTCAAATTTCCTCCTAATGTCTATTATACATCTTTTTAAAAGCTTTACTGAGGCCTTGAATGCTGTAACCATGATTGATCAACTTTTGAACAAGAGGAGTAAAATTATAATGTCAGCGTCATAGATGTCATTTCCTGAGTAATAGTTAATGAAGATCCTATTTGCACGGAAGCAATTGACTAAATTCACACGGGGAGCTTATTAACGTCACATCCTACGGTGGCAATTCGCCTGGGAATTGTAGCGTGGTACCCGTTAAGCAGCGTCATCAAAGGTTTTGATGGCATTTTACTATTTCTTTTGCTGGTATTTAATTGTCTGAGGAAGAGAATTGATGGATGTCAACTTCTTTATTATGATGACGACAACATTTCGGAGAACATACTTACGCCTTCATTGGGTGAATAATCGAATCTGGACCAGACAATCCAGAGATTGAGATCCTTTCGCCTTATGAAGGAGTAATTATGTACAGTAAACTACGGTTATAACGAACTCAAAGGGACTACTAATTTTAGTTCGTAATAACCGTAGTTCGTTATAAGCATATATACAGCATACATGCAACACATTGCGGGACTAAACAATATGTTCGTTTTATAGGTAAGTTCGTTATAAGCATGTTCGTTATAAACGTAGTTTACTGTACTCCGAAACGTTGTGTTCCTCACAAAAAGTAAGTTGACATCAATAAATTTTCTTCCTTATGTTTATCACTTCTAAATGCCTTTCAAAGACTTTAATTTTCCAGTTTTATCAAACATATATTACGAGTTAATATTGCAACAAATTCAATACACGCTTCATTTGGACGAACTCGACATGGCGTGAGAGCGGACTAAGGTGATCCGGGAGTAATTTGTGACCTGACTGATTGATTTTTAGCCGCATGGCATGCGTCACTGTACATTTTATCAACCACGGCATTTCCTAGTCCAGACCCGATCATTTAACAGGCCACCGTGACGAAGCGGAGATATTGAAGGCTGTGACTTAGAAGGAAATCGCCCTCATTGCGCAAAGCGTCAGGCAATATTCGTGCACTGACCCCCGTGAAGATCCGGGTTATGATTGGTGAGTGAGTGAGTGAGTGAGTTGGGTTTAACGCCGCTTTTAACATTATTCCAGTTATATCACGGCGTGTCAGCTTTATGTGGGAGGAAAGCCGGAAGTGATGCAGGTCTTAGACGTTTACCACTTCTGTGAAACCCACGAGCACGGGTATGGTGCTGACAACCCTAGAAACATAATCGGGGTGAACCGGGATTCGAACTCGCAATCATAGGTTTCTGGCGTGCCCAAGGGACGCAACTCTGCACAGCGAATCGCGGCGCCTTAGACGACTGGGCCACCCGTGCCCCCGGGGTATGATTGGCCTTCGTGGCTTGGCTTATCGTAAGAGGCGACTAACTGGATCGGGTGGTCAGGCTCACTGAATCGATTGATGCATGCCATCGTATTCCAGTTGCGGAGATCGATGCTCATGATGTTAATCTTTGGATAGTCTTGTCCAGATTCGATTATTTACAGACCGCTGTTAAAAAACTAGAATATAGCAGTGCGGCGTTGAACAACAAACAAGCACTCACTCACGATCACCAATTGAATTGAGCTTGTATCACTGAGCGGTAGAGCTCAGATAACGAACAACGCCCACACAACTGTGTTCAAAATAGACTCTGTATGTCTCACTGAGATTCCTGGATTGGATTGGAAAACCTGAAATCAATTCTCGGATCAAATACGGTTACAACAAACGTCAGTGTGTAAATTTGACGGATTGTGTTTATTGTCTCACGTTACTATGACAAATTAATAAATCGTGAAGTGTCATACTGCAGGGAGTTTAGTGGGCATTCATTAAATACAAATTACATTAAACTTTATACATATATATATATAGAAAGATAGCCTTGGTGTCAGTCAATCATTGCACACTTAATAAAGTGCTTTGACATCTTTATGTATGATGACGAAATGTATAGAGGGCTGGGCCACCGATGCCCCGGACTGACAGGAGAGAGTGGGTGAGATGGGTAAACGCCGCTTTTAACAGTATTATTCCAGTTATATCGCGGCGTGTCAGCTTAATGTGAGAGGAAAGACCGAACTGATGCAGGTCTCAGACGTTTACCACATCGATTAAACCCACAAGCACGGGTATGGCGCTGACAAACCTAGAAACAAAATCGGATCGAACCGGGATTCGAACCCATAATCATAGGTTTCTGGTGTATCAAAGGGACGCAACTCTGCACAGCGAATAACAGGAAGATTTTTTAGTCAGTTCATGTATATACCTGGTGTCATCACTATTTGATTGTGATTCATGGACACATGAGATTATATAGTTGGAATCGTACACTAAATTCTACTTTTAGTATTCATTTCTTATATTATGGAAAGGGTTTTGTCCCCTTTATTTATGTAGTGTGTATGGTATGACTGCGGGGGACACCAGTGAATGGCTTAACACATTGTTCCCATGTGGGGAATCGAACCGGGGCTTTTGGCCGAAAGAGTGAATGCTTTAACCACCAATAGGATAAAAATGATGAGCTATAATTATAAACTGGTTGTTAACATGTCCTAACCTTTCCTCGACGCTTTCCTCGACTTTGGAATTTACATGTTAAGAAGATATATATTTGCTGGGAAATCGTTTGGAAATGAACTGCACACGAGAAACTGCTTTTGAGAATGTTTAAATGTTTGTAACATATCAAACAGAGGAGGTCAGTTTTGCATCATACTACATTCGCCTTGAGAAATTGTCAAGAGCATGCTACATGTTCCTGTGTGTGTTTGCAAATTTGATTTCATCACTTGAAGTACCCGTGAAGATCAGGGGTAGAATGGGTCTTCAGCAACCCAGGCTTGCCGTAAAAGGCTACAATGCTTGTTGTCGTAAGAGGCGACTAAAGGGGTCGGGTTGTCAGGCTCTCTGACACGGTTGATGCATGTCATCGTATCCCAATTGCGTGGATCGATGCTCATGATGTCCAGACTCGATTATTTACAGACCGCCGTCATATAGCTGGAATATTGCTTAGTGCGGCGTTAAACAACAAACAAACAAACTTCATCATTTGAAAAAGTGATTGGTGAGTTTTCTTCAGGGCTTATGTTAAATCATCGGAAATTCATCGGTGACGTGAGAGGAAGTGAGCGATGTAAACATTGAAAACAAGAAAGAAATTCTTTATTGAGAAGAGTCCTAGTCAAGACAAGAGTAACAGAAACCTGACAGAAACATGAAAACATTGTCTCAGTTGACTTTAGGCTGTTTGCTTGTCTGCCTTATGTGAATTTAACTTTGTCTAAAAAGGTTACTTTTTAAACCCTCCAAATGAAAAAGAGGTAGGTTTTCATTTTTTTGCGATAGTGCACTTTGTAGCCACTTTAATTAAAAGGCGACAAGGAAATCTCTCACCGACGTAACCATTTTGCATAAAAGTATAATAAAGGTATCCTAATTTTTAAATTTGATTTCCACATGTTGATAAAACTTTGATGTGTTCATCAATAATAAATGTTAGTTTTCCAATAGCTGAACAAATTGATTAATTTGATTTAATTGGTTTACGGTTCCCTCAATTTCTAACGTGTATTCAGTTCTCTGAACGAAGAGTGCGGCGTTAATATAACATTCATGTAAAATTGGAAATAACTCACCTCGTGTTCCATGTTAAACGCTTTAACAGTCTATTTACTCGACGTGATCGCTTCATTGTGACGATAGATAAACTCAAAATATGTCATTAAAGGAAAAAAAGCGACAAAGAAAAATTCGTAATCGAAAGAAATGCACATTAAAAATCAACTATAAGATTTTCCACAGTATCCTACGAAAGTGTTAATGAGTCACGCCACATCCCATACCCCCACCACTCACACACACAAATACACACACAACCAACAACTAAATAATATTAAAAAAGGTCAATTAGGGTTAGAAATGAGCATATGCAACGTAAATTAATCCGCAGTAACCCGTAGGAAATACACTCTTCAAATAAAGAAACGCACAGGCAGTATGCAGTTCATTGAACCTGACAACACAAAAATCCGATATATAAATTAGATGTATGTTTTTGGATAAAAAATGCCGAGACTCAACACTGCCGATCGGAACATCGCCATCGGACGTATCCAAAGAGGGGAATCGCAGTCTTCTGTTGCAAGCCACTTATACGTCCACCACAGCACCATTTGTCGCCTTTGAGACCGACACACGCAGTTCACTTCCACTGTAGACCGTCCGAAAACCGGCCGACCAAGAGTTACCACCCCTGCACAGGATCGCTACATTCGACTGCACCACCTAGCTACGTCATCGCAATGCCACAGCTACGGAGACTGCAGGACGCATCCCTGGTTTGAGGAGGATATCGGAAAAGACTGTCAGGGACCATCTTTGCGAGGCTGGAATCTGACCCAGAAGACCAGTTATCGTCCCTGTTTCGCAACAGATCCATCGACAGCGACGCTTGCGTTGGTCCCATACCTTACAGCCTTGGAATTTGAGAAACTGGAGACGATTGTGGTTTAGCGATGAATCACGATTTCTACTTCACCGGCGAGATGGAAGACAACGTGTTTATCGTCGTCGAAATGAGCGTTTGGACCCACATTGTGTACGTGAATTCGACAAATTCGGTGGCGTCAGTGGCATGGTGTGGAGGCCATATCCTACACCACGAGATCTAACTTGGTTGTAATTCAGGGAAACTTGACAGCATATCGCTACACGAACTAAATTCTTCAACCTCACCTTCTTCCAATCATTGACAGCCAGAGGGAGCTGTTTCAACAGGGCAACGCTCCACCGCACACAGCTGTGTCACAGTAGACTATTTTCATAATGCCAACATCAAAGCCTTGCCCTGGCCTCCGATATCTCTAGATCTCAACCGAATCGAACACCTCTGGGCTTAACTCGATCGACGTTTACGTCAACGTCAGAACACGCCACATACACTCCCACAACTGGCAAACACGTTACAAGCAGAATGGCGCAGAATTCCGCAGAACAGAATTCGTACACTAATCCAGTCAGTGCCGAGGAGATGCAGAGCCGTGATTGCTGACCGGGGCGGTACACGAGATACTGTGTTCATCGCAACCTTGTGGCTTTTTGTGTCATGACAATGTACAGTTTCCAAAGCCTTTGTATAACAACATGTGACTATCGAGCTACAAAATTTCATATTTGTATCTATGATATTAAATTAAATATGTCGACTTTATTGGGTACAAGAAACTTCCTTAAATTCTACCTGTGCGTTTCTTTTTGTTTGAAGAGTGTATACTCGGTATTGGGACAAGTTAGTGTTTGGTTGGTGTGTTGTTTAACGCCGCACTTATCAATTTCCAGCTATATGACAGCGGTCTGTAAATATTCGAGTCTGGACCAAACAATCCAGTGATTAATATTATGAGCATCGATCCACGCAATTGGGATCAATGACATGCATCAACCAAGTCAGCGATCCTGACCACCCAAACCCGTTAGTCGCCTTTTACGACAAGCACAGTCGCCTTTCACGGCAAGCATGGGTTGCTGAAGACCTATTTTACCCCGGAATCTTCACGGGTCTAATGGGACAAGTGTACTGGAAGACCCTGGCTCCAAATTCACCATCAAGTATCAGCAATGTGAAGACGTGTATCCTCCAACGGAAACATATAACATCCCAGAGACTTTATGGCAACTGTCCTTATCTGTTGACTATTTTAAACTTACTTCCGTAATTGAAATTCATCAAAAGCCACACATGATTATGCTAACTTCGTGTATTATGTGCCACTTTGACAATTACTAGCTCCCTTGGTGTCGTTTTAAGGAATTTTGAATTCCAATTATCCATAATCTGTCGCCAGAGTGTTCAGATGACGTGGAAGAAGACCATTGTAAATGCTAGAATACAGACTTTGAGGTTCGTGAGATATAAAAGATTTTGTTTGTGTTTAAGGTGCAAAGATGAGTTATGGCCCTTCACATATTTAAAGTTTTAAGCAAGGTTAGATTGGTCCTCCGAGGAACGTCATTAACCAATACATCAGGAGTATAATATAACTCTGCCGTTTGACGCAAAAAGCGAGCTATATTGCATGTTAATAATGCCTTCTGGATCAGACAAACTCGTGGCTGACAGAATGCGCTTATGGGATATCATTGGACATCTATACGCTTTGTTTCTGTTTGTTTTGTTTGTTGTTTAACGCCGCACTCAGCAATATTCCAGCTATATGACGGCAGTCTATAAATAATTGAGTCTGGACCAGACAATGAAGTGATTGACAACATGAGCATCGATCCACGCACTTGAGATCGATGACATGCATCAACCAAGTCAGCGAGCCTGACCACCCGATCCCGTTCGTCGCCTCTTACGACAAGCAGAGTCGCCTTTTACGGCAAGCATGGGTTGTTGAAGACCTATTCCACCCCGGATCGTTACGGGTTTGGTCTTTGGTCTACGTTATGAGTGTGTATTTCATATCAATTTCAAATGGTATTTCCACAATAACCATCTTTTTGAATAACGATTTCTATGTTTCCAAAACAACGTATGTGAGACCACTATGTTTTTAATCACATCACATACCCGTATGTCCATGTCATTGTGTACACGGGTTAAATAACGATTAGAGTTACTATACAATCACATGTGTGAGTCTTCGTCTTTCAGCTTCGAAAATGGTTGCAAAACGCGCTCAGAAAATCAGCTGCATTATCCTTGTCTCGGCTTTCCCATTCCTTTGACGCCAATCAGGACATTGATGAGAACTTTCGACTGTTGATAAGTTGCCTGTCCAGTCTCAAAGAGCCACATGAGTAACTGTTAACGTGCATTGTTTTATAAACGTAAGTTCTTGTGGATATCGCACTCTGATTTTTATGCCTTTGTAGATTAAATCACTATTGTGTACCACTATGGGACTGACAAATAGTTATTATTGTGTCTCAGGAACCTTTAGAAAAAGATAATCTGTTCCCCAAAGTGTAAGACAAAATGCTCTCAGGTATTCCCTAAAAGTTTACTTGACTTTTTGTCTGTACTGGTTGTTTAACGCCGCCGCACTCAGCAATATTCCAGCTATATGACGGCGGTCTGTAAATAATCGAGTCTGGAACAGACAATCCAGTGATGGATATCATGAGCATCGGTCCACGCAATTAGGATACAATGACATGCATCAACCAAGTCAGAGAGCCTGACCACCCGATCCCGTTAGTCGCTTTTTACGACAAGCATAGTCTGAGACTGTCTCCTTTTACGGGAAGCATGGGTTGCTGAAGACCTACTCTACCCCGGAATCTTCACGGGTTTAATGGGACAAGTGTATTGTTAAGACAATGATCATGTGGAAGACACTGGCTCGAAGCATAGTCTGAGACTGTCTCCTTTTACGGGAAGCATGGGTTGCTGAAGACTTACTCTACCCCGGAATCTTCACGGGTTTAATGGGACAAGTGTATTGTTAAGACAATGATCATGTGGAAGACACTGGCTCGAAGCATAGTCTGAGACTGTCTCCTTTTACGGGAAGCATGGGTTGCTGAAGACCTATTCTACCCCGGAATCTTCACGGGTTTAATGGGACAAGTGTATTGTTAAGACAATGATCATGTGGAAGACACTGGCTCGAAGCATAGTCTGAGACTGTCTCCTTTTACGGGAAGCATGGGTTGCTGAAGACTTACTCTACCCCGGAATCTTCACGGGTTTAATGGGACAAGTGTATTGTTAAGACAATGATCATGTGGAAGACACTGGCTCGAAGCATAGTCTGAGACTGTCTCCTTTTACGGGAAGCATGGGTTGCTGAAGACCTATTCTACCCCGGAATCTTCACGGGTTTAATGGGACAAGTGTATTGTTAAGACAATGATCATGTGGAAGACACTGGCTCGAAGCATAGTCTGAGACTGTCTCCTTTTACGGGAAGCATGGGTTGCTGAAGACCTATTCTACCCCGGAATCTTCACGGGTTTAATGGGACAAGTGTATTGCTAAGACAATGATCAAGTGGAAGACACTGGCTCGACCCCCCCCCCCCCCCCCCCCCCCCCGTACATTCGGCCTTCGTTATGCCATCACAATCTCGTTAATACTCCAAATTCACCATCAAGTATCAAGGGATTCACATTATCAAAGCGTAAATCTGAAAGATCACTTTTCCCGTGTCAGAGGGCATCTCATCTTAAGTTACTTGAAAGAAATTGTTCTGTATGATAAATTTTAAATATGTATGTGAATAAGGAAATGCTTGTTTTTATATTTGGTGTGATGCTATTATCAACTGACAATATTGAAGGCTCTGTCCTGTAGGATAAAGTATCATAAAATTATTGTCACACTGTGTGTGACACGTTAGCCTATCATAATCGATGTAACTATCACCAACCAGTGCTTTTAAGCCAACTCGTTGCTGAGTATTTTTTAACATTGGCTAGTATTGTGCACAACCACCAGTAGCTAAAGTGATGACGTAAATCCTGGTGGGGTATCATGCAGGAAGCCGAGGTACTTTAAGTCCCCATGATCCCCGGCGAGGTGGCCTAGCTTTGGTTACTGGTGGCCTATAGCCCGTGTTTTAAAACTGTATACATGATATCGTTAACCTCACAGATGTTTCATAAATTGTTTCTAAATATAACTTTGCATAAATGACTCATTTGTGAATATTAAGTGAAATCTAAACTCACTCACTGGTACACTCGTGTCACTGGATTTTCTTGTTCATGGATCACTTGATTGTCTGGTTTGTTTACAGGCTGACGTCGCAATGCAGGAGTACTGCTGTGCTTCCTCTGGCAATAAATATTTACTTTTTATGCGAATTATATGAATAGCGGGTGCTACCGGTAGGGCAGGACATGCTTATACCCTTTTTGCGAACACCTGGTGTCATCATTAAAAAAAGTAAGTATTTATTGCCAGACGCAGCATAGCAGTACTCCACCCATGCGACATCAGTGATGTTCAGTGGTCCGTTCGCGTGAAGATTCCGGGGAAGAATAGGTCTTCAGCAACCCATGCTTGCCGTAAAAGGTGACTATATGCTTGTCGTAAAAGGCGACTGACGGGATCGGATGGTCAGGCTCGCTGACTTGGTTGATGCATGTCATCCCAATTGCGTGGATCGATGCTCATGATATCAATCACTGGATTGTCTGGTCCAAACTCGATTATTTACAGACCGCCGTCATATATATAGTTGGAATATTGCTGAGAGCGGCGTTAAACAAAAAAACAAACACCCAACCAGTGGTCTGTTCCTATAATTTCTACAGCCATATGCCCATCTACGCAATGTGGAATCTGTTTCGGCAGTAAATCTAGGCTGGTTATTATCTTGTATTGACAATTTATACCAAAGTGGTAGACGTCCAGAACTGCATCACTCGGGGTTTCCTCCCACACACCACTCGCTGTCACTCCGTGAAGACCCGGGGTAGAATAGCTCTTCAGCAACCCAAGCTTGCCGTTAACGTCAATGCTTGTCGTAAGGGGCGACTACCGGGATCAGGTGGTCAGGCTCGCTGACTTGGTTGATGCCGCATCGATCCAAATTGCGTGGATCGATGCTTATGATATCAATCTCAGGATTTTCTGGTCCAGACACGATTGTTTACAGGCCGCCGTCAAAAAGCTGGAATATTGCTGAGTGCGGCGTTAAACAACAAACCAACCAACCAACCACTCACGCACTAGTATTTGGACCTACGAGATACATCCTCTCTCTGACATTCTGTCTTAAAGTATCAGACATAAAACAATGTTTCTGTTCAACAGGATGCCAGTGTTTAAGGAGCACACTCTCACGTTCCCGGACACGGTTCTACAATTTCATTACCTTACATCAATTACGTTTAGACTATGGATGTACAAGTACGAAATAACAAAAAAATCTCCAAATAGATTTAGCTGTTAAGGAAACTGTTTATCCCAGTACAGTGAAAAGTCAAGCTATTTCTCAATCTGGGAATTTGTTTGAATAATCAAATCAAACCGAAGCACTCCCGTTTCTTTACCAGATAATCAATGTCCGGGGCATCGGATAGGCAGTGAAATAACCTTAATAGATTTGGTGTCGTTACTGCACATAAAACTAAGATAGATTGATATGTATCGCCTATTGTTCATACCACGTTGTTCCGCTATTACCATGTACATTAACAGTTTTATTGGGTCTAATGAGCTTAACGCTCTCAAACCTGAGACAGGATACGTAGAGCCACATGTACATATACACTGTAATCTGTAGATTGTGTGACCCGTAAAGATCCTGGGTAGAATAGCTCTTCAGCAACCCATGCTTGTCGTAAAAGGCGACTTTGCGTGTCGCAAATGGCGACTAACAGGATCGGATGTTCACGCTCGTTGACTTGGTTGATGCATGTAATCGATCCCAATTGCATGGATAGATGCTTATGATATCAATCAATGGATTGTCTGGTCCAGAGCGCGGCGTTAAACAACAAAACAACAACTGCAGATTGTGTAGCTAACCTCTGGTATGTTTACATACCATTTGCTGTCGAATTTGTAATTGAATAGTATATATTCCTATATATATATATATATATATATATATATATTGGTCATGGCTCGTGTTCATTGGTCATTGAATAAGGTCAATTACCGTTATTTCGTAATTACAAAATTACCCAACCTATATATATCATTCAACCGAAGAAGCTTAGACTCCAAAACGTTGTGTTCCTCGTTAAAAAAGTTAACATCCATAAATTCTCTTCTTTATCTTAAAGATGTTAGAGTATTATAAGGGCAATAAGTAAGTTAGCATCCTTTGTTCGGCAATCAGTAACATTACAACTATACAAAAGCGGCATTTAAATATTAATATTCGAATCTGGTTTGGTGTATGGTAACTTATTGTAACCCCTTGATCCTTTTGAAGCCTGATGAGTGAGTGAGTGAGTGAGTATGGATTTACGCCGCTTTTAGCAATATTCCAACAATATCACGGCGGGGGACACCAGAAATGGGCTTCACACATTGTACCCATGTCGGGAATCGAACCTGGGTCTTCGGCGTGACGAGCGAACGCTTTAACCACTAGGCTACCCGACCGCCCCTGAAGCCTGATGAAGCCTGATGTTATGACAAGCATGACGTAAATGGAACAAGATTCATGTCTCTTAGTCCCTGTTGGATCAAGTCGCGAATATGTGTGACAGGAATAGATGTATGAGGTGGGATATCAAGTATACGTTACAAAACAATTCAGTTATGTGGTGAGGAGATTCTAGCATGTAAGTATCAAAATAATGAAACATGATAAACGGTTGGTAGGTCATATCAGAGTTGGAAGTGTTGGTTTCGCTCCGCTTTAAACAGTATTTATATGTCATATTTATATCACGGCCTGTCAAATTGATGTACGAGGACAGCCCAAAGTAATGCAGGTCTTAGACATTTACCATTTTGAGGGAATCTAGGATAGAACTCACGATCATTCATTTCTGGCGCGCCTGAGGGAGGCAACGCTGCACAGTGAATTTCGGCACCTTACATTACTTAAACACCCGTCCCACCGCAAACATATTAGTGAGTGAATGAGTTTGGTTTAACACCGCTTTTAACAGTGTTCCAGTTATATCACGGCGTGCCAGCTTAATGTGGGGGGAAAGACCGAAGTGATGCAGGTCTCAGACGTTTACCACTTCGGTGAATCCCACGAGCCCGGATATGGTGCGGACAAACCTAGAGACACAACCGGGGCGAACCGGGATTCGAACCGGGTTTCTGGCGTGCCCAAGGGACGCAACTCTCCGCAGCGAATCGCGGCACCATAGACGACATATTAACGTATTAAGGAACAGGCTTCTTATAGTGTAGCCATTACAGACTTGAGAGTTCTGCGTAATGAGGTTATACTGTTACCACTAGTTTACCCCGCCGTTCCTGTCTGCTCCAGATGGTGGTTCTCTCAAACTTAATCCCGTTTGCCATAGCGAAGGGAATAGAAGGTTTGGCTGGCGACGTGAAGGAAGTTAAAAAACTAAGATCTGGTTCGCTATTAATTGAATGTAAGAAAGCCAATACCATCCCAAATTCATTTATCAAGCAAATCACCAGTAAATGTTCCTGTTGAGGTTTCTCCTCACAGGACATTGAACAGCTGTAAAGGCATTGTTCATGACATCGGACGTTGCCTTTCAGACATGAATGAAAGTGACTCTCCCAAGGAGTTACTGCTGGCAATAGCTTCACAGCTAAAACGAACAATGAAGTCACTGAAACAAATACTTATCTATTCACATTTTGTCTTTCTGTGCGCCCAGAATCCCTTAAAGCTGGTTATCGCAGCTTAAGGGTGGATACATGTATACCAAGCCCCTTAAGGTGTTACACGTGCCAAAAATACGGCCACGGATCAAAGTCATGCCATGTACCAGCTGCATGCCATCGAAGTGCTGGGACATGTGCCGACAGTTGTCTCTGTGACAGACCTCCTCTCTCTCTGTTAACTGCTCTGGCAGCCATCCATCTTCTTCAAAGGAATGCCCAACATGGAAACTGCAATCCAAAATTTCAAGAGTAAGGCATGAACAAATCATCTCTTTTTGAGAAACAAATAAGGTTGTTCTTGCTCAGGAACAACCAGGACCATTTTGCTTCGGCTGTTTCTGCTTCTCTGCAGCCATCAAAGACCAAACATGTTTCATGTCATTCTGTTGGTTGCCAGACCGACTACACATGGGCTACGACATCTGCCCCTGCCTTGCTGTCTGCAGCAGTCCAGATGAGGCCCCCACAAGAAACCTCTAGCGCACAAACAACCTCAACATCTCCAAACCTCAATCAATCACAGACATCTGGTGATACGGATTCGTCTCTATCTCAGAAACAATCAGTTAATTTAGCTCAAGCACCCAAATCAGAAACAAATGTGAAACAAACTGCAGAAAGCATAATCAAACCTAGACCAGAATCACCCAAAAAATATCAAAGCGGCAGATCCTCAAAAGGGGACAGCCAGATCCAACTTCAATAAGTTTGGATCCTTAGAAGACATGGATGTGTCCGTTAACAGCCATTATCGGACACATAGCTTGTCATCCTCAAGGAAGGTGAGGGATAGATCCCCACTTAATCCTCCGAAAATATAGTTTCTTCAACCAATATTGTACCGTGGAATTGTACGTAGAGGAACAAAGACTAATTTATAATGAACTACATCTATTAGTCTAGGATCTTAATCCATCAGCATTCTGCTTACAAGAAACATATTTAAAGCAGAGAGACAATTTTAATTTACGTCAGTTCAGTGCATATCATTCTACAAGATGAAATTTTACAAAGGCAAACTTGTCTTTGTTTCAAACAATGTGCTTTATTAAAATAAAACCCGAATGTGTCACTGATGTTACCGATCCTATTCAGGATTTTTCTGACGTTTTAGATGGAATTGCTGACGAATCATGTTTACCGAATGTAAACAAGCTAGAAAAGCAAGGAAAAGGCAGAGAAATATTTTCGACCCCACCCAACTGTCCACAATTTAGATAAATTTAAAATGTTAAAATTAATGCAAAAGCTCGTCGTGCATTTAAACACAATAAACGCCAATCATGGTAAAGCAATGTCTCTAAAATAAATGATGGAATATGGTATAAAGGATCAAAATCTGGTGTTCACCATCTTAAGGAGGGTGACAGTCTATTAACCAATTAATGTGATGCAGCAAACAAATTAGGAGAAACTTTAGCTAAGCATTCTTCCTCATCTAATCATACACCAAAATTTCAACAATTTAAAGACCAACAAGAAAAAAAAGAAAATTAATTTTAATTCTGATAATGGTGAGGGTTATAACGATTTTTTTCCATCCATGAGCTGCATACCGCCCTAGGGCAAGCTCATGATACAGCCACGGGTGCTGATTATATTCATTATCAGTCACTCAAACATTTTCCCGAGTCATGCTTAGAAACATTATTAAATATTTTCGATCACATTTGGACAACGGAGAATTTCCCTTCATCATGAAGAAATGCTGTTGTGATTCCAATACCGAAAAACGGCCGTGATTAACTGATCCTTCTAATTATAGGCCGATATCGCGGTGAACAACCGACTTATATGGTATTTAGAAACAAATAATCTTTTAACAAATATTCAATGTGGTTTTAGAAAAAAATAGAAGTACCGGGTACCGTTGACCATTTGGTTAGACTGGAAACTTTTGTGACAAATGCTATCATTAATAAACAACATGCGGTATCAATATTTTTCGATTTAGAAAAAGCGTACGATACCACCTCGAAACATGGAATTTTAAAAGATCTTTATGAAATGGGATTGAGATGGTTGTTTCTAATTCCAAGTGGGGAGGAGATAAACCGACCCACCTTCACTTATATAGATCACTTGTCCGTTTTAAGCTCGATTATGGCTCCATCATCTATGGTGGAGCTTGTAAAAGTAACCTTAAATTATTCGATCCCATACATCACCAGGGTCTAAGACTTGTCTTGGATCCTTCAGAACTTCTCCCATTGACAGTCTATACGTTGAGGCCGATGAGACGCCACTTACCTACGAGGTACCAAACTATCTCTACATTACATCACAAAGTTATATTCTAATCAGTCTGTGTATTTAATCCTCTTCATGAGGACATGTAAAGTAAGAAGTCCTCTCTTATTCCGCCTCTCGGAATAAGAATAAAACCTTATATTTCTGATTATATTTTCTATATTAAACTTGAAAATATATCTCCTTTCCGCCTGATTTCCTCTCCTCTTTGGCTTGGCAATTGGTAAAGCCACAGGTGGATCTTACCTTATCCAAATTAAAGAAATTTGACACTAATCAACTACAATATCAACAAGAATATAAACAGTTAAGAAGTGAACATGATACTTACAAATCTATTTTTACTGATGGATCCAAGGATGGTGATGTTGTTGCCAACGCCACTATCATTGGATCCAGAACCTTATCAACACGATTACCTGATAACTCATCCATTTTCACAGCTGAATCAAAGGCCATTTTAATTGCTTTAGAATATATTAACGAACAGACTAAACATAAGGAAGTCTCAATTTTTCAGACTCTCTCTCCTGTCTTCAGGCTATTAAAAATACTTCGTGTCAGCATCCAATTTTCCTCGATATCATAGAACTACATAATAACCTTGCTACTGGCCATGACGACATCTTTTTTGTTGGTTACACAGCCATGTTGGAATTGTTGGTAATAGAATGGCTGATGCTGCTGCAAAAGCAGCACTCGACAAATCTGTGACACAACTTCTTATACCATACAGTGATTATAAACCTGCCAGAAGATGTTTCATCAGGGATCTAATGCAGAAGAAGTGGGACACCCCAGTGGGTATAAATAACTACATGCAATAAAGGCAAATATCGGTTATACCTACTGAGGCGACTAACGGGTTCGGGTGGTCAGGCTCGCTGACTTGGTTGATGCATGTCATCGATCCCAATTGAGTGATTCGATGCTCATGATATTAATCACTGGATTGTCTGGTCCAGACTCGATTATTTACAGACCGCCGTCTTTTAGTTGGAATATTGCTGAGTGCGGCGTTAAACAACAAAACAACCAATCAAATCAAAAGTTGTGACATGTAAACATCAAAGCCTGGAGATGCTGGGGTATTGCTCGACATGAAGGGAAGGTTGACTAGTGGAAAGTTGAAGTCATCTCTCTTGTCATTCCGTCTTGTGGAGAGTGTTCTGTCACTCTGAATCTTTATGCATAGATCTAAATATGAAACAGATGAGGTGGTCTCACAGGTCTCTTTTATATCTAGTTCAAGTGGGTAAATCAGTGGATGGTAACTGGCTTTAAATTGGATTGTAACAAGTAACACTCTCAAATGTGATGATCAGAGTCCAGAATTGCACAATATTATCTTTGTTCAACTTCTTTGAGAGGCATTAAGAAGTTGAAGTACTAAATAAGGATAAGATTTATCAATTCAAATAACACCTTATTTGACACACTCCCTGTAAAATATATATATCCTCTAAATATGATATTTATCCTGTACCCAGTATTGCTGTATATATTGTTTCAATTATTGAAACTGTAGTTAATAATTATTGTTAATAAATTCGTCATTGCCAGCATGTTACTTTTCGGTATGTGTATATGTTCATTGTGCCATTTGTACCATTCTACCTGTGAAGATCCGGGGTAGAATAGGTCTTCAGCAACCCATGCTTGCCGTAGAAGGCGACTATGCTTGTCGTAAGAGGCGACTAACGGGATCGGATGGTCAGGCTCGCTGACTTGGTTGATGCATAACATCGATCACAATTGCGTGGATCGATGCTCATGATGTAAATCACTGGATTGTCTGTTCCAGACTCGATTATTTACAGACCGCCGTCATATAGCTGGAATATTGCTGAGTGCGGCGTAAACATTTGTACCTTTCTCTCAATTTTACGGATGGGGTAGACTAGTTCTCAATGCCGTGGCTCGACACGCACGTCAATTGTTAAAGCCAGTTCCACCTGCCCCTCTATGAAATGGCCGAAATTCTGTTGAAAGTATAGTAAAACGACACTCACTCACCCAAGGAATCAGCCTTGACCGATGGCGCGTCAACCATGACTTTGTGTATATTCGGCACTGTAGATGGCGGATAAATCGTAGGTGTTTCCCCTAAATTCGTTTTAAAAATGTTTGTGTCTTATTTCTATCTCCACCATAACATAGCAACACACGTACTGTGTGTCTTTGCTGCGTTAGGCAACAAATGCTTATTCTTTCATGAAAATTGTGTGAGTAACGGTGATACGGTTTCAACAGGACATGCTCACCCTTTTCGCGAAGACCAGTCATCACAGATTTTCAGTCATTCATTCAAATAAATTTCACCGCTATTTCAATAATAGAAATGTGGGTACTCATATTGCGTTCGCCTCAGCACATTCGGTGCAGGCTCGAAGCGCTAACATTACCCCGGTCATTTGAACGGTGTGCACTCGATTTTCATTCTCAGCTCCCTGGGGAGTATACATCCCAAGCTGATTTATCAGCAGCGCTAGACTGTTATAATACCCATTTCCATATAATCACAACGGGTACCCATTTTACTGATGGTGAACAGAGGCACGTTTTGAGCAAAGTCACTTGCCTCAGGAGACACCACGCCCAGTGGAATCGATTGTTAAATAGAGACTGGTTGTTCTCTGTCGTTGACGTTTTTCTTTCCTTCTTTACCGTAAGTTCACACAGGTCAATTTTGTTTATTGTACCTTTGTGTCACATACATACATACATACATACATACATACATACATACATACATACATACATACATACATACAAATACATATATACATAATATTTTATATATATATATATAGATATATATTGATGTAACGATTCCCATCGTGTAATGGACCGTTAGAAATCATCTGTAATCTACGGGGTGTGTGTCTTTTCTTATCCATTGATTACATAATATCCCCTATCTCCAAGTAGAGTCCCTTAATGTTCAGTCATCGTATATAAGTGGTAATATATATGTATATATACATTGTATTGACATTGCTTTTATAGGTACATGTCATGATCAGAGGCATTTCTCATTCGCCAAACAGTGGTATGTACTATCGATCTGAATACATTGATTGGTACTGGGAGTCCTCATCCCATGGAGTGAAGCAAACAATGGCGGAGGCCGTAGACGTTTTAGCGTTCACAATTTATCTTGGACAAACGCGTAACCTCTGGAGACGGGTGTGTATAAGTTTTAGAGATCCCAGTTATTGCTGCTTAAGATTCAGCCTCCCTTCGTATTAATTTCCAATCTAACTCTTCTCAGAAGATATAGCTGATGTAGCATGTATGTTTCCTTGTGAAATGTGACAATGTTCACGAACACATTGTAGTATTACCGAAGGTCAGGTGCAATACTTCAACAGGGAACTTTGAGGAGAGGTGAGATGAAATGGGGTTTAACGTCGCGTCCAAGATAATTGCACTTGTATAGCGACGTGCATGTACGTGTGTTTGTTTGTGTGGCTGTTTGTACTAGTCCGGACTGATGCCGATTCATAGTGCTAGCTCACTGGGATACCAGCCGCAGTTTAACACGAATACCCCACTCAGACACAGTATACTGACTCCGAGCCGACCAGTCCTTGTTTTAGCCCCTTAATGCTGAGCGCCAGACAGGTAACAACAAGTACCATCTTTTAACGTATTTTGGTATGACGCGGCCGGGGATCGAACCCCGGACCTTCCGCTCTCCGGGTGGACGCTGAACTCCTTAAGATATATGTTTCTATGCTATGTATCTTAATAGGTGGCCTATCACTCATTCTCAGCTCCGATTAATCCCAAAACGAAGATGTCCGATGCAGTTCAACTATTTTGATTTGTACCATATGTTCCCGTATAATGTCAGCTATTACTTGACTTGTCTTTGCATGTGTGTGACAGGTGCCACCGGAGGGGCAGGATACGCTCAACGTATTGCGACAATTAATTTGATCTCTATTTGATCAAGATTAAAAAATCACATGCTTATTTTATAGCTGTTATCGTACGATTGACTACTATGCTTATAGCCAAAAGCTGTTATGATTATGAAATGGTGTTTGTTGCTTTTATTATTAAACTAGCATTCTGGGCGATAGATAATTCTTGGTTGAATAGACAACATGAGTCTTATGTGACCATATGAAAGTATAAATTCAGCTAACACTAAGACCACATGACTCCGTGGTCTAAGGCGCTGCAATTTGCAGATTGGGTTCGCATCCCAGATCCACCTTGATTTCGTTTGGTCTGTGAGCGCCATACACACGCGCACGCGTGTCACCAAGGTGTTAAACGTCGTCGACCTGGTCATTTTGACCTTTCTTTCCACACGCAGTCACGCTACGATATAACTGAGACATTGTTAACGGCGTTAAACCTGCACACACACACTCAGTGAGTGAGCGAGTATGGTTTTACGCTGCTTTTAGCAATATTCCAGCAATATCACGCGGAGGACACCAGAAATGGGCTTCACACATTGTACCCATGTCGGGAATCGAACCCGGGTCTTCGGCGTGACGAGCGAACGCTTTAAGCACTAGGCTACCCGACCGCCCCCACACTCACTCAGTAAGCAAAGAACAGAGTTCGAGGTACGAACTGTTTATTTCCTCTCCTCTCAACAGGGCGATGCAACAATAAGAACACAGAACATCAGTGCAACGAACACAGTGAAATAGCAGCTTAATCTTGAGCAGTTGGTACTGGGAAAGTCCATTTGTTTCTTACATCTTCTTCAAAGTAATTCCTTTCTGATTTCTATTGGTTTAGCAGCTATGTAGAGTCTTGTGTATGGATTTGAAAAGAATAGTATCAGGTACGTGTTTGGGAACATCCGACAGGATACCACAGCAGCCAGTTTAAACAGTCGATCACCATCTCAAACTCCTTTCATATCTTGACCTTTGATCTCCCAGCCTGAAAAAAAATCAAAGTAAGTATTAAACCTTCGAATGTGATTTCAAAATACTTCGCACACTGTTACCTTTAGAGTGAGTGAGTGAGTGAGTTTGGTTGTAGGCAGCTTATTCCACCAATATCACGGCGGGGAACCCCAGAAATGGGCTTCACACATTTTACCCATGTGGGGACTTGAACCCGGCCCACGCCACACCGAACCCCATACCTTTGGATATAAATCAATATTTCACATGAAAGCAACATAATTCTGTTGTCGTATTGGGATATACCATTAATTATATCGATTAAATACAACCCATGACTGTAATAAATATGATTATGTTATTTCATTGCCCAGTACGCTTTGTTAGAGGCGATGGGGTAACATAATTGTAAAAGCGTTCTCTAGTTACGCCGAAGGCACGGATTCCCTTTCCAACAATGGTACAATGTACGGAGCCCATTTCTGTTATACCATGCCGTGATATTGCTGGACATTTTAGCCAGAAACCACTGGAACACACCCCTCAGTCACTCAATATGCAGTGTCACAGTAACCTTGAATGTTGAAACACTCCCTCTACCAAATACATGTATGAACCGTTTGAAAAGGACCAGATGGTTAGGCTCGGTGACTTGGCTAATTGCGAGTCATCGTGTCCCGCGTGGATCGTTGCTGATTCGGGGCGGTGGGTTAGCCTAGTGGTTAAAACGTTTGCTCATCACGTCGAAGGTCCTAATACGACTCCCCAATGTGTGAAGCCCATTTCTGGTGTTTTCTGTCGTGATATTGCTTGAATATTGTTAAACGCGGCATAAAACCATACTTGCCAATGATGCGTCAAATTTGGAAATGTCCTCCACATGATTACCATTAAACATGTTGCAACCTTTAAAAAGGCTTCGAATGTTGTAACCCTGATCAACCAACTTTGGGCAAGAGTAATATGATGCTCTTTGAAACCTTGGTAGAAAGAGCACGCTCGACTGTACCTCCAAAATTGTGAAATATAGAAACCAAAGGCTGGAGCTAATTGAATATTGTTCGACATGAAGGGAAAGTTGACTTTTGGATATGTTGAAGTCATCCCTCTTGTCATACAGTCTTGTGGAGAGTGTTTTGTTTCTCTGAATCTTTATAAATATTCTGCATCAATCAAAATATGAACTAGATGAGGCGGTCTCACTGGTCTCCTTTATTTCTAGTCCAGGTGGGTAAATCAGTAGAAGGGAATTGGTTATGTGAACATTGTTACATCATATCATCAATATACCTGAAATTTAAAACTTCAGATGACATTTGAGTTCAATTGTGCTGAACCTTTAAAGCTAGAGATGTAACTATTACTAAGGACACTACGTTCAGTGAATAAAAGCCACAAAACCCTTTCCATATTTATATAAAATCTCTGCCAAGAGCAGAGTCGATAATACGATTCCGACTATATCATGAGCTGAGATTTACTGAGGCCTTGAATGTTGTAACCTTCATTAAACTCATGTTTCTTTTAAAAAGTCTAACATGACACTAGCGTATCCTACCCTACCGGTGGCACCCGTCACAAACACATACAAAGGCAAGTCAATTGTTCACCTGCAAAAACACGGGAAAATATGGTACAAGTCAAAATACGGAATTGCATCTGACATTATTCTTGTAACAGATGAGTCAGACTTGGAATGTCCTCCTCATGTACACCATAAAACGTTTTGAAGGCTTTACTGAGTTATAACGCATTTTATGTTCATGAAATTGTTAAAGAGAAAAGAGTTCAAGGATATGGAAATGTTCTATAATATCAACGACATGTAGTCCCTGGACCGATCTGTAATTATAACTGATTACCAAACTACATCCAGCGATGAATAAACATGAATCAAAAGCTGACAGTGATACATTGCGCTCAAGTCTATTTATATCTGTAAAATTAGAGTTTCTTGCAGTTAAATGTACACTCAGTTTCACCAATATGGCGCCACATCATGAATCATCCATTGTCGATTTATAACTAATCTTGAAGGACATACCTCAATCTCATATTGAAGAACATTTCCATCTGGCGAAGACGGAGTGATCACTATTCACTGACGTCATATGTGATATACCGAGTCGTCTTCTTACACTAAAACCTTATATGATTGAACATATCAACTCGTTCACGTGTCAACCATTTTGTCTCAATTTACCAGTGTCTTTCTTGAGTATTGAAGTATTTTTGAAAGGTGTGATGACATATGATATCTCCATGCGTTTGTAACTCATAAAGACAACAGATGTTTCTCCCTAATTGCGCACAAATCAAGTTCAATTTGGACATCTACTTTAGAAGCAATCATTTGTAACAAATGGAAATAAATGAACGTTGCGATCTCAAATTCGTCTCATCAGAAAAGAGTCTAATTTAATCATTGCACAAGGCGTTTCCAGAATTACTAATGACGAGAAGAAGAGGCTGGTTGCTAAATTTCGATCGCGTGGACTTTTGAGTCAAAAGTCACCTGCCCTTGTTCGCGTTCTTTTAATCGGTAGTTCCCAGTGTCAATAATCGCAAAGGGTAACAAAAGCAAACAAAACTGTGCAGGTACACTGTAAACATTTGAAGGTATTATTTAACAAAATAATTTTAAAGTTCTTCTGTAGGTTGACACGTAATTAAAAACTCATGTAAGAAAGATCATTTTTGTTTCTAACCAGTATGTAAATATACGTGAAAAACCCATTTCCATAAACTTAAGAAAGCTCCATTGCATGGTTCCGACTATATCACACGCATGTGATTATAAATCACAAACAATTAGTGATGATATCAGGTGTTCGTGAAACAACAAATACGTGTACGTGGACGTCAAACATTTATATTAAGACCCGTGAACATCCCGGATAGAATAGGTCTTCAGCAACCCATGTTTGCCGTAAAAGGTGACTATGCTTCTCGTAGGGGGCGACTTACGGGGTCGGGTGGTCGGGCTCGCTGACTTGGTTGATGCATGTCATCGTATCCCAATTGCGTGGATCAATGCTCATGGTGTTAATCACTGGATTATCTGGTCCAGACTCGATTTTTTTTTCAGACCGCCGTCATATATATAGGTAAAATATTGCTGACTGCGGCGTTAAACAACAAACAAAAACAAAACATTTCTATTCCTTCTACGCCCTACGCCCTACGCCCTACGCCCAACACCCTCCATCCTTCTCCGTACGCATTACGCTCATTTTTTAATGGTTATCAGTATACTCGATGTACTTTGTTATATGACCCGTGAAGATTCCGGGGTAGAATAGGTCTTCAGCAACCCATGCTTGCCGTAAAAGGTGACTATGCTTGTCGTAAAAGGCGACTAACGGAATCGGGTGGTCAGGCTCGCTGACTTGGTTGATGCATGTCATCGATCCCAATTGCGTGGATCGATGCTCATGATATTAATCACTGGATTGTCTGGTCCAGACTCGATTATTTACAGACCGCCGTCATATGGATGGAATATTGCTGAGTGTGGCGTTAAACAACCAACCAACTTTGTTATATGTACACATAACACTGTTTCACCAGTTATAGAACTTGTTCACATATATTAAAACTTTGGGAAAGTTGGGAGCTGAACATTGAAATAGCGTTAACTATCTTCACAATCAGAATTTTTAACCACGGTGTGATCTGACAGAAAGACCGACTGAATTGGATGTGTTCACAACGGAATGACATTAAAGACAGGACGATTTTCTGACATTATTTAAGTTGGAACCCATCGATACATTTGCGAACTCTCACACGATCGTGTGAGCCACCGCAAGACGACTCTAGCATTTGGTCGATAACTCGACGAGAAACTGTTGATACACACCAGTGTCCGGGGTTAAACAGGTTACCGACAAATTGACTCTGGCTGATCAGACGAGCGATATCAATGATTATTGATCACCAGTGGGCGTGACAGTTGCCTTAACATGATCCGCGTGCCGTGTGCAAAGGCCGAGATGACAAGATAGATGTGCACAGAGATGGACACCATATCTGACATGCATGCAAAGGATCGTTCATTTTCATGAAAAAAAAACACGTGATCAACCGCGAGATAACACATTCATGGGAAAATAAGTGATATGGCTTTTTAATTTATAATTCAATTGCTAACAAAAAACAAAGGAACGGATGGTATCATTTCATTAAACTTTTCAGAAATCCACATTACGTGTAATTTTATCTCTCAGAAAAACGTTATCCCATTATTCAAATTTACATAACAATCTGATAAAAAACGGTAATTTAATTCTTCAGTGACGTTGTTGTAAGAATGGTAAACGGATTTCCCCTTTATAATCATTATAGGATCTGGAAACGACACACTAACGTATCAACCTCTCAGGCCATGGTTCTCCTGCCCATTTTGTTATCGTCTTTCCAACACTGTATCATGTCAAGAAAAAAACAGCAGCTAATCATTTACTTCCAAACGGTGTCTTCTTACGCCGTTTCACGTATTGCTTTCCTATGGCTCGAAGGCAATTCATTTACGCTATTTGTCAATTTCATTTTTGTCTCTTAATTGCTAGCAACGCCCTTGCCCCAATTAAAAAAGTGTGTGGTTCGGGTTTACGACAGCAATTGGTCCATGAATTCAGTTGCTTTTCCAATGTGTATAACTGAAGGGTGGGAATCAAATTGCTTTGTCGTCATTATTCACCATTACCGTGTGCACAGATGTGATAGATAACATCTTGTTTCACATAGTCAATATCTCATAGAATCATGATGGAACTGAATTGACTTAATTTGACATTATACACCTGTTTTCGGGGAACTGCGTTCCAGATAACCAGCTTAGAAACAGTGAAGGGAAGAGGCATGAGGTTGTTTTGAATTCACGTTGCTTGGGGGGAAAACATGAGATACTTAATATCCTTTGGAAGAGTGTTAGTGATGCATTACTCACTTGTGTGTTAAAAGATACAATGCATGTAGAATTTCTGTTTAAACTTTAGCATACACTCAAGCACTGATACATTCTAACAATCTCTTAACGATACCTGCGCTTCCAGAGAGGGGGGTAAAGGCAGGTGTTTTTCAAGATATTTGTACATGGCCTCAACATCATAACTATTATATGTAAGCAGCTCTACATTAATTGAACAAATATAAGGCCAGAATTTTGAGTGAGGAAGAATTCTGCCAAAACCACAAATCCTACATGTCCATTTTTAAGTTCCATAAAAGTCCATACAAAGGGAACTATATTGCTTGTTCAAGCAAATGTACCACCTATTAACAAAATCACCATAATCAAGGAAGGGCTTTCTTTATATTCGCAGAAAGTATTTTAGACAATTAATACCATGTGGATTACTTAAAACTCAAAGGATTTGCTCGAATTTTGCGCTTTCTCGGAAAAGAACCAAGATCAATTTTGTCAAAACATTTGATTTAAATGAGGGCTGGTTAAAAAGTTCTAAGCCTAACAAACAAAACCCAACAACTGTGAAAGTGTTTTTAATTATACTTTTCGACATAATCTTCCTGCTTTTCAATGCACTTCTCATAACGACAGTGAACCTTTTCGATTCCAGTCAGGAAGACGTTTTCTGAAGCACCCTGAAAAACCCATTAACGGCAGCTTTGAGGTCATCGTGTCGTCATAGCGCTTTCCACGAAGGTAATCTTTCAGTTAAGGAAACAGGTGAAAATCACTTGGTGCCAGGTCTGGTGAGTAAGGAGGGTGGGGAAGCTCTTCCAACCCACATTGTCGCACAGCAACCTTTGCAAGTCTAGAGGTGTGAGAAGAGGCATTGTCATTAAGTAGTAGAACTCCAGCAGACAGCATTCCTCGCCGCTTTTCTTTGATAGAATCTCTGAGGCGATGAAGCAAATTAGCATAGAAGGCACCGGTAATCGTCTTTTGACTTTCTAAATAATCAACAAGGATCACACCCTTTGCACCTAAGAATACAGTGGCCATTACTTTCTTCACTGATCTTGAAGACTTGGATTTCTTTGGTGCCGGAGAAGTGGAATGGTGCAACTCTAAGGATTGACGTTTTGACTCGGGATCATAGTGGTAGACCTTTGTTTCACCACCCGTTACTAAACTCTTTTTGAATTTGACAAAATCCTCCTCAATTAGCTCTAAATTTTCTCTGGCAATGTCAGTTCGTTTTCCCTAATTAAGGTCAGAATTAAGAAATTTTCGCACCCAACGAGCTGTAAATGTTCATGAATAATAGTTTCAAAGGATCCAGACTTCCTCAAGTTCAGCAATGGTAATACGTCTATCTTACAGTATAACCTTTTCTGTCTCCTTGATGGAATCTTCATTGATGGAAGTTGAGGGACGTCCATACCTAGGGTCAACATCAAGGCTTGTTCTCTCAGCCTTAAGCATAGCTGCCCAACGTTTAATAGTGGAATAGGGCACTTATCCCAATATACTTGTGACATGCGGTCATGAATTTCTTAGTGGGTACTTTTCTCTAAAGTCATTAACTTTTCCATTTCCATTTCTGTGGCCATCGTGACCCCTTTGACGTCTAACTGGCTGTCACTAATATACAAACGGCCTCAACAGACACTTTTAATGAACTACTCAAATAATATACTACGTTGACAAGTTCACTTTGTTATGGCCAATAGTTGAAAGTTAGTCAGACTCAGAACTGTTTGACCAGCCCACATATGGGGATAAGATGTTTAGGGAAGAAGGAGAAACCCCGATGGACATCAACTGTCCCCTTCTTGCTGATATTTATTTTGCAGCATGTGAAACTAAATTTCTGCTCGGATTGGCAAAATGCTTGATTGAAGTTTGGCTTAATCGTCAGGTATAAGTTGCTGATCTGATTTCGTAAGGGACAAAGAGCAAAGTCCCTTCGACTGATTTACCCACCAGAACTTGAGTGAGTGAGTGAGTATGGTTTTACGCCGCTTTTAGCAATATTCCAGCAATATCACGGCGAGGGACACCAGAAATGGGCTTCACACATTGTACCCATGTCGGGAATCGATCCCGGGTCTTCGGCGTGACGAGCGAACGCTTTAACCACTAGGCTCCCCGACCGACCAGAACTTGAAATAAAGAAGACCTCATCTACTTCATATTTATATTTATGCATAAAGATTCAAAGGGATAAAAAAGAAACTCTCCACAAGACGGCATGGCAAGAGGGATCATGATTTCAACTTTCTAATAGTCAACTTAACTGAACTCAACTCAATTTAACGGAACCATCAATAATGAGTAAGTTAAAAGAGAATGGTTTGAACAGTATTTCATTTATATCACGAAGCATCAACTTCATGTGGGAGGAAATCCCTAAGTGATGCAGATACTAGACGTTTACTGCTTTGGTGAAGCTCACAGACTCGGGTGTGTGCCTGGCGAACTCAGAAACACAATCAGGGAGAATCTGGCATTCGAACCTAACTTTCTGACATACCCAGGAACCAAACTTTACACAGTGAGGGAGATTCTATGAGTAGTGTGCACAACCACCAGTGGCTAAAGTGATGACGTAAATCCTGCTAGGGTATCATGCAGGAAGCAGAAGTACTGAAAGTCCCCATGATCCCCAGCGAGGTGGCCGAGCTTTGGTTACTGGTGGCCTATAGCCCGTGTTTTAAACTGTATTAATGATATTTTTATGCTCATATGTTTCATCAATTGTTTTTAAATATGACATTGCATAAATAACTTAATTGTGTATATATATGCTTGGTCTCGTCGCTATATGGCTAAAATAATAATGCCGATGCGACGTTAAATTATAACTCACTCACTCACGCACTCTAAGGTGATTCATCAAGGTGTATCTTTCTGTTTGTTTGTGCCCAAACGTTTCTACAAACACAGCGAACAGAGCTGTACGAACTTTTGATACTCACAGGAGAAAGTACAAACTGTTACGTAAACAAATGTCAGACACCTTAAGCAATTACAGTAAACTACGGTTATAACGAACTTAAAGGGACTACTAATTTTAGTTCGTTATAACCGTAGTTCGTTATAAGTACATACACAGCATAACTACAGCAAGTAGTTGGGACCAAAAAGTAAGTTCGTTATATCCGTCAGTTCGTTATAAGCGTGTTCGTTATAACCGTAGTTTACTGTACACTCATTCACGGATATTAAACACCTAGTTTCAGTTGTCAGTATATGCTTTGACTACATGTATGTTGTCATTTTGTGTTCGTTGTGGTATATCTCATGACATAGATGTTTCACGTTCTATAGATAATAGTCAGTGTAGTGAAGATCAGTGATTTACCAATTTCAATTTCCCTGTATTTTCATGTCACTGTCTGAAAACCTACGAATACATGGTAATCATATTGTGTTACAAATTGATTTACGTTCTGACATTGGCTTTTGTGGCATGGTTAGATGATGGATGCAAAGATATGGAACACGTTGAATTCCTTGTCCATGACGGAGTCAACGGTGCCAGGCATTTGTGTTTCGGAAAATAATTGGCGGAGGTGTTAGAAGCTACGTTCAGTTATTTCCGTTTATGACTCATTCCGCCTGATGTATTTCACATCTCTGACGCCAAAGAAGACACTCTGTCACATATTTCGCCAAATGTTGATTACGATATTAAACCATTTTAACGACTCAAACTTCTTATTCAATTTTTTTACACGAAGCGTTTAAGATGTCCGCTCGTTTGAGATGAATAGCGTTTAAATTCAGTATCAGGCTTATAAAGCAAACTAGGTCCAAAATGAATCCCTTTGGAGCAGTAAATAGTTGGATTTGAAAATGTAACGGATTACTGAAGGGTTGAGTGTGTGCCATGACACAATTAGCCGATTGTCACAAAGAGTCGGATTATACAAATACTACTATAAATCTAATACTCAACACGGCTTCTTTATCTGTAATGCATCCTACGCAAATATGGATTTTCCTTCCACCAAAACGCATTTAAATGAGAGTCTCCTCGACACCGCGAGAAAAGCATATTGTTATATCACTGAAATAAACATTACTGAGAACATAAGCACCTGTGGGACACCCTGCGTTCTCACAAGAAACTTTACGACCAACATACAGAGAAAAAGATATTGATTTCGAAGTCCAAGTCCATGTCCAGCATGTCTACTCGAGAAGAAAATGTCCATTATCTGCATACGTGTATATATACGCATTTCACACTGATGCCGAGGCAATGTCCATTTCGATGTTGATGCTATTGAGAAGAAGAAATATTGGGAATGATTGGGAAGACACTGTTTACTCTGACTATAGGTCTGTCTCTGGTGCTGATATACGTTGCGGTTGACGTGAAAGTATATCCTGGATACTACCAGGAAGTGGGTGTTATAATGATGGATAAGACGTTGTTTGTTACGCTAGGGCAGGACATACTCACCCTTTTCGCGAACACCTGGTGTCATAACTGATTTTCAGTGATCCATTCATATAATTCGTACCACTATTTTGCCTTTTACTGTTCGGTGGATGTATTGAAATTGGTTATTCTCTGATTTTGACGTTATATATGGAATTTATGAAATTGAAACACATTATCCCTGTGTTTAATGTGAATAAAAGATTAATTAATTTGTGTTGACAATGTCATTAACGATGGTAATCACACTGAAAGGACATAACTATAACGTGTGAAAATTAACTGCTTGCCTTTATTGTTTCATGAAACCCTCATGAAAACTGTTTTGTTGTGGTGTAATGTACTATGCATTCTCTACGGTCGCCTTGATGTGCCTCGTCATACATTGCGGTGTGTTATTACATTGCTTCATTTTAACCTTATACTTTTTCCTCACGGCAGTTCCAGACCATTATCATAAACTTACCATATTTACCGGTATTAGAAAACATAAAATTTCGTCTTTTTTTAAGCTGTTTCAGAAACTGCCGCTCCATTTGCAACAATGTCATATGTGCCAATTCAAGGAGTCTTAAATCTGCATTTCCCGATGCGATCACAAAATCATGACTCCATGTTTCATAATTGAACGTCATCTTTGGTCTTGGAACACATGTTCATTATCTGTCATCTTGTTTGTAGCCTATGACCATCCATCACCATTCATCATATGGGTATGATGGCATCCCTCCTGTTATGTGTAACGAGTTTCCAATCTATGACATAATTGAAGAACCGTGCCACGACATTGTGTCAATGCAACCTTACATGTAGCTCCATCCCAGACTGTAACAATAGTGCTCTCAAATCAGACAACGCCAATATTGCTCAACCTGAAACTAGTCTATGCCTTTTCTTGTTCCAATAATGTGGTGCGTCGAGTAAGACTATACACTTAAACTAATTGTGATGTCTCAATTTGCTGCTGTTAAATTTAGAATAGATTTAGAATCAAGACCTTGATGTTTTTCTGGATATTATCTGCGATTTTACCTTTTGTAGCATGCATTCAATGCATGTTGTTTCTGATTTTATGAACATGATATGAACCATTTTCCATTCGTATGGTATATAATGTCCGAACTCATGAAAATGAAATTGAAGTTGTTTTGTTTAGCGTCCTACGTTTTTTGTTTAAATATTCGATTTCGAAGATCAACGAAACACATAAATAACGACTATTTGCTTTCTGACAAACAGGAAGGCTGTATGGAAATGAGCATCCCTTGATTGACATGTCCTGTGATCAATGTCACACAAGCTAATCATATCTATACTGCTCCAAGACAAATACGAATCTATAGCGCCTCATTAGATGATACGGTGCAACGACAGATATCAACGAATAAAACTGTGATGAACAGTTGTACGTAGTGGAAAGATTTGCTTTAAACGGACAGGGTACGCTCGACTTTTCGCTTACACCTGGTATCTTCACTATTTGATAGTATTTCATAAACACATGCTCATGATATACTCTGAATCGTACAATCGACTGATTTTGGCAGAGATTTCTTATAACTATGGAAATGGTTTTGTGGCTGTGTAAAAGAAGTCTTAAATCGCTTGAAACCACTTCAGGCAGTGAAATAAACGTTAAACAGAGTTTCAGGGACAGGTCACTGAATTCAGAGGAAAAAAACTACTATAATGTTGAACGACGTAATTTGTAATATTTCCTTTGTTTGAGCAGTTAATTGTTCGTGGCTTGCGTTGGGACAACAATTTAAGTGAAACGTTCCACAATTATGTGTCTAAGTTGTGGGACTACATTCACGATTGTCTCCACATAACTGAGTTGCAATAGGTTCTATATTGCTATCACGGGGCATGGCTAATCAGAGGACGACGACGGTGTTAATACACGTACATCAAGATTGTCTTGCAATACAGTTGACATTATACATGACATGAGTGGTTTTGACAGAGATTAACCGACGAAACAAATTCCTTTGGACGTAGAAGGCAATATAGTGGAGAAAATTATTCAACTCAACTCACTGTTAGAGCATTTCGTACAAATTTTACACACGTTTGATATTATATAAATAGGCTAGAATTTCACCAAGTTGAGATGACTCCGCTATTGTCATGTTAGATTATTTAAAAGAAGCATGACTTTGTTGAAGGTTAAACATTCAAGACCTCAGTGATTTTTCGATGGTTAGACATGTGGAGAACATTTCCAAATTTGACTCTTCGGTGACAAAAGTTATGCAATTCCCCACCGTATGTTCCCGTCTTTTTTCAGGTGAATAACTGATTTGCCTTTGCATGTGTTTTTGCCACCGAAGGGGAAGGACTCGATCGGCTTTTCGAGAACACCTTGTATCATCACTATTTGATAGTGATTCATCAGCACATGATCATTATACAGTTGGAGTGAGTGAGTGAGTGAGTTTGGTTTTACGCCTCTCTTAGCAATATTCCAGCAATATCACGGCGGGGGACACCAGAAATGGGCTTCACACATTGTACCCATGTCGGGAATCGAACCCGGGTCTTCGGCGGGACGAGCGAACGCTTTAACCACTAGGCTACCCGTTATACAGTTGGAAGCGTACAATCGACTCTTTTAGCAGAGATTTCTTGTCGTTATGTAAAGGGGTTTCTCGCTTTTATTTAATCATTCCAGGGTAGTTCAGTATATTGAACAGTGACATTACAAATATTTAACTTGTACAATTAATTCTTTCTCTTTCATCAATTGCATATGTTTGTCAACGTAATTGTTTTGCGCTTTGGACACAGCAAATTCTAAAAGAAACACCTCCGGTATTTAACGCATGAATTCGTTGGGATTATATTTAAGCGAATAAAGATGAAGCCAACTCTAGTGAGAGATAGGAACTGCAACATATTAAAGATGGAAACCCTGATATCATCTATTCGTCTAGATTGGTTTGATTGGAACTGGATCGGGAACATCATTAATTGGCGACAACAACTTTCATCATCACCGATGTCTTCATGTTCCTGACGCAGTATGAAACGGCATGATGTTAAGGGAGATGCAGTTTAAGTGGTATACACCATTTGCAATCACAGCTTCAATAACTTTTACTGACTTCTCCTTATTTACAATTTCTGTAAAGGTTGCAAAATGAAACCGTCAATCGAGCCTGCATCTAATCGTTATAAGCGAGAGCTGAACCATTCCATTGTCCAACGCATTTCACATTGTACATTGAGGGACAATGGTATTTCAAATAGTCTTACACGTTATTTCTAAATCACATTAATAATAAAACTTCACTAAGTACATTATCCTTATTATCTGGGATTTGACTATGTAAGATATGTGTTATTTTCCTCTTCACATAATAAAATACGCGAGTAAAATACATCGTCACATGTACACTTTAACAAATATATAATTGAATGAAGTTTTTATGGCTTAAATGTGATGGTGAAATCTGCCTACAAAACACAATAATAAGAGAGAGGGACACATAGATGTCAACTTTTTTTTTATAAGAAAAAGGATGTTGACATTCACATATTCTCTCTCGTTTGTGAATAAGAGAGATAGAGAGAGAATATATGAATGTCCACTTATTTTATTAGAATAAAGAAGTTGACATCCACTCCCGCATGTGAATTCACTTCTAAATGCCATTCGAAGACATGATTATACCTCCATGTCAATAATATCGATGGTCTTACTGATAACGTATCACTTAAAGTACGGCCTTGTCACCATTCCAAAAGTGATTAGTCAGCCAACTTTCCCAGTTTTAAAATACGCCCTTTTCAATCCTTGCAGGTCGTGCAAAAGTTGTTGATTTCCCTTGGGTACAAACTAGGGTCACACAGCTGGGTCGTTCATAGGAAGAACATGTAGATTTAGAGATTATACTATCCGTTGCCAGAGAAAGAGTGGCATACTAAGTCGTAAAACCATGTGCAATTCATTAGATAAATCTCATGACGGATTCATAATGTTACTACCAATACAGCACTGCACTTAACGTAGCAGGCAGGCCTACGCTGGTCCTGTAACCTAGCTTCACCATAATCCGACAGAAGGATATATTTATTGATGTTCTATCTCCGAGAACAGCTGAGATACCTTGTGATGTCCTACAGTATATTATTGTCCTTTCATTTACACAGCACTGTTTGTCTGACATAGGGGAAATGTGATTAGCTTCAGCGGTCATGTACATGAATTTAAGATGTGTGTTTTTCAGTAGCTACGTGATCACAGAGATTATCACAAAGTGTGTGGGTTGAAGTGTACAGATGTAATTACACTCGCAGCAAATGTGCAAGGTGCGCATTGTTTATATTCTCACAAATGTCCATATGCGCTGATTGGACTTGCTGAACTCGTCTTCGTAATTGTTGAATGTTCGGGTTGCGCAATACATTGCGTCATAGCAAGGCAGAACATGTTTTTGAAATGTTTCACCACAAACAGACCTGTCGCTTGTTTAGTTAGATAATAACACAACATGCATCTTCATAACGGCCAAAGTAGTGTGTTACGTGTACAGTCCTTCCATTTCGGCTGGCGTTACAATATGTTTTGTTTAACGGTAAGTCCATGGTCACATGTGATTGAGTGAGTGAGCGAGTGAGTGATGCTTTACTTTGTTTTAAAACCATAAATCAATACTGTCAACTATTGACTTGACTCTAAAACCTGAAGACATGTCCATTCCTCTTTTGTACCGAATTCCAAAGTTCCATAAAAATCCGTACAAAGCGAGATATATTGCTGGGTCCATCAAATCCCTGTCTCAAAGACTGACCATAATCCTTAATATAATCAAGGAATAACTTTCTTTATATTCACAGAAAGTATTTCAGAGAAATGGAATTCATATCATTTGGATTCTCAAAAACTCAAAAGATTTGCTTGAGTTTTTGCAATCGAAAAAAACAAACCAAGTTCCATTCTGTCATAACATTTGATTTTTTAACTCTGTACACCACTATCCCACATGACAAACCAAGGTAACACTTCATTCTCTGATCCACGGGGCTTTTGTCACATCACGTGGTGAACACAGATACAGAAGTTTACTGAGAAAATAATATGTGACATGCTAACCTCCTCATTGATAACATCTACGTGGCATTTTGGGGTAAGACGTTCAGACAAGAAGTAGGCATCCCCATGGGCACCAATTGTGATCTTCTTCTTGTAGATCTGTTTCTTTATGCATATGAATCTGAATTTCTGTTCGGATTGGCAAGGTCAAAACAAGGTCATTTGGCCAAGACGTTTAACTACTTCAGGTATATCGTTGGTCTGAAATCGTTCAAAAACAATCAAATAGCAAATTCCCTTCCACTAGTCTACCCACCTGAACTAGAAATATAGAAGACCAGAGAGACCGCCTCATCTGTTTCATATTTAGATCTGTGCATAAAGATCAGGGTGACAACCACTCTCTTGTGTGACAAGAGGGGTGACTTGAACGTTCTAAATAGTCAACTTTCCCTTCATGTCGAGCTACATTCCAGCAACTCCAGCCTTTGGTGTTTACATTTCAGAATTTGGGAGATACAAAACCTGATGTCATCACTATTTGATGGTGATTCATAAACACATGCTCATGATATAGTCGGAGTCGTACAATCGACTCTGCTTTAGGCAGAGATTTCTACAGTATATGGACAGGGTTTTGTCGCTTTATTTAAGCAACATTCCAGCAACATTACAACGGGGGACACCAAGGGTCACACATTGTACCCATATGGAGAATAGAACCCGTTGAAACGTTAACGACTAGGCTACCCCAACAGCCATGCAATCGGTGATAAGCAAATCATATGTTTCTGAAACTTCCCATCAGCGCACAGCTTTGCCTATGACAGTTGACATAAATTAAGACAATATTTGAGTTATACATTTGCTGACCACAAGTGCATCTAATGGGACTTGCATTCTGTTTAATCTACCCTTCTCTTTTTCAAAACATTTCTAAAGAGGAGAAAGATATTTTAAAATATGAGCATCTCGTTTTAGACCAGCACTTAAGATGCTGCATTCCATTAAAAAGTCACGATTATCGAGACACAATGTGCATAAAAAACTACACATGCGAAAGTAGTCCTTTAATAGCAATCGAAATAAAAACTCAGATCTTCGCATTTCGTATAAAAAATTCAAGATAAGAGAGTTCCAAGTCCTTTAAATGCAATAATACAAAAAGAACACAAATTAGCCCGAATCGATGAAACTTGATGTAAACGCTTCGGTTTCCCAAGAGTGAACAGCAGACATGCATCCAAAACATTCCTCCGTGCACTAAACCCCGGCTTCTAATTCAGCCAGTGAAATGGCTAATCCACGAGAAAGGCACTAGAGTAAAATCCCGTCCTTAGGGGACCGTCCAAATATCTCTTTCTAACACACCCTTGTGAAAGGTAATCCACTCAAATGATCAATGAATAGCCTGGTCTCATGGGATACGAAATCCATGTTTGGACCTGATTCGACATTGTCAATAAAACCTACGGCTTGTTAACAGACTGTTTTTACATACAATGGATCATATGTTAGTATCCCAAGCGGTACAATCCTATTCACGATCATTTTTTTTAGGTTTCATCTGAAGCCGATGGGGGCGAACATCTAATTGAATTTTTGGAACAAATCGCCCCATCCGATCATTTGCTTTTGTTAATAATGATGGAATCAAACTATAAATTCGATCCAAGTCGAAGGACGTTTTTAAACGACAATCTAGACACGCATGTTTCTCTCGAAGGAGCCTCAATTACCGCGAATGGAACCTTTCAGGCAGCCCGACGTTTACGCTATAATTGCTGTGCGGAAATGTTCTGCTATTGAGAAGGGATCTTCATACTTCGTCGTTGGTATCTTATATTGTTCTGTGGCATTATATTCCAACTCTGTTATTATACATCATTGGAGCTCTCAGCACGATGTGGCCACCTCACTTAACACATAATTACAATTGCAATAAAATCGCCGGATATTACAACCTGGCGTCAACACTATTGTAGAAATAACATTAATCTTGACAGAATCATAAAACGTGCTATTTCCAGCAATTGCATTTCACCATCTTTTGATGCCAAGGCATTCTGTCATGTCCACATCATATTTCAAACTGAAACGATCACTCCGACCAAGTGATATTGTTTCCGTCGAATTATTCAAATGATGTGTAATACTTTCAGATATCAGTTGAAAGTTATCTTGTGCTTTTTACTTGCGCTCTGTCGTTCCGATCACGGTCTACGGAATAAATAGTCTGACATTATAATGGATTAAAACGAAGTCCGGACTAATGCCGGTTTGAAGGTGCTGAATCACCGAGATATCATGCTGCAGTTTAACAAGGATACCCCATTCAGACAGTATACTGACTCCGAGTCTTTTTTATCCCCTTAATATCAGGGAGGGTAACAACAAGTACCATCTTTTAACCTTGTTTTGTAATGACGCGACAGAGGTCAAAGTCTTACATAATACAGAAGCTGTGTAATAGAAAATAAGACTATATATATGTCCTTATCACTTCGTAAGACTTCACAACCTGCCAGTATATAAACATATAGTGATGATGATATCGCAGTATTCATACTTTGTATAAATCCACCTAGTAAGTAACTGCAGCAACCTCGAAATCCGGGCATTCAGATCACTAATTACATAAGACGTCAAACCTTGCGGTAACATGTTTATGTATCATTGGGACCTCGCTTATATCACAGTCGAATACGTGTCTCATACGTCGATGTGTTCATGCAGTCAACGGTATAAAAAACAGTGTTTTGGCCTAATTAAACAGAGGTGTGATAACAAAACAATTGTATGGTCAGCAATTACAAACTTGTTCATGATTTTTCTATAAAAAATAGATTTTCAACTATACTTACATGTTACGAAGGTTAATGTCTAGCACATATGTGTACATTGTATTGAACGCCACAGCTGTCATACATGAACGTGCGTATTGTATGCTTGGGTTCTTGTAGTATTTTAAAAGATGACTGAGAATAGGAATTAAATAACATTATATAAAACGTTTAATTTAAGATACTCCTTGGCCATAAACTGTTTGAAATGGGAGATACTATGACAATGGTACATGTGATATGTATAATTGTACTTGACCACTGATGCATACAATGTCCATTGAAATGTTCTTAAGATAAATCAGCAACCATTTTACGAAACATTTCGTTTATGCATTCAATGAAATAAATATCGCCAAATTTCCATATGTAATACTGCACACCGATTCCTGATATCAAAGGGATACTTGACTATCTCCGGACACAAAACACACACTTTTGATGATGTCATTTAAGTGCTAAATCATAACACCGTTCTCCGATGTGGAATGTTCGGTAAAAGTATTTGCTGACGTGAATAGATTTTCTGTTTATTCCTGAAATATTTCCTCGTGAGTAGTTGTACCATGTCTGGCTGCTGTTGGTGTGGCCCCACATCTTTGGGACCACCCATAACTGGATATGCAATGTGCCTGTGAAACTATCTTACAATAGGGCTATAAATTGTAGCGTCTTTTGTACAAAACAGGAATTAATTGTTGAACCTGAATGGATGTAGTTCGACTAATCCAGATGTATTTAAAGGTGTATTGTTTATTTGAATTTGGCTAATTTTTAAAATCTTACACGTTGAAAAAAGTTATCATTTAGCTATTTTGAGAATTGTGTCCATGGCGAGTGAGCGAGTTTGGTTTAACGCCGCTCTAAACAATATATCAGTTACAATGACGTGCAGCGGAAAGCCCGCGGGTCTTAGGCGCGCCATTGTTTGTTGAAACTATAAAGTAATGATAGAGGACACCGAAAGACACAGGATTCCAATCGTTACGATTCGAAACCATTGCCTGGCCACCCTGACACGTCTAAGACACATATCTGCACGAGTTCTGCACATATATTTAAAGGGTCCATCTAACGCCAGTGGATATGCCAAAGTAGACTTTTCTATTTTATTATAATTATTATGTTTACCCAATCACTCGATGCAGGAACATACGAAGATTGGTTTTGTTTGGTGATGAAAATCGTGAATGGACATTTCATAGCCAGTGGTATTTTTGAAAGGTCCAAAACTGAGGAAACGTAAACTTTACGCTGTTGTATATTAATAGTTCGTCTTAACCACAAATCAATGATAGATATATACGCAGCAGCTATTTAAGCCGAGCCCTCCTTCACGGATTTATGCTTGTCGGTTTTGTTTCCACAAGGGATCAGGGTTTCCTTACGTGTAACAAAATCTAGGCATAAGCCTACTTGTAAAACAGCATAGATCTCATTTCCAGAGAACTATATGGAATATGTATTCGCAGCTGAGTAACACACACCCATACCTTGTATCTTCTTATTCGAGATTCCTCCAAAGAGCCATTGTATTTCTTACAGAAGGAAAATTACATTGTGTAGTCCTTTCAGGAACCGAAATTCAATGGTTTTAAACTTTCTAGCTGAACTTGCTACTTTGGCCTCTCTGACGAAAGATACACAACTCAGTGGTTATGGCATTGCATTACCAAGATGAATATCTATTGGCTGATCATGACCAGTACGTTTCACAAAAACAGGTGTGCTCATAGGCTACCTTGAGCGCGTTTGGGTGATACAAATACACCAACTTTTAAATGTCAACTCAGGATGTTCATGCGAGATCCTACAAAACACAGATATATTTATTCCAATTGATTGGAGGTTTATCTATAGAGACCTGCATTGTTCAGTTTCCATGACAACGGACTACTGTTCAATGGTTATAACCAAATTGGAGTCGTACTACGATTCACTTACTAATTGATGTGTCTTGTTGCAGGCTTGATTGTTCTTCCTGATGTGGTAAGAGTGGAGTGTTGGACAATGATAGAAACCACCTTTCCTTCAAATGTCAAATCAGCAGCATTGTGCAAAATTTCACTAAATATTTTTTGCAAGGATGTGTAATGCATTGGGGTATATTATATCTTCAGAGACTTCTCTTGACAAAATACACATTCTTCAGGGTTATAACCTTGAATTCCAACGCTGGAATAACCAATGATTTATGATTTAATTATTAAAACAGAATTTGTATACCTAAAGTAGTAAATACGGAGTCGTTACCAACAGAATATGTGAATCACTACTTTCCCTCATTGGATCATTTTTGATGAACCAAACCTTATAGAATAGTGAGTTATTCATATTCCCCAGACACAACGTTGTGATGACACTTAATCCTCGGATTGGTTTCTCTTGAACAAGTAAATATGTCCAATGTCCACACCCCGTTATGTAATGTAAACACGTAATCAATCTACTTGTTAGAATTCTAACTGTAACGTTTCTTCTGACAAATGAGCTTCCTATCATATGACGGAGGCGGTGACAGAAGACTTGTACAATGTATATGACAGAAAGTGTGTTGATGATACAGGGTGTGTAGGTAACAGAGAGTGATGAAAGAATGTATAAATGACAGAGTGTATAAATGACAGTGTGTTGATGAAAGAGGGTATAAATGACAGTGTGTGTAAATGACAGCGTGTTGATGAAAGAGCGTATAGATGACGGGGTGTGTACATTACTGAGTGTGTTTGTGTGACGGGGTGTGTCTTCAGGTGTCTAAAATGTCGGAGTGTGTGTGGAGATATTTAAGTTCAACGCTTCTTTGAGTATCATCTCCGTAGCTCGCTTAGGGAGGTAAACACGAAGTGATGCAGGTCTTAGATATTTACCACTTTGATAAAAACCTAGAAGCATAATCATGATTCGAACCAAAGATCATAGATTCCCGGCATACCTAAGGGATGCAAATCTTCACAAGGAGGGAAGTGCGGTGCCTTAGACGTCAGGGCCATCCATACCCCAATGAAAATAAGAGTGTCCAGATAAAAGACGGTGTGTAGATGACAGGATTGGGCTGTGTAAATGTCATGCTGTGTGGATGGATGACACAGAGTACGTAAATGGCAGGGAGTGAAGATGACGGTGAAAGTACGTAGGTGAAAGAGAATGGATGACGGAGTGCGTGTGGATGACTGAGTGTGCGGAGATGACGGAGTGTGTAGATAACGAAGTGTGTGTGGATGACACTGTGTGTAGATGACGAAGTGTGTGTGGATGACGGGATGTGCGTAGATGACGAAGTGTGTGTGTGGATGACACTATGTGTAGATTACGGAGTGTGCATAGATGATCGAGTGTGCATAGATGACGGAGTGTGTACATAACGAAGTGTGTGTAGATGACGGAGTGTGTACATAACGAAGTGTGTGTGGATGACGAAGCGTGTAGATTACTAAGTGTGTGTAGATGTCGGAGTGTGTACATAACGAAGTGTGTGTGGATGACGAAGTGTGTAGATTACGAAGTGTGTGTAGATGACGGAGTGTGCAAGGATGACAGAGTGTGTGTGGACGACGAATTGTGTGTAAATGACGAAGTGTGCATAGATGACGGAGCGTGTGGATGATGGAGTGTGTAGACGGCGGAGTGTGTGTTGATGACAGAGCGTGTGTAGATGAAGGAGTGTGTGAATGAGGGAGTGTGTGTGGATGATACTGTGTGTAGATGACGGAGTGTGTGTAGATGACGGAGGGTGTATAGATGACGGAGCGTGTGTAGATGATGAAGTGTGTAGATTACGAAGTGTGTGTGGATCACGGAGTGTGTGTAGTTGACGAAGTGTGTGTAGATGACGGAGTGTGTGGGTGATGGAGTGTGTGTAGATGAAGGAGTGTGTGGATGACGGAGTGTGCGCAGATGACGGAGTGTCTATGGATGACACTGTGCGTAGATGACGGAGTGTGCGTAGATGACGAAGTGTGTGTGGATGACGAAGTTTGTGGATGACGGAGTGTGTGTGCATGAAGGAGTGTATTAGATGACGGAGTGTGTTTAGGTGATGATGTGTGAGTACATAACGGAGCGTGTGTTGATGTTCACGATTAGGAACATTGAGAACACTGTCCAAATTTTGTAAAATAATCATGTCATTGTTTAAACCTGTCAAGTAGCTTTCCCTCTTACTGAATTGCACATATATTGCTACTCTTGTGAATCTGTATAAACATGCATGCATGCTCGGCAAAGATGTTTTTCTATCTATTCTATATTTATATGTATATGTATTATGTTAATGAAATAATTTTGTATCCCTGATGCCGCTGACAGCGGCCTGGGTGTAAAAAAAGTTAAAAGTTCAGTTCAGATGACGGAGTGTGTGTAGATGACGGCATGTGTGCGGATGGCATTGTGTGTAGACGACAGAGTGTGTGTGTAGATAACGGTGCTGAGTGTGTGTAGATGACGGAGTATGTGTAGACGACACTGTGTGAAGATGATGAAGTGTATGTAGATGACGGACGGAGCGTTTGCAGACGACAGAGTGTGTAGAGATGTCACTCTGTGTGTGGGTGCTGAATTGTGTAGATGACGGGGGGTGTGTAGACGACGGAGTACGAAGAGTGTGGAGTGACGGAGCGTGTGTGGATGACGGAGTGTATGTGGATAACGGAGTGTGAGTATGTGGATGATGGAGTGTGTCTGGATGACAAAGCGTGGAGGATGACGGAGTGTGTGGATGATGGAGCGTGTGGATGACGGAGAGTGTGTGGATGACGGAGAGTGTGTGGATGATGGAGCGTGTGTGGATGATGGAGCGTGTGTGGATGACGGAGTGTGTGTGGATGACGGAGTGTGTGGATGATGGAGCGTGTGTAGATGACGGAGTGTGTGTGGATGACGGAGTGTGTGTGGATGACGGAGTGTGTGTGGATGATGGAGTGTGTGTGGATGACGGAGAGTGTGTGGATGACGGAGAGTGTGTGGATGACGGAGAGTGTGTGGATGATGGAGCGTGTGTGGATGATGGAGCGTGTGTGGATGACGGAGTGTGTGTGGATGACGGAGTGTGTGGATGATGGAGCGTGTGTAGATGACGGAGTGTGTGTGGATGACGGAGTGTGTGTGGATGACGGAGTGTGTGTGGATGATGGAGTGTGTGTGGATGATGGAGCGTGTGTGGATGACGGAGTGTGTGTGGATAACGAAGTGTTTGGAAGACGGAGTGTGTGGATGATGTGTGTGTGTGTGTGTGTGGATGACGGAGTGTGCGTAGACGACGGAGTATGTGTGGATGACGGAGTGTGTGTGGATGACGAAGTGTGTGTTGATGACGGAGTGTTTGGAAGACGGAGTGTGTGTAGACAGGTATGTGTAAATAATGGAGTATATGTAGATGCATGCTGAGTATGTGAAGTTGACAAGGTGTAACAGTATTTTGATAATGTTGATATTGGGAACCAACTACCATATATGTACTTCTTCTCCATATCTAGGAAGGGTCTTCTACATCAGACTATTTTAATGATTAATATGTTATCATGTTTTTTTTACTCTGCTGAGGGCATAGCCTGATGAATGATGAATATTTTCACAAGACTCCTTTCAGTACCAGAATTGTTCTAATTCGAGTCCTTGTTATGGACGGCAGTTACTTTACCCCGCATTCTGTGGCCTCCTGGCCATTAATCTCCAGAACGATAAAACTCACGAACGAGTTGAAAGTACAGTTAAATCTTGTTCATCAGGACCGTACTATACCAAGCGAAGTGATCTTGATTAACAGATTTCTGGATTAACAACCCATTGATACGAAGCAATAGTTCTTTGGAGGTATATGGCTGATTGTTCGGAAGGCAAGATTTCCGGACTATAATATAACGAGGTTTTATTACATTCAGTTCCGACAAGTTGATTCAGAATGTCGCCTTTTCTTTGTGTTTCTATCCTCTCTAGAGCCATATAAGCTCAGGAGATTCTGAAACTTTTCAACCAAGGCAGTTATCTCATCTCCTCCATAGAAGAAAAATTACTTGAAAGAATCCAATATTTTTATTTTATTTTAACATATAGAAAGAAAATATATATAATCAATTTCGTACATCTTAAAAGACACACACACATTAGCTTTAAAATACTTTATCACATAACAGTATTCATTGACAAGATATTACTTTCAAGATCTTTAAATATAATATGACGTTTAAATTTTAAAGTTACGTTTCAAAGTTAAAGAATTGCACAATAGTTCTTCTCTAATTAGTCTATTGGTTATCAGTCACACAAAATGTCTTCACGATGTCATATCGAATTACATCATGTCTGCACAGAAAGTAATTGAAGGGTATCTGGAGTCATTGATAGCGATCTCAGGTGATGTCTCACTGCTTTAATGGCTTGGATATGCTTTTGCGTTCGGCTATTAGAAGAAATAAGCCTCTTTCAAGGTGCTGGGTCGTACCTCAGACGTATGCATGAACGACTTGACCCAATGGTATCTCTCTCCTCACTTCCGAAGGACATCATTTCCATTGTATTTGCTTCCGCACTCTAGAATTCTTCTTGCCTCAGCCTGAAATGAAAGACACACTTATTAACAGAGTATCATGCTTTAATAGAGAGATGCCTTGTTTGGACGCGCTTTTCCTAGAGCAGGTGGCTGGATATCCCTAGCAATTGGTCTTGTGAGACCACAGACGTTCCCACTGTCACTCATAGATTTAATTGCTACTAGGCTGCCTCAGAAAAACGGTTCTTCCCCTTTATTGATGTGGTCTTTTTACTTCTCTCATAGCTTAATCTGAGGCTCCGTTGACATTTCTGTTGAGCCTTTGTGGACTGTTTGACAAGATAACGTATTTGGTGTTTGGATATGCATTTTCCAGGTTGTGTTTTTAAGTTAATTTGTTTTTCGTAAAGGCGGGGATACAGTTGAAATGAGACAGGTTCGTGTTGCGCTTCTTTCTAAAACATGTACGATGGTCACACGAAGTGTTTTAAACCATAATGTCCTAAATAGAATATTGTTAGAACAAGCAATACTTGTACAATAATACGTGATATTTTATACAATAATTTGAAGGTTTTATGATATCAGCTCATAACAAAGATTACCTAGGTTTTTACTGATAAAACAAACAACTGGTTAGGATCGACAATGCATATGCAGTGCATCCATTGCTAATATATATATATCGACTGTCGACTGACAGAAACACAACTAATCAACGCAAGGAATTCGAAGTACATTGTTTCTTATCAGTCTGTTTATTACAGCATATCAGTTGCTTTCAGGTAGAAGGGTTGAAGCGGCATAATTCATAAAACTTAATCCGTTTAGCTTACTCTACATGCAATGATGGACCAAGGGTTACAACCGGATCGAACATAGGATTCGAAGAAGCTATCTGTGAATCCTGGCACTAACAAGAGACACAAATTCCGACGCCTTTGGCCATCTAGCCCACCATATTTCCCAGTGACACATAGTTTAGATTAAGGCAAAACCCACTTTATTGTTATTTCTTATGCTCAAATTACTTCTAGAATCGAACATCTGAAGAATGGTTTCACTTATTGGAATACGGACCATCATTTTAACTTTGACCAAAAATGTGGAAGCCTTAACCATAATATTATGTATCATTTTCTGAAGATTATTGATATATAAATCATAAACCCCAACAAAAACACAACGAGTAAATCTTTAACAAATTCAAACAGGTTAGTCAAAATATTGACGTGTGATGTTGTCATGCGATTGTCTGCATGACGAGGTTAAGTTTACCGAAGGGTTGTGTTACAAAAAAGCTCAATCGAATTTCCTTTAATGGTTTCGTCATAAGGTTACGATAATGCTCTGTCGAATTTGTTATCATTTCAATCCCCAGAGCTCTCTCACATCCATAAAGTACGGGTATAGCATGCCCTGTTGGTGAAAAACGCAAATTGTCCAATATACCAGATATTCTCCCAAACAGGTTAATGCATCGTTTGACGCCTATCGTTTTCTGTTGACACGTATAATGCGTGGGCTCCCTTCCGGAAAGACAGAACTCTCTTATACAAAGCCTAGGAAGGTATTTATAAACTAGAATTGTGTGTCTAATATTGACAGAAATCCAGAGTGTGTGTAACAGTCAATTACACGGAACTGTCTCTGACATTCGACGAAGCCCTCCGTGTTACACGGTCTTTGATAAGTGTGTCCAAATAACACATTATTGAAAACATCCATTACTTACAGGAGCCAAACGTCATTTGCGCCGTTGCCGAAGTTCAAAACAATTTGTGTGATTATTTCAGGTTGTCGGAGAACCCAAACAAAATGTTAGTGCTACATCTGTTACTGTCTACTCACTGAACCTTTTTCATACTTGCCCTGTTTTGACGGTCTGTATGCCAGCGGTATTGTGTTTGGAAGTTGTATTTCCAATCGCTTTCGTAAGTCGGAAAGTGTATTTGACAGGGAAGGTTTCGGGTAAGTGAAGGTATTCAAAAACACGAGATAGATTGCATTGGATTTGTTTGTTTGTTGTTTAACACTGCACTCGAGTCTGGACCGGACATACGGTGAGGTGAGGTGAAATTGGGTTTAACGTCGCGTCCAAGATTATTGCACTTATATAGCGACGTGCATGCACGTGTGTGTGTGGCTGCTTGTACTAGTCCGGACTGATGCCGATTTATAGTGCTAGCTCACTGAGATACCATGCCGCAGTTTAACATGAGTACCCCACTCAGCCACAGTATACTGACTCCGAGCCGACCAGTCCTTGTTTTAGCCCCTTAATGCCGAGCGCCAGACAGGGTAACAACAAGTACCATCTTTTAATGTCTTTTGGTATGACGCGGCCGGGGATCGAACCCCGGACCTTCCGCTCTCCGGGCGGACGCTCTACCACAAGACCACGGAGGCGGTCACCGGACATACGAGTGATTGACATCATATACATCAATCTAAGAAATTGGGATACGATAATATGCTAATATCCCGAAGGAACATCCCGTCAGCCGCCTCTTGAGACAAGCATAGTCGGCTCTTACAACATACATGGGTTGCTGAAGACCAATTCTTACCCAGATTTTCACGGGTGATATTGCATTGGAATGAATATTCATACACTGTTTTCGATTCAGTTTGATTAACGTCGTTAAAAAGAAAATGAATGAACAAATGTTATACAGAGGTTTGAAAATAATTAAACGTAAACACCAGAAATTAACCAGTTTCGATTATCTGACTTTATTGAGCGTAAATGGCAAAATAGCTGTGAAAATTATGTGAATCGATCGCTGTAAATCTGTGGGGACACCAGGTGTTCGTGAAAAGCGGAAGCACGTCTCACACACGTGTTCGAATGAGAGACTCAACTTAACAGGTAACATTATGTATATCTCTTTTCTTGGAGTGAGTGAGTGAGTGAGTTGGGTTTAACGCCGCTTTTAACAGTATTCCAGTTATATCACGGCCTGTCAGCTTAATGTGGGAGGAAAGCCCGAAGTGATGCAGGTCTCAGACGTTTACCACTTCGGGGAAACCCACGAGCACGGGTATGGTGCTGACAAACCAAGAAACATAATTCGGGTGAACCGGGATTCGAACCCACAATCATAGGTTTCTGGCATGCCCAAGGGCCGCAACTCTGCACATCGAATCGCGGCGCCTTAGACGCCTGAGCCACCCGTGCCCCCCCTATTCTTGGATGCGAACAGAGGCAGAGTCAGCATGGGAAATTATTAGGTGCACATTTGAACCTCGATATCTTAACCACTTCGATATGTCCGAACATTCATAGAAGGACATCTCCATCAACAGTAACACGTAAGCCTTTCTCTATTTTGCATATCCTAGACGTATGATGTTTTAAAGAATACCAATGTAAAGCCAACGTTGTTCGAGTAGTGATGTACATATCCTGTTAGCATCCGAATGTGAAGATTATGATTTGTCATCATGTTGCCATAAACACATCCTAAAGCCGGCAGTGTAAAATAAATAACTCAATTCAACAATATCATTGACAACATTCTGATGCCGCGGGTGATTTCATCATCTATAAACCAGTTTTTTCCACTGCCCTATCGCTAGAACATTGCTGAGTGTGGCGTTAAACAACAAACAAACCAAACCATAACATGTTAACGGACATGATTCTGAGCATTTTCCAAACCAAAGGCCAATTTTATGTGTCAAAAGTCGAAGGTTTGTCGTTCTGTATGCATTCAGCAGGAAGCTTGCTTCTCGATTCCTCAGCTTTAAATCTTTTTGTTGGTCGGAAGTAAGGATCGATCGTAAATTACATGTCTCATGTAACCTTTGTAGCTTTCATCAGACACGTTTGCAATTAGTTGGTGTTCTTTTTATCCTTGATCTAATCTAGACTACATGTTATTTTAAACATATTAAAACGTTAAAACACGTGTTCACCGTGTATTAATCTGGTACATTTCGTGCGTGGACGGCTATGTTTTTAAATAATGGTCCTTGATAATTGGAAATAGCTTTTATCACATTTTGTGTAGAATGGTATTTACCATGCGTCCCCTAACCAGACTCAAATATTTGACCAGGCATCACGATCCTAATTTTCCCCGTAATGTTTTATCAAATAACGGGGCTTCCCTTTGTCGATCCTGCTGTTCAGAGCAATGTCAACATGGTTTTATTCATGATATGAAACTCACACGGAAAACGTTCAAATAGAATGGCAATACTCTATTCATCCACACAAAACCATCACAAGGGTTATATGTCCAAGATCCTTCAGTTCATGTTAAGTTATATTTAGAGATAATATTAGTTTATTTACACTTCTTCATATGAACGAAAACTCAAGATTGCTTAGATATGATACGAAAAGACTTTTAGGCATGTACTAGCAATTGAGTTTGAATAGGCCATTATGATTGCATAATGAAAAATACACTTTGGATACAGTTGCCATAAATGACGAACCCACTGGTTGCCAAGTGAAGGACAACATATGATATCGAATATTTTCATTTATAATTTCATATTAAATATGATATGAAATATGCACACATGAAACACGTCTGATAAACAGGTGTCAGTGTTTATGATTTTGTTATTTAGCTTAACTGGATATAGCAATGTCGTACTTAAAATGTACTTGTAAATCATGGTATCGCCACAAACAACAACACAACATGTAAGCAATACACGAAGGAGTTCTGACGCAGGTATTAACTAGCTTGTTGTCTTCATGGCGTTCGACACAGGAACAGGACAGATGGTGTATAGGTTCCGATTAAAGGTTTTAGATTTCTCTGCAGAACTATCTATCATTTAACTTGTTGATATGTCAAGTTATTCTTAAATAACCAAAGTTCAATAAAGAGCGATAATTACATTTCAGTATAAAATGGATTAAACACGTCGCCATTGCATTCCATGAAAACCAGTACCTAATGCCACAAAGCACTTTTTATGACTGATTACACGAACAACATTATTAGGTATTGTGTTAAAATAAATTGTGATAAATGTGTTTCTTTCAGTGGATAATGTTTCTGTTAGAAGCAATGCATCATGTTGAAAAAGAGATGCTGGGCCTTGGGACTACCAAACCTTAAGGTTAAACGCAATAACAAAACTAATTGACGGGTGAACTTAGAAAAAGATTCATTCCTTGAGGTTTAATGGATTGCAATATGTTCATGTAAGATATACGGAGATCAAGTAAGAGTGCTGTAAGAAACACAAAGTCCGCCACAAAGACAGAATGAGATTGCCTCATTCCATGTTGAATACAATATATCTGACTGCCAGTAAGCTAAAAAATGAAAGAAATCCTACGTTATGTGCAAACCAAAATGCCTCCACAAAAACTAGTTTGCTGTATTTGTGGAATATGCATGTTGTAGTGAGTGAGTGAGTGAGTGAGTATGATATTACGCCGCTTTTAGCCATATGCCAGCAATATCACGACGGGGGACACCAGAAATGGGCTTCACACATTGTACCCATGTGGGGAATCAAACCTGGGTCTTCGGCGTGACGAGCGAGCGCTTTAACCACTAGGCTACCCCACTGTCCCTTTGCTTGTAGTAACACATTATCAGAAGTTAGGAGTAAATTTGATTAAAGTGGATCAGTTGGTCAGTAAGTTGGTTAATTGACCAGTAAGTAAATGGATGTCGTGAAACGGAGCAGTCATCAAGATACCACTTGTAAATAACCTGGACTTAACAGACAAACCAGTGATTGATAGCATGATGAGCACCCCGCGCTCTCATCCAAGCCTGTTCAAGAGACCATTAACTATCTCTCACTACAAACAAATACTACTGGGGACCAGCGGTGTGGTTATTCGAGGGATGGAATAATGCATGGATTTTAGAATCTAAGGATCATAATTATACCATGGTCAGCGGATCCTGACATGTCAAAGGAGTGCATCCTTGCACCTCGAGATGCGGCGCATTCGACTCCTGTTTCACCAGATACCATCCACTTCCTTCCTTATCCCCAAAACGACATTCTTTTATCAGCAAGAAGTCCAACAAAGGAAAAGGTTGTTTGAACATGTTTACGCATTCATTTAAAAAGATTTATTATTCTTACCATACATCATTTATTGCACATGAATAATATGATAGCCACATTGTCAACATAGTTAATGGTAAAGAATGAAGTGCAAATAATCTGGTATATTACATCTGCTCATTAATCATCCGTTGCAATATCCTATTTAAACCAGTGTTCCCGTTTACAGTTGAATAGAATCCTGTGACTATCGCGTTGTGTGATTACGAAATGTTATAAGTGAGAACAGCTCAAGTAACCTGACCAAACCCATTACATGCAAATCTTCAACGCCAGTCTAGATGATCCGCCGAATCAGATAGCATAGGCAAAAATAGTGTTGAAAACTATATGAATGGATCACTGAAAAATCAATGAAGACACCAGGTGTTAGTGAAAAGGATAAGAATGTCCTGTTCTACCGGTAGCACCTGCCACTCACACAATGGTCATAAAATAAGTAAGTGTTTGTTCCTGACGCCGCACCAGCAATACTCTTGCAATATGACGGCGCCCTGCAAACAATAGAGTGCACCGGGCAATCCCGTGATCAGTATCATGAGCAATAATTCACGTTCGACGCCACGCTGTCAACCAGGTCACCAAGCCTGACCACCCAGTCCATTAAAGTAAGTGCACACGTTTATTGCATTTATGCGTTTTGAGCATGTGGGCGTTATGTCTGCCTACCATCGGCATTAACGGGACAATGTTATCTAGGATCGTTCGACGTCACAGAAGCCTTACTGTTGACTTTTAAAGTATCACGTTCAGACAGATAACAATCGTGTATTTTTTCAAATACATTTTATACCTCATATGAAATTTATTATATAGATTTACCTGAAATTTAATTCTTTTATCCAATGAATATTGTAAAAGAACTAAACGCACAGTGTTTTGAGTTGGGTATCTATGCTGAACCGAGGCACGGTACTTAAGTGGACTAGCACCATGAAACCGGCATTGTCCGAACTGGTACAAGCATTCACACATGTGCATACGTAACTATATCCCATTCATCTCACTTAATGTCGTGGTATTCAGGGCATAATATCCTTTCCACATTACACAGCAGAAAGTCGTATTTCACACAAAGGACGCTGTGACTCGAATCCCAAAATGCCTGGGGCTAAGATCCTTTGTTTCCCTACACTGTAGGTGTGCTCGTGGGTTCCAGCAAAATAGTTAATATATTCATGTCCCCCATTCAGTCGTGCTTGACAACGGTATAAGGATCTATACCGAAACGTCGCTTTTTACAGTATTAAAGAAGCTGCTATCCATAAACTTGTGTCTTCCTTGACGTTAAACCTCTCTCGCTTCAGATGTTATTATACTGCTGTACCGGTTTACAGTATCAATACCATCCACAATCTTACAATTGTGAAATAAATACAGTAAACTACGGTTATAACAAACTCAAAGGGACTACTAATTTTAGTTCGAAATAACCGTAGTTTGTTATAAGCATATATACAGCATATATGCAACACATGACCGGGACTAAAAAATATGTTCGTTATATAGGTAAGTTCGTTATAAGCATGTTCGTTATAAACGTAGTTTACTGTAACTGATTTCAAGATGATATTATCCGTTTGGTGAGGGATTGACCACATCTGATACCCTACAACCGTGTAACGTCATATACCTCAGCGTGATGATATGCTGGTCTAGGTTCGAATCTGCATTTGCCTTCCTCACTGTCCTTTGATTCACAGCACCTTTATATAGCACTCGTATAGCGGTGAGGCGAGGTGAAATTGGGTTTAACATCGCGTCCAAAATTACTGCACTTATATAGCGACGTGCATGCACGTGTGTGTGTGGCTCCATGTACCAGTCCGTGCTAGATCTCTGAGATACCATGCCGCAGTTTAACATGAATACCCCACTCAGACACAGTATACTGACTCCGAGCCGACCAGTCCTTGTTTTAGACCCTTTATGCCGAGCGCCAGACAGGGTAACAACAAGTACCATCTTTTAACGTCTTTTGGTATCCTTCCGCTCTCCGGGCGGACGCTCTACCACTAGACCACGGAGGCGGTAAACTCGTATAGCACTCGTATAGCACACTAGCATCACCAATGTCTCTCATCCCGTGTAATGAGCTCATATGATATATTATTTTTGAACTACTGACCAAAGCAACGTGAAGCCCCCTACGTCGTTACCAAACAGCTCAAATAATCAATCAGGACCGACATATATCTCTATTCATATTTTAATCTGATACATTATCATACGGCACTGCATACAAACGAAACTCCGTATATAACCTATTAACCATCAGTCGTTATATATAAATTAATAATTGCTCGAACTGTTGATCTTCCTCCGATATGACCTATACTGGAATCCCATAACACGTTAATATCCATCAAGAAGGCTATAATGTTCGGCTACGATATTTACTTTCACTGATATATATAGATCAACGGACAAGAGTGAGTGAGTATGGTTTTACGCCGCTTTTAGCAATATTCCAGCAATATCACGGACACCAGAAATGGGCCCATGTCGGGAATCGAACCCGGGTCTTCGGCTTTAACCACTAGGCTACCCGACCGCCCCTGCCGACAAGAAATAATGGTAATAACCCGATAGATAGTTATGTAAATACAACAACACACACACACACACACACACACACACACACACACGCACGCACGCACGCACGCACGCATGCACGCACACACACACACACACAGACGAATATACACACGCGCAAACACGTGCAAAGTAATAAATAACTTGATACAATTCAGATATTGTTTATTTAAAATAAATAAGCCAAAATGACTTCTTGTTCTGTATTGAATTCTTTTTCGAATATCTTATCTCTAAAGTGTGTTAAATAATAAACTGCCGGGCCAAATACAATTATACACTTGAAAATTAGATGTGATAAAAAATTACAAACGTTATCAAAACGTAACTAGGCTGAAAACAGTTCCGAAACACATCAATGATACCCGTTTAATGATCTCCTTTAAATAACCATTTCTTGTTTGTTTCATACTTTACTTTTGACCGGCAAAAACAAGTTACTTGATTTATTGGTCAGAAATAGTCACATTTCCCCGAAGGAGGTGGAATGTCCATGAAAAGATTGAGATCAAATACAAAAGTCACCCAAAACAATAAACAAATATATCTTTTTTCAAACGTTACATAATATAAATGAAGCCTTTGTGACTATCAAATAATATATGATTATTAAGTCTTAACTAATACATGCTTATGTTTCAGAGAAACTTTCCAAAATAATAGTGATTACTTTTAAATGAAAACTTTGTCAAAGGATTGAGATAACATTACAATTTTGGGTTCAACAATTCCGACATTTGTGACTCTGAGTTAAAGTTGCAATACAATGAAATTACCCATTGTGTATAGAAATAGCTGGACGACGGGTTGCTTACCGGAATGGGCAATCAGATTTACGCTAGACTGAACCAAGAACGCCGTACATCCGATCCACTGAGGTCGTGTTATTTCATTATAAGACATGATCACTGTACTGCCACATTTAATCGCTATTGGGAAATAACAGTAACAGTTAAGTTAACAATACTTTACAACTGTCGTAACGGGAGAAACACACGAAGTGACAAAGAAGATACAAGAAAGTAACGAACTTCGGTTGGTGTTGAGGACAACAATCTGGTCAAATTTCAGATTCGAACCTATGACTTCCAGACAACGGACGCAATTCTAATAAACACAGCGGGATGCAGTTATGACCCTGTAAGCCTTCACAAAACATACGTGTTTTTTTCAAATTTGTTTTATTATTATTGTACGTACAGCTTTGGACTTAATGTTTTTACTTTAATTATAGTTATATGATGGTGGACGTATCTCACAAAAGACCCAGAAAAGGAAACTATCAAATATCAAAGCATACACGCCAGGCTCTTGGTATTTAACGTGGTTCACCAAAAATACATTATGTATTTTAAAGTATACCATTTCGCTGATAAAAATAATGAATGTTCTTCACGTTAGATAAAATGTCATAACCAACGTGATCACCCAACACAACCACACGTAACCGTGCTTCATATAACGTTCATGCATTATCCAGTGACTGAGTTCTGCCTGGGGTTACTTCTTGTTATAAGATACAGAATCAGAATGATGAGATGCTGTTTTTACAGTATTGACTTTCTTCTGTGTTTTTGCTTTGACTGAATCTTAGTTATTTCGCTGGTTATAGATTCGTACTTTTTGTTTTAACTTTAAGAAAACAAAACTTATGAACAAAGAAAACGTGAGATAATGGTAACGGTAACTTTGGCACTAGTTGTAAAAGTCAAACTAAATGATACTATATCTTCATCATGATTCGCGTTTAAGAATTCAACAATACGTTTTACAGTGGAAAAGTGTTGATTTGCTGCATCTGGCCAGGTAAAAGGGACACGAGTGACCATGTGGTCCAAGTTGCGTCCCCTGGCAGTGCCAGGAGCCGCTGGTTTCCAATCTAACGATTATGACCCTTGGTCTGTGAGCACCATATTCCTTATCTTGGACGAAAAGGACTATGGCCGTAGACGCTTACCATTTTAATGCTGACATGCATAACAGCGGGGTACTACTGGTTCTTCATCTAGCCAATGCTTGTCGTGCAAGTCGCCTTAATGGATCGCATGGTCAGGCTCGGTGAAACGTTGCTCATTATATCAACCACTGGTTTGTCTTGTCCAGACTCCAGTATGTACGGTATCTGTGACATAGGTGTAATATCGCTGACTGCGGCCTAAAACTTCATTCATTCACTCACTCACTCACTCACACGCATCCTTCCTCGGAATTCACATGAGCGCCTACTCGAAATGTTGAAGCCAGTTTAAGGTCAATGGCCTAGCGTGTATGCTTTGATGACGAGGACTATAAATCACTGTTGTGATATACTTGATACAGAAAAATTTGGTTTGCACCACAGATGAATCACATGCGAATCCCACATGTGTCATATATGTACGTCAGATCGGGAGTGAGGGGACGTTACTTTGACAAGTAGTGTATGACACACAATACACGTCTATATCATACCATATCTTCTCCTGAGACTAATTATGATATTATTTCGTTGCCATAGTTACCGATCCCTGATTTTTCATTACCTATTTGATGAAACAACTAATATGAGAATTGATTTTCTTAATAACAACGTGTTACAAATGTCCTGACAATGAATATTTGTTTTCGATTGACATATACAGATCTTCACAGAACGACATGAAACACAGTGAAGAGATGTCCTGACAAATATGTCGTTTATTATTAAGATAAATGTAATACTCAATCATTTCTGATCTAATGGTGATGATCCGTCAACCTACTCGCGTGTTTCATGGAACAACTTCCGTTGGAATAACGCCAATTAGTGGATTGGGGGTTATGCTGCAGCATGGATTCATTTTCAGTGTGTTGTTGTTTTGGGGATATGGAGTTTTTCTTAAACGCCGTATTCTCAGCTCTCCGTGGAGTATAGAACCTAATGTCATGCAAACGGGTACCCCTTCACAGATTGGTTTATTATAGGAAGATATTCCGAACACCGTTTTTAAACAGGAAACACCGTCACCGTCTTGTGAAGTATGAGTTTTCGACATTATCGTTCCTGGTTGGGCAAATCAGGTGAACAATTGACTTGCCTTTGCGTGTTTTTGGGACGGGTGACACCAGTAGGGTAAGATACGCTAACCTTTTCGCGAGCACCTGGTATCATCATTATTTGATAGTGATTCATAAACACATGCTCATTATATAGTTGGACTCGTACAATCGACTCGAGCTTTCATATGAGTATGTAAACTGTTTTGCAGCTTTTATTTATTATCGTTTGTTTGCTTGCTTTTTCGTTGCTTAGCGCTGCACTCATTAATATTCCTTCGATATGACGGCGGCCTGTAATATAATCGAGACAATCCAGTGATTGATATTAAGAGCAACGGACCACGCCGTCGGGTACAGTGACAAGCCATCAACCAAATCACCGAGCCTGATAACCTGAACGAACCATTGCGTCGCCTCTTACAACATACTGGGGACCTATATACTAACCTCAATCTCCACGGGGTAAACTAATTAGTGTTTTGTTTTGGTTTGTTTGTTTGTTAGTCTTGTAACGCCACGGAGATTGACATCATGAGCATCGATCTACGCAATTAGGATACGACGACATGCATCAACCAAGCTGAAGTCTTCGAGCCTGATCACCCGATCCCGTTAGTCGCCTCTTACACCAAGCATAGTCGCCTCTTAAAGGCAAGGATGGGTTGATGAACCCCTATTCTCTACCCGGATTTTCACGGGTCAGAATAATTAGTGCTTGTGTCAAGGTAAGACATTGTCTTATGTAACCAGGGTTATCATTAACTGCCAGTTTTATATAACAAACAACGTTGTTTGTTGTTTAACACCGCACTCAATTTTCCAGCTTTTTGACGACGGTATGTAAATAAACGAGTCTGGGCCAGACATTCCAGTGATTGAGATCATGAGCATCGATCCACGCAATTGGGATACGATGAACAATGCCTCAACCAGTCAGCGCCAACGTTGATTTTACAGACACACAATCTGGGTATAGAATGGCTTAACTATCTGAGAAAGGTCACATGCCTAGTGAGTGAGTATGTCTTTTAGCAATATTCCAGCAATATCACGGCGGGAGACACTAGAAATGGGCTTCACACATTCTACCCCTGTCAGGAATCGAACCCGGGTCTTCGGCGTGACAAGCGAACGCTTTAACCACTAGGCTACCCGACCGCCCCTCATGCCTAAGCGTAGTCTCCCTTCAACTGAAAGCTTTAGATCAAATGTGTAAGTGTATTGGTTATTAATCAACTAATGGTCTGCCCAACGTTATCCGATGCTACGCGAGTAATGAAATATGACTTCTACAAAGCCGTCAACACAAATTAATTGGGATGGCCCGTCCGCCTTGCGTCTGTGTCGAGACCTAATTAGCTCTTATTAGGGCCTAATATAATTCTGACGACGGTAGAGTGAATCATGATATAGTGCATAGGAGACTACACGGGGCAGGATAGATGTTAACACACCTTCACGGCCACACAAAGTGCCAATTGACCATTGTACTTCCGTCACCTTCGTATTGTCCAGATCGTATAAACACATGCTCTTGATATAGTCGGAATTGCATTTTCGACTCTGCATTATGCAGAGTTTTTGTCGCTTTATTTAATTATTGTCAATGCGAGGATCATCATTTTAGTTACGTCACGGCGTCAGAATATGGGAGGAATGTCCGCAGAGACGCGCTGCGTAGGCGATTAACATTTTGTTTGTTTGTTGTTGAATTCTACACTCAGCAATATTGCAGCTATATGACGGCGTTCTGAATCCAGTAATTGACATCTTGAGCATTGACCTACGCAATTGGGATACGATGACATGCATCAACCAAGCTTAAGTCAGTGAACCAGACCACCGGATCCCGTTAGTCGCTTCTTACGACAAGCATGGTGTGGTGAAGATCAACTCTCACCCTCTTCTAGAAGGTAACACTTGGTGATACGCTCTAGCATGAGGGGCGGTCGGGTAGCCTAGTGGTTAAAGCGTTCGCTCGTCACGCCAAAGACCCGGGTTCGATTCCCGCAATGGGTACAATATATGAAGCCCATTTCTGATGTCCCCCGCCGTGATATTGCTGGAATATTGCTAAAAGCGGCGTAAAACCATTCTCACGCACTCACTCACTCACTCTAGCATGAGTGTGGTGCTGACAAATCTAATATAACATGACCCTTCGTTTAACGAAGTAGAAATATCTCAGAACAACCAATTGCGAAAGATTAGTTGTTTTACTCGTTGCATTGTTGTTCGTGTGAAATAGGAAAGTAATTATATATTAATCTACATCATTAGACAGTTGTCTTGACATTCACATGTCAAATTTGTACGGTTCTCAGCACGACGTTCATTAAGTTCAACATCAATGTAAAAATAATGAAGGAAGTTACATGTACGTTTCAAAATGATGTTCAACATGGCTTGTAAATGTTTGATCATTCAAGCATTCTGATACACTACCCGATAACTCAACAATTGGCAGTCAATCAATGATGTTTTGAATTACGTTCTGGAAAACACAATTTTCGATCTTGTGAAACATGATACACAGGATAATTACACTTCCAAGTCAGATGATATTTATTTCACAAAGAAATTATAGGTTTTATAGACACTCGTATTGATGACAGAAAACAAAACTATAATTCGCTATCTGTTTCAAATGCCCGAATAAGGTCCCTTGCATTAACATTATTGTCCTGTTAAATTCTCGGTACATTCTCCTACAATCCCTGGGAGAATATGTACGTTACAGGCGATTGCCTTAAATTGATAACGGGCTTTCCAACACGTTTTAGATTCTTGGCGTTTGTTTTATGTTCACCGTTGCGCGAAGACTCGCACGGAAATCGAACCCATCTTGAAAGAGTGGGTAAGATAGGATCTTGTTAAGCAAACATAATAATTATTGTTATCATGGTCGAGCTAATTTCAGCCTGCGCTATTAACATTGACGTATTCAAACAGATCGAAAAGAAAATTCTTGTTTTTCAGCCAACAAGATAAGTATGCTAATAATTGTGTATAATAGCTTCCTACGTTAATATTTGGTTTGTTCTGTTCGATATTTGCTACTTAAACATTTTAACAATAAATGCATTTCTAGAAACATACAAGTATATCTTATGTTATTTAATGCAGGCATGTATGTATATGTACACCAGTAAAGGCTTCGTTATGAAACGCCAGCGGATTTAGATCCATTTATTTAAATATGGCCGCCATTTCGAGATAATAATTTCTTATCCCATTCTTTTGGCTTCACATATGGCCCTAGTTAAAATTAGTTAGCCGCGTTCCTCTGTACAGTAAACTACGTTTATAACGAACACGCTTATAACGAACCTACCGATATAACAAACTTGTTTTTTAGTCCCAGCCAGTTGTTGCATATATGCTGTATATATGCTTATAACGAACTAATGTTATTACGAACTAAAATTAGTGGTCCCTACGAGTTCTTTATAACCGTAGTTTACTGTAGTTTCACCAGTGTCAAATGACATCTGATTATCGTTAGAGTGAGTGAGTGAGAAAAAGTTTTACTCCTCTTTTAGTAATATTCCGGCAATATCACGCCGAGGGACACCTGCGGTGGTCTTCATATACTGTACCCATGTGGAGAATCGAACCCGGGCCTTCTGCGTGACGAACGAAGGCTTAAACCACCAGATTCCTGTTAGGGAATAGGCACACTCCTATGCAGTCAGTGAGTCAATGCTGTTGAAAGTAGTTCAGTTTGATCAGTTTGATGTGAAAGCCCAAACATGGCACTGACCAACCTAGGATCATAATCAGGGCGTATCCAGGATTCGAACCCGACGGCTAAACTGGAAAAGCAAATCTGCATGGTGAAATGCGGCAACTTGGACGACAGGACCACCCGTGCCCCTGAAGTTAGGACTGAAAGAGACCATTCTTTAATGTTTCCTGAGAAACGTTTTCAAGGGAGATAATTAATTGAACCAAATTTACTATTCCCATCAAGCGTCCATCTTAATTTGACATATAAGGACATTGTCCGTTTGCTTAAAAGCTCCTTCAGTTCAACCAAGTATTTGAAGATGATTGGAAAAGCCTCAAAGCCCTCCAGTACGCACTTAACCGGTCTTCGTTTGATAAAATAATTGATTATCCTCATGTATTGAAAGCGCTGAGTCGTTTATGCGGACACATTTCGACGTATTTGCAAACTTGAATAAATAAATATCAGCATCGATCTGAGGTCTGTGACACCGGTTCTTTGGTTGTCGGTGTATTTTGTATCATAAAACATTAATGTAACATCAATATGCTCAGTCAAAACCGACATCCATTAGATCTGAACAAACCGTAGTTTGATTCGTTGTTTGGTTTGCTCAGACTTCATAATTATGTAACTGTTAACAGATGATCAGTAAGTCAGGGCCAGTTGTTTTGTTTGTTTGTTGTTTAACTCTGCACTCCACAAACGTCCAGCTATTTGACGGCGGTCTGTAAATAATCGAGTCTGGACCAGACGATCCAGTGTTTGACATCATGAACATAGATCCACGTAATTAGGATACAATGACATTCATCAACCAAGTCAGCGAGCCTGACCACCCGAACCCGATCCCTTTTTACGACAAGCATGGGTTGCTGAAGACCTATTCTACCCCGGATCTTCACGGGTCGGACCAGGTGTATTAGCGGCGCACACTGACCACTACTCAGCTACCCAGTCAGGTAGGATGTTTGAGTCTTAAGATGTGACCTCACCATATGTTCCCACGCTTTTCGGGTGAACAATTGGCTTGCATTGCATGTGTTTTAGAAAGAGCCTTATAATCGACTACTCGGGTCTCGTAAGACAGTTCGTCGGACCATACAGATGTAAGTTTATACCACACGTCAGTCTGCACAGAACATAAACTAAACTGAATATCGTCTGGATGGCTTGATTTCTCAAAGGCCTATTGCTTGCAACAATGCCCCTGATGAAAGACGTTGGAACTATCAAGTCATTGTTCATACGCGTAACAAGGAAGCTGATAAACATGAATATGCAACCAATGGCTCATGGAACAGTACCTCACCACAAAAGAGAGGAGGTGAACTTAAACCACTAAATACTAGTATAGACATCAATGCCAGAGAATAGCCAGAGTCGATTATCTGACGAAACAGATTCCATTGGGCGTAAAAGACAAAATAGCCGTGACAAATATATGAATAGATCAGAATGAAAGTCAGTGATAACACCAGGTAGTCGTGAAAATTGAAATTTTGTCCTACCCTACCGACAGAAGAGGGAGTGAGTGAGTGGGATGGGTTTAACGCCGCTCTTAACCCTATTCCAGTTATATCACGGCGTATCAGCTTAATGTGGGAGGAAAGCCCGAAGTCATGCAGGTCTCGGACGTTTACCACTTCGGTGAAACCCACGAGCCAGGGTATGGTGCTGACAAACCTAGAAACATAATTGGGGCGAACCGGGATTCGAACCCACAATCATAGGTTTCTGGCGTGCCCAAGGGACGCAGCTCTGCACAGCGAATCGCGGCGCCTTAGACGACTGGGCCACCCCTGTCCCCACAGGCAGAAGACATGTGCCAACTAATCAGTTCCACATGGACCTAATGATTTTATACAAGACCTCATGTAATTGCTTACGATATGTCCAATGTTGTCTGTTATAACGAACTCAAAGGGACAACTAAATTTAGTTTGTTATAGCCGTAGTTCGTTATATGCATATATACGGCATGCCTACAGCAAATAATCGGGAGAACAAAAAGTAAGTTCGTTATATCCGTCAGTTCGTTATAAGCGTGTTCGTTATAAACGTAGTTTACTGTACAGTACACTACGGCCACAACGAACTCAAAGGGACCACTAATTTTAGTTCGTTATGGCCGTAGTTCATTATATGCATATGTACAACAGAACTACAGCAAATAGTCGGGACAAAAAAGGTAAGTTCGTTATATCCGTCAGTTCGTTATAAGCGTGTTCGTTCTAAACGTATTTTCTGTATTTGGAGACAACGTTCAAATATAACACAGTGGTTTATTGTAGATGTAAGAAGTAGGTACGGTGAACGAATTGTGACAGGGAACATGGAGACCAGATACCATGCACAGCGTCGGGGCTGAGGAAGAGGTTGATACATACAATGTATCTCATAAAGGAGACCGTATTGTGTTGCAGACATTAGCCTCTGGTAACCAACAGTAGATTGTCTAGTAACTACTAGTTCTGACACAGTCATTAATCACAGAAAGCAATTACATAAAACGTTGGACGATGGTGCCGAGAGATTGAGTGGGAAATAAAGATTGTCAGGCAGGTGGTATTTCAAACAGGTTATATTATTAACCGGGGCATTGACGTTTTTGTACCGAAGGCAAACCAAATGTGGACAAACAAACTATTTTTCTTTTTCAACATGTAAACTTTCGTCAATGTGTTTGTAATTTTTTTCTGAGTGTTTAAATAAATTGAGTTCTTCATAACCGTAGTCCGTTGCAAGCACATGTACAGCATATATACACAGCAAATGAACGGGACCAAAAACAGTTAGTTATATCCATCCGTTCGTTATAAGCGTAATCGTTATAAACGTAGTTTACTGTACGCATTCCTACATATTTGTAATTATTTAATTATGAACGTACACAAACAATATACTAACAACCAGAATAGCTGATTAAATATCAAATAAACCTATCTGAATCAGTTTGAGGCAGTTGAGATCCCGCATGCTCATGATCAACCAAAATAATTTCAGAATTGTATTTTTCATCCGACGTTGAAATTTCATATCGCTTTTGTGTTTTGAATAATACGATCAAATATATTTCTTCACAAACGAAATTTAATATCAAACATTGTTTGTACAGCTCTGGATATATTCAGTTTCTAAAGATAATGCTATACCCCTGGGGTGATATTTCGTGGAACACAATTTACGCGTTGATTCATGTAAGAGGATGCAGCTTCAGATCGGAAGTGGAGTACAACAATAACACTTAAATCGATATTAGAAGGATTAGTAACAGGAGGAACGGCTGGCCCAGTCCTCCTAGGAGCGACAACTCTCTGCGGTGACATGCATTTCCTCGGCGTGCCAGAAACCACTCATCGTGGGTTCGATTCCCAGATTCGCCCTGACTGTGGCTCAAGATTCTAAGCACCAGAAGCTCGTGGGTTTCACCAAAGTGGTAAACAACAAAGACCTAACCAATCAAACTGACAACGTTTTCTTTGGATAATGTTCCTAAAGAATGTATGTCTGACGTTTTTAGTGTCCAAGGCCTTTTTGACAGATGCTTTCTTTGACAGACCGATACGAGAATGATCGAGAAACGTGGTGAACAGACATCATCAGTTCATGTTCTATCACAACGGCTTGAATAATAAAGCGACACATCTCTTTCCATATTGCTGACAAGACTGACTGAGTCTTTTGTACGACTGCAACTATAGAATGAGCATGTGTTAATGAATTACTATCAAACAGTGATGACACCAGGTGTTCGCGAAAAGGTGAGCGGGTTCTGCCCATTTTCATACCATTTTCTCCCAAACCGCGTTTCGTAAATGTATTGAATAATTTGTTATCGTCAATATGTTCAATCCGAATATGTGTTTGTGACGTGTGGCTTGTGTTTATCCACTATTCCAATTAGAAGCCTTTTTCGTAATCTGTTATTAAATTACCAACAACTACTGTATTAAAATAGAATTTGGTTACTCACTAATTGAAGATTATCAATAAACTCAGCATGATCAGTAGCTTCAAATACTCAGACCAGCTTTCAGCTGACTGTAATTCCCTTGGCGCCAATCCTTTCAAGATGTTTTAAGTATTCTGTTTTTATATACCAGCATAGGCCAGATCAAGGGCAATATAGTCGCCATCAGAAGCCAGTATCACCATGAATTAAGCATATCAATATATTTGTCGAGCAATATCCGGGAAGGTCATTAAGTCAAAGTTAGATATACATTCCCATAAGAGAATGTTTAGTCTAGCCGTATAATAACAGAAAAACATACCTCTGAAAAATAAATTTGAGACCAATTTCCTTATCATATCTACGGGAACTCTTTTTCCTGACAAAACAGACAGCGGAAACTCCAATATGCCAATCAATTTGTTTCACCTGTCTTTAAGTCTCTTGATGATTATGTGATTTTACATGCGTTTATGATTACACGTACTGGATTCCATTGCGCCTATACTTAAGAGTCATTGACGTTAAAACATAGAATGGATACATGGATAATGAAATCTACTTTAGTGCGAGTGTGTGTATAACGATGGTAGTTTCCAAAGGATTCCTTCCATGATATGGATGGAATATTGAGTGAATGGGGGAGTGAGAAGTGTTTTACGCCGCTTTTAGCAATATTATAACGGAGGACACCAGAAATGGGCTTCACACATTGTAACCATGTGGGGAATCGAACCCCGGCCTTCGGTGCGACGAGCGAACGCTTTAACCACTAAGCTATCCCTCCGCCCCTGATGGAATATTGTAGAGTGAGGCGCAAAAACAAAGAGTGGATTCCGGGTTATAATTAAACCAAAGTAACCATTGCTGGCCGCAAGAGGTGACCCAATGGATCCTGTGGTCAGACTCAGTCATTTGGTTAGTTGCATGTCACAGTGAGTGAGTGAGTATGGTTTTACGCCGCTTTTAGCAATATTCCAGCAATATCACGGCGGGGGACACCAGAAATGGGCTTCACACATTGTACCCATGTCGGGAATCGAACCCGGGTCTTCGGCGTGACGAGCGAACGCTTTAACCACTAGGCTATCCGACCGCCCCGTTGCATGTCACAGAATCCGACAACGTGGACCGTTTTTCATAATATCAACCACTCGTTTGTCTTGTTCACATTTACAATCCGCCATCATACAACTGGAATATTTGGAGTATGGAGTAAAAGAAGAAAGTGAAGCATAACAGAATATTTTCGCACCCATTCACTAACACAAGTGGCTCCGAATGACGGGACACAGTGGAAACATAAATTTACATACTTTAGGACCCTTCAATGGGTATGACATTTGTCTTCTTTATACATTTCCCAATTAGGCCCAGATTACAAAATCACCATCAATAAATAATATGTACGGATTACAAGAATCAATCACCGTAAACCTCAAACATGACGCAGGCACATCTAATTGATGTCCAATTATATACGGGTGGTATCTTATCATTAGGACCCGCCACTACACATAATAAAAACAAGATTGGTTATTATCGACCTAGTGAGGAAAAGGGTGGGCGACAAGGATCTTCAGTAAGTCCTTCGTTGTTGATAACAAAACCGTCAACTATTCAAGACAACAGATCCTGCTACATACTACTTAGACTGTCAAAACACCTGAATGAATCCATTGAAGACATGTGCCATTGTTTATTGTCAATTGTTATATAAATGTGTTCTTTAATGCTTATCTGACCATACTAAAATGTAGAAGCGTGTTTTAGGTATATCGATGTGTGGGTCGATCAGTGGTTGAGTTACGCGCCACTGAACTCTATCATTTGTGTGGTCCGTCCACGTGACGTATCTGATCATTTCACAGTGCCAAACATCAACTACAACTTCAGCATGACAGATATTATTTTAACCTTTCAAATATTATCGATTAACGATTAGGCACTGAAGCTTTTACTTGTGTTTTTTGTTTAATGATGTATGACAGAGAATTCAACTGATGTTTCACGCCTTTAGTGCTTCAGCAGAATTTGGAATGAGTATATTGTATTAGAATAAATCCCCAGCAGCCTATGTTGTCGTAAGGGGCGACTTAATTGGTCAGGTTGTCAGGCTGCGCGGCTTGGTTGACAGCGTGTCATTGTACCCCTACGGCATGGATCGTCGCTCATGATATTAATCACTGGGTTGTCTGGCCCAGATTCGATTTATTAAAGGCCGCAGTCATATTGCTGGAATAATACTGGGTGCGACGTTAGACAACGAACGGACGCTCGCTTTTTAAAGTTAAAACACATTTATGGAGTGTGTCGTTCTTCAATGCATGTCCATTTGTACATTCACTTAATATCGTGTTTATGTTTCTGTGACGACGATGAAGTAGAAAACGATTACTCTTGAAAGAAGATGCAGCGAACGGAGACCTAGTGAGATGACCCAATGAAGATGAGGGTTAGAACAGGTCTTCAGCAACCCATGCATGTCGTATGAGGCGACTAACAGGATCGGGTGGTACTTTACAGATACATGTCATCGTATCCCAATATCGTAGATAGATGTTCATCGTGTCAATCATTGAGTCACTAGATTCTCTAGTCCGACTCGAATGTTAACAGACAGACGTCTAAAAGAGTGCGGCGTTAAACAATAAACAAACCCGGTAGGATGTGATTAGGTCCTATACTTCACGGGGAGCTGAGAATGCAATTTGAATGCACATTTGGGGTAATGACATGCGCTTTGAGCTCTTCCCAGAGTTCATGTGTTTTGCACCATCTATGTTTTGTTTGTTTGTTTGTTTGTTTACCGCCGCATACAGCAATATTCCAGCTGTATGACGTCGGTCTATAAATAATAGAGTCTAGACCCGACAATCCAGTGATCGACATTATGAGAATCAATCTACGCAGTTTGTTTGTTTGTTTGTTTGTTTGTTTGTTTGTATATGGAATATGGGGGGAATGTCCAGAGAAGCGAAGCGTAGACGATTAACAGTTTGTTTGTTTGTTTGTTGTTTAACGCCGCACTCAGCAATATTCCAGCTACACGACGGCGGTCTGTAAATAATCGATTATGCACCGAACAATCCAGTTACATCATGAGCATCGATCATAGCAACTGGATGCGATGACATGCATCAACCAAGTCGGCGAGCTTGACCACCCGATCCCGTTAGTCGCTTCTTACGACAAACATAGCCGCCTTTTACGGCAAACATGGATTGATGAAGACCAATTCTACCCCGGATCTTCACGGGACTCATCACTGTGTTTCAAAGAGGCATGTAAAGTCGCGCTGATCTCGTGTTGGACACTACCCAGTGGAAACAATAATATTGATGTAATCCAACATGTTCCAAAAGACAAACGGATCTCTTGAGTATTCTTGCTGTGGGCGAAATTATTCACTTTCGTTATTTGATCCTCCAAGCAAAATAAACCAAAAGACGAAATACTACCACTCAATGTCATTCTATTAAATTTACATCCATGTATTGTTTGTAACGTATTATCAATTATGTAATAGTTTTCAATAATCAAACTGATATCCCATGAAAGATATATAATCATTAATACATTCAACACCGTCTCTTTTTAGTTCAGTCACGAGAAAACATAACCGGATTTTCATGTCCAATGTAAATTATCTTAATCAAATTGGCTTTTTTAACATCGCTGGCTTCGCGAGATGTTGAAATCGAGGAGAAAACTGTTTGGTTTGAGAAAATATTATCTAATACGCAAGTCAGGCTAATTTCATTCAATAGGTATCTCAATCCGCGTCTAGACACTATGCTGCGCATCTAATCAAATAAATGTCGCCTAAACACCTTGTTAATGTCGTAGGATCTAATATTACAACATAAACATCGATTCTGTATGTACACATTGATAGTCGCAGTTGCAAAAGTTCCTTAACGCAACAAGTATAGACCGATGCGTTTGCTGTGCGATACATTTGATCTCACAACCTCATGGAACAGATAAGTTTATATGCAAGGTAATATGCAACTGGTGACGAAGGTTATAGGCAGAGCAGATTGAGAAAAAAATGCAACAAAAACTTGAATGTTCACTATCTAAGTAAAGGATTGTAAAGGGGGCACGGGTGGCCCAGTCGTCTAAGGTGCCGCAATTCGCTGTGCAGGGTTGATTCCCTTGGGCATGCCAGAAAGCTGGGTTCGACTCTCACCACAATTATTTTCTAGGTTTGTCAGCACCATACCCGTCCTCTTGGGTTTTACCGAAGTGGTAAACGTCTGAGACCTGCAACGCTTTGGGTTTCCTCCAACATTAAGCTGACACGCCGTGATATGACTGGATTACCGTTCAAAGCGACGTTGAACCGAACTCACTCACTGTTAGGTATTAAGTATCATCTTGATAAAATTACCATACGCATAGTTACTGTTATTACTTAATGCATTGTGTGATGAAGACAATTTCTGGTGTCCCACGCCGTGATATTGCTGGAATATTGCTAAAAGCTGAGTAAATATCCTCACTCCATTGTTTAATGGCGACAATGGAATTCATAACGATATGATAATGTGTTCGTGTAATACTCTCGCTTATGTCATAACGATTAGATATAATTACTTTTCAACACAATTAACAAAAAGGAAATGTCGTAACATTGTAATCGATCATGATCATGTATTTAGATTCAAACATCAACGAAACAGGAATTCTGTTCTCAACGTCGCCTTGGCGCCAAGGAATGTTTTATCCGCGTTTAACATACGGATTACCACTCATTTCTAATTGAACTAAAATGGCATAACTGGTAGATTTAAAGGCCCACATATATGTATTTGGCTTGCGCCTATTAGATATGGATCGTCACGATATGGCTGAAATATTGCCGATGTGAAACACTTAACTCACTCACTCACCATTAGATATAGATCGTCACGATATAGCTGAAATATTGCCGATGTGAAACACTTAACTCACTCACTCACCATTAGGTATGGAAAGAAACACATTTTTACAAAAAGAGGTAGAATTATTTAAGGCGCAGGTTCTGAAGATACCAGTATGTTGTTTCTTAAACCTTCATGTATGTTTGAGGCAGTTTATTTTGCAAAATGAATGAATAGCTATGACTGGAGATATATAGTTTCCAGTGTATACAATGAAAGTACCCATATAACCTGTAAACACCTGATCATGTTATATACTCCACATTGTGTTTTTATTGCCTTAACAACCACGAACGGTTCTCTCTGAAAGTAACGCAAGACGCATGAGTGAGTGGGTGGCAACATTAAGTACACCAATTCCACGCCTAAAAACGCCAAGAAAAATGTGGTTAAATCAAGTCATAATCGACTTTAATAGCATAATCAGTTTTAAGAGAAATTCACAGAACACGAGAAAGAAACTTTAAGCCTTCGGTATTAACATACACTTAACTTCAGTTAGAAATAAAAGGATACGAGATTTCAACTATCAAAGAACTGTAAATGCAAAATCCACATAAATGTACGTTGTGCAGTACTTCCCTGTCATATCCAGCATACATATGGGGAACATATCATATCTTCATATCCTACTTCGACTCAATACTACTTTCCTGATCACGTAGACACGCGTTCTCTGCAATAATTGCATTAGTATGACAACTGATGTGAACAACAGTCTCTGACATTTGGTTATTAGGGAGGATGTCAATAAAATGCTATTAATCCCTTTACGCATCTCTTTGTAGATTACACACACTTTTACTTAATATTTTACGATCACATATGCACGTAGCGGCACCATCATAACTAGCTTGTGGTGTGTTTTCTTTCACAACACGTACCACCGTGTCAAAAATGCATATTCTGAGACATTCACTTCATGCCTTATTTAATGTTATTTAAACTTGGGAAAAAATGAAAACAATAAAGTGCACTGGATTCCGAATACTTAATACTTTATATTTTATTATACAGTTGGGTGATTTATAAAAAGGAATTACACGATAGAATCGTTTTTAGGTTATTATTCACTTTTTAAGCAACGAACCCTTTGTCATACTGACCATAATTGCCCAATCTGCAAACTAAAAGCGTTCATAATTGGACGTGGGAGATGAAGGACGATAAAAGGTTACCTCATAATCATTTGTCACTTTAAAATAATGCATAAATGACAATAAAATCATCATCAATCCTACACTCAGGAGGAATATGTAATGCAGGGAGCTCTGTGATCAGAGGGTTTTATGAGCCCACAGCAGCGGTATGGTAAACATGAAGAATATTCACTAAATCAGTTGAACTTAAAACAGTGAAATGTAGAACAAATTGAGTATATAAAATCGAGAGGGTTTAATAAAATACATTTACTGTGGGTGAGTAAATCGACATCAGCTTGCATGACATATCAGATATTGATTTCGCTGCCTTCATAGAAAGTCCAATAGTATTTGTTCTATGGTGTTTGGGACAACAGCCTACGAATATTGGGTCTACGCTTTTCTACTTCCATTTCACTTCAATTTCACTTCAATGGTAAAACTAATTTCCCCCGCTGCCAATAATAGATTTTGAAATTATTTGGTTGATATATAGAGGAGGTATTCACGAAGCAATCACCTACCTGGACAGCTCTGTATATGTAATAGTCAACCTCCTCGTCGATTCCAGCACATGATGTGTCAGATCGTTTGCCCCATCCAGGTGCTCTTTTGCCCCAACCGGGTGCACGCTTTCCCCAGCCAGGTGCCCGCTTTCCCCAGCCAGGTGCACGCTTTCCCCACCCAGGTGCTCGTTTGCCCCATCCAGGTGCACGTTTGTCCATATCGATATCTCGTTTTCCCCAACCAGGTGCACGTTTAACATCTAGAGAGTCTCTCTTACCCCAGCCGGGTGCCCGTTTGGTGTAATCTTCTAGAATATCTAAGGTACGCTTGCCCCAACCGGGCGCGCGTTTGGAAAGATCAGCACCTGATAAAATGTCCTCGGGGGTTTCACTGTCATAAGACATATCGTCGTCACTGTTCACCTCATCCTCCAGTGACCGCTTGCCCCAACCAGGGGCCCTCTTTTTCAAAACATGTACAGAGTCTAGTGTCCTTTGAGAAAAGTCCGATTGTTCTTTGTCACCCGTTACACTGGCAACTTGATCTTCTCCCAAACCACAACTGAGGACACTTAAAACCACAACAACTCCCAGTGTGAGCGTATGTATGACAGAAGACATCGTGGTTGAAAGAAAAAGCCCCACTGGAGAGGGAGGGATTCGGTGCTTGCAGTGTGACACACGGGCAGTTACAATGGCAAGTCAGCTGCTGCAAACTTATATAGGAACAACGAGAGAGAAAAAGTTGTGACAAGCCTAGCTTACATCCCCTCTGACACCAAGCCCACGTCACCAACCATAGGAAGGCGTTATTGATGCCAATCGGTTGTAGAGTCGCTACCTTCTTTGCATCAGTTATTGGTGGAGACAAGAACGAGTGGGCTGCCTCACGCACAATGCCTTTCCGCAGTGCCGCAATCAATCCGCTGGTATAGCGTGTACTCGGTAGTTCTGATCGGAATGTGGCATCAGAGCTTGATGTGTTGTGTGGTGTATGTATATCTCTTTGTTGCATTGAAGATAGAGCGTGAAACGGCATATTTAGATTGTCCCTTCGGAAAACAGTTCGTGTTATAGGCTGCAATCGAAAAGCCTTTAATCTTGAAATAACAGCACCATTAATTCGATCAGATCATGGAAATCCCCCTTGTGAAAGCTCTCCCGCATTAAATAAACTTGTCCGTTTTATGCCATTGTTACATCAGGACTACCATGATCAGTATATTGTTGATTTGCTACTAATGGGAGAAAGTTAGTTAATCTCGATAACTCTAAAAGTGTTGCAATCATCGATTAATCAGCACATGTGATCCCTCCACTGAACACGGATTGTCACCGAGCGTTGTAGTTCGTAGTCAAACACGACCCGAGTAACAAGACGACTATTGTCAGTGCAAAGTAATTTCCTGTCCTTCAGGGAAATGTTTAATTTATTTTAAACTAGTTGTAATTTTCCTAATTGATTACTGTTGATGTGGTGCCTTAAACTGAAACGTACGACTTACTGATCCATAAATAAAATAAGCACTGGTCATCAACATTTCTCTTAAAACGTTTAATGAAAATTAATTAGATAACCAATGGGGGGCAACACATTAGAAGAATCCTTTGCGATGAAGCGATGCACACAGCCATGACGAATAGGAAGATACAGATTGGGCACTTAGTCAAGTAGTTGCAGTCTCACAAATAGTATTACATCAGTTGTTCAGCGTATTAGACGTCGATGGTCCGTTTCTGTGGGAATAAAATCATTCGGTTTTGGTCTTCGTGGGTGTCAACTTATTTTTTATTCAAGGACAAAAAATAACCATAATCCCCGTTACCATACAGACTAACGCCAAACCAAACACACTCTACTCACGATTAAGTGAACATCATCAAGTTAAAACGGTGTCTTCGCTTGAAGGCGACTTTTTCAGTACTAGGTATTCACAGGAAGGCGAATCTTGTTCTTGTTGTTTTACTTGTGTTTATCTAAGGGCTTATGATTCGGGGGTGGAGTGAAAAGCTTCCTTCGCCCATTAGGGATAGTTACGTGTGCTAAACTGTCAATGACTGAACTTCGTTCACCTTACTTAAATCTGTGTAATGAAAAGTTAACACTGAGTTTAGTTATAACTTGCTGAAGTTATGTGCATCACATTCGAGATAGCAAAAGCAGGATTTCAGGAGCGGGGTAGCTATGTATGTGTTGGTGGTTTCATGTAAAGAATCGACAAGAGAACAGATTTTTTTAAACGCAGTACCAAAGATTGCGAGAGAACAATGAAGAATATCCGCGACATGCCGCTTGAAGACATTTGGTAACACATGTAGATATGCCACTGGACCAGTGTTGTGAGCTGATGGCAGATAGAGTACGCCACAACTACATGGACTGAGGGAAGCCTGGTCCAAACGTCCTGGAACCACTATGAGACGACAGATCCACGAACAAAAATGTTTCTGGTGGGGGGGGGAGAGAAGGCGATCGGCAAAAAGCGCATCCTAACGTTTTTGAAATAACATTTCTGTGTCATGAACAGAAATTGAACGAGATAATTAGCTTATCTACGAAAAGAGCGTGGAATTTGATTTTAAATTATGTAGTATAATTATTATATTCATTGCGAATATTAGTGTACAATTTATTATTTGCATCAAGTGGAGTATATCTTCACTGTAACATACCCTGTGTGGAGTGAACAAAACGACGGGAGTGACATAGAACCTGAAAAAATATATTTTCTGCTGTTGCATTGCATTGCTCACCACGCCGACTGTTATATTATTACATACTCGTTCACAATTTCAACATTGTAACATTGGCCTGCGTTTCGTTCCCAATGCAATGCAGCATCAGGAATCCGACCGGACAATTTACTAACAAACTGGATTTAATTAAGGTTAACTCCTTGTGGCAACGTCTGAGACCTGCATCACTTCGGTCTTTCCACACACATTAAGCTGACACGCCGCGATACAACTGGAATACTGTTAAATGCGGCGTTAAACCCGTCTCACTCACTCTATAGTGGCGTTTTGAAGTTGGTAGCTGAATGTTGGTTGTCGGTGGTCATAGTGTATTTTTGGTTGATTTATATTTAGTCCAAACACACGAGAACTACACGAATTGAAAAATATGTATCGTTAATTTGATGTTCATTATTTCGATATATATTGTAGTACATGTGCTCCACATTCAATGCCCGTCTTACAAGTGCTGTTTTAATGCATATTCATACAGCCGGACGGAATGCATGATGTAATGGAACTCAAATCGACTGTCTACAGTGATCACTTCGGATCAAAAGACGTGAAAACATACGTGGAACACTACATCAGAGAACATGGAATTAGGATTGGGAAGGAGGGAAACCTGTATGAGTGTATATCAAGTTGAAGGTCAGCACAGCGTCGAAAATAAGAGTGTATCATACAATGACGGAATGTCGTGTGGAAGAAACAAAGGCGTTGCGAACCATTACAGCTCTGAAGTGAACTTTCGGCAATTGATGAAGTTCTGACTGCAAAAAAAGACAGCGAAATAGTTTACTGCTTGTTCCTTCAAGCACATTAAGACCGCCTCCGTGGTCTAGTGGGAGAGCGTCCGCCCGGAGAGCGGAAGGCCCGGGGTTCGATCATACTAAAAGATGGTACTTGTTGTTACCCTGTCTGGCGTTCAGCATTTAAGGGACTAAAACAAGGACTGGTCGGCTCGGAGTCAGTATACTATGGCTGAGTGGGGTATTCATGTTAAACTGCGGCATGGTATTTCAGTGAGCCCAGCACTATAAATCGGCATCAGTCCGGACTAGTACAAGCACACACACACACACACACACACACACACACACACACACACACACACACACACACACACACACACACACACACACACACACACACGTGCATGCACGTCGCTATATAATCTTGGACGCGACGTTAAACCCCATTTCACCTCACCTCAAACACAATAATACTACAGTTGTCAATGTAATAGCAATGGCCATTTACACAATATCGATCATAGATACAGCTAAGATTGATCCATATATTCGTTAATATGCTGGTTGTAAATTCATGAGCTTTAATCGTCATATGTACGTGATTACCACCGGAAGAGAATAGCACTGTTCCTCTAATCATACAGCCATTCCCAATGATTAGGGAGGCGCTAATATCTGGGCAGTATCTGTTTGTAAGATGATGGTTAGGTCTGAATTCTTGCGGTTTCACGAGTGGGATGGTTCACGCGACAGCGTGTGTCCTATCTGTTGTCTAATACATGATGGGCGGCGTTTTGATCTCGCTTCCAACCATGATAGAATGATGAATTATAATTGTTTACCTTAAGCACTGTGTTTAGCCTTGACGAAGTTCAGTCATACGTAGTTCCAGAAGGACATATATTGCAACCAGTTCATTTCGTGGTCTGGCATATCTCACGTACACGAGAGCAGACTAATAGTTCATGGTGCGTCCTGATGGTATGTACTCTCTGCCATCTTCTTCTCACACAAGCCACTGTCGTCTAGACAAATAAATGACACAGTTGGGGTTGGTCCTCATATCAATCCAACCCGAAACGTAGTTCTGGAGTTGTTGAGAAAGTGTGTATCTGTATAGAAATATACAGATACTCGCCCAAGTATTTAACTAGACAATCAACAGAGAAACAAATACCGACTCCATTGCAAACGTTCGTATAAGTTAGGGGGCACTGGTGGCCCAGTCGTCTAAGGCGCCGCGATTCGCTGCGCAGAGTTGCGTCCCTTGGGAACGCCAGAAACCTATGATTCTGGGTTCGAATCCCGGTTCGCCCCAATTATGTTTCTAGGTTTGTCAGCACAATACCCGTGCTCGTGGGTTTCAGCGAAGTGGTAAACGTCTAAGACCTTCTTCACTTCGGGCTTTCCTCACACATTAAGCTGACACGGCGTGATATAACTGGAATACTCTTAAAAGCGGCGTTAAACATCACTCACTCACTAGTACAGATATTCTCGATTATGTCCAAGAAATGTAAGTCCATTTTAAATGTCCTGCTATACCGGAAACACATAATGCTTATAAGTTCCAATTGATGACATTTTGTTCGTTTTAGAAGGTGATCAGTCAAGGATTTGAAACCACATGTCGTATTGATAGGATAGGAAGTTAAGGAAAACAATCCGACATTATTTCAAGATTTGATAAATCTATAACGAATATGAAAGTGTGTGTTTTAGAAAACTGTAACATACGGACAATGACGCTATTCTTAAAACACGCTCACCTTGCATAAATGGTTTCAGATTTTAGTATCGACAGATAACATCTAAATAATGACCAAATCATTTCGGCATTATCACATTGATTACGTTCACGCTCTGTACGGATGAGGAGTGAGAATGAACCTGATAATCCACCATAGATAGAAGATACTTATCAAATGTGCATCTCATGAACCTAGCTAACAGGTCATTGCACCAATAGAACGTACACCAAATGTACTAAATTAGGGTGGGTAGATACGATCTAAGATTCAAACCCAGGGCCAGATCTCGCCTTACACAGACAATTAAGTACATCCGCGAATGAAGGTGTTACGACCTTGGTCTCCAAAGTCTCCAAGGTCTCATTGAACCTAATGATGCCAACCGCAATAAAGATGGGACCGTAGATTACGGAGATTTCCTTACTGAGATGTTCCACGTTGATTCTTTCCAAACAGACCAAGAGCGAACTCCAGGGTACGCAGGCAGTTGCAGCTAATGGCTTGCCCTAAAATAGGCGTTCCTTGTGAGAGAGCATACTCAAAATAAAGATTGATTAATAGGAACTAGGGATCTCAACAATACAAGACAGCTCTGCTATGTGGCAATCAACACAGATGTCAAGCTGTCAGAGGAAGGAGAGTTGTTGTGGACATTGACGTTTTGGTAGACATCACTACCCTCTGTTTAGAGTAAGTTTCGGATTGTGACTGATCGTGTACATATATATAATAAATTGAGCACATCCGTTTCCTGTATTGGGGCGATGGGATAGCCTTCAGCTATTGGTTAAAGCGTTCGCTGGTCATCTTATGTCTCCCATTCGTGCCCAACTCGTGTTATTCCGGGACAAGCCGAATAGCGACTCGTGCCCATCTCGTGGCCATTTTAGCGACCGGGTTCCGTCTTATCGCAAACGGGTATACCTAAAACAGTTGTCAACTCGTTGCGTAATGGTTCACACATTTCCCCATATATTATATATATTTCAGATGCAACTTAAAGCACATCGGGACGTGCGGAATTTTGCAGTATGATTGAACTCTTTTAACTGTGTCTTGGGTATATATTTAGATGCAAGACATATGTAAAATCAAAAGGTAACGGAAAGGGGCGAGTGGTGACGAATGCTATGTCTCCGTCGTGGTATTGCTTGCAAGTTGCTAAAAGCGGCGTACAATCATACTCACTCTCTCACTTATCCACTCACTTTTATAGACAAATTGTTGCTATTTAACACGCGATGCTAATTCCATTGTAAACGGGGTGACTCATGATGGTCTTCAAGAATATGGAACCAAATGTTCTGACAAATATAAATAATGTTGTGCAATACAATACTAAAACGTCTACCACCATCAAATCGGATCCCTTTATGGGCGATTTGCTAAAATGTATGTAAATAATTGCCAAGTCATACAGACAGGTTTCTAGAAAGGTATACATGTATGTGCCATTCGATCACACACCGAAAATAGAGCCTTTTGGCCATTCGTATCGTATGTTGTTATGTAGCTCTACTCCTCAGTGAAAACGACGCAGTATATATGAGACCTCTTTACTTGAGAATATATTTTGAGACAATGACGACTCATCTGACGGATTGACTGTTTGAGATTTAACTTACGCTTCCAACTGACACTGGTTTTGCAGTAGGGTCATCACAAGGTCAACGCTATATGTCAAGGAACCATTGGAAATATCTTGTTACATTCGTATGGACAAGGTAACTTAAGTAACGATTCTCGTTTGCGAAATCCAAAATACATAGCTTACATCGAATTATAATATAAACGATATATTATACATTATTATTATTATTCACAGATTCAAATGAATAAATGAAGCAAGGAGGGTCTGGGTGATCCTGGCAGAGTCAGGCTTGTTAGGTTTATCATCAGCTCAGGGCCCTTGTCCCATCTACACGAAGCCCAGACAGTGAATGGGACTTCTCCCAGGAAGCGCTAGTCGAACTCATCCCGAACCTTTCAGAGTATGTGAAAACTCCCCAACGCTGCAGCCTTCTGCATTATCCAGATTGTCGGAAGGGCTTTATTCCTGGCAGCAAACCCGGGTACTCACCCAGTGACAGTCGGCAGATTGGAAGGTACCAACCTAAGGCACCGAGAACAATGGGAAGTCAGACAACTTGGTACTTGGGTTGCAAGCGTGACATTTTAAAAGCGAGGTCCGCATATTTGCCATATCTTTCCTGAATCTTGTCAATCACATTAGTGTCAAAGGGGACAGAAAATTCAATGATATAAAAGATTTCCTTTGAATTGTCAAAAAGGACAAGATCACGTTGGTTGGCCTGAACAGGTCTGAGGCTGAATACGTGCCTATTCCAAAGAATTTTGTATTTATCATTTTTCTCTACATATTCTGTGTCAAAACCACAAGCATGGTGAAGACGGTAATAAAAGGATCGAGCCACTCTATCATGTCGCTTAAGATACTGTGTTTGTGCCAAAGCTGGGCATCAACTGACAATGTGTTGGACAGCCTCATTAAATTCATTACATAATCTACATTTCATATTTACATTTTGATGCAAAAGCACACACTGATGGTTTCGAGTTGGAAGTGACTGGTCACTTTTCAGGCCAGACGACTTCATCCACGCAAAGGACTCTGCAGGATTGCTGACCTTCTCAACACACTGCACATAAACTCGATGCAGTGGTCGTTCAGAAAGCCTCTCCTTGAAAAACCGAGACTGGGCCGACTTGATATGGCACTCCGCTTGGTTGACACTCATTTCTGTACCGTCCAGCAGTACAGAACCGTCAACCAAATCAACACCGACAATGGTGGACGCTACACTTCATTTGTAATGGGGGACGCTACACTTCAAATGTAATGATGGCCGCTACGCTTCATATGTCCTGTTCCCCCGATGGCAGTCGGGTTGCAACAGGTTATGATCCCGACTGAATCGCGACCAGAGTCAGCTTCGATCACAGTCGGATGGCGGCACTGTCGCCACAGGTTCGAAACCCGGTCGCGATAGTATTGCCATAGAGGACGTCGATTTGGGTGATGTGTGAAGCCTGCTACATGTACATCTACATGACGATTGTCAATTTGGTATCTAGATTTTCTATTACGATGTAACCTTCATTCATTATACCAGGTGCTACCGACAAGACAGGATATGCTTACCCTTTTCGCGAACACCTGGTGTACATGTCATCACTGATTTTCAGTGATCTAATCATATACCCATTGTCTTTTATGACCTGGGGAATCTGTTTCGGCTGATAATCGACAGTGATTATATATTCTCTGGCTTTGACATAACCTATGGGTAGAAGAATCCAAGGGTTACCAGGTTTTGTCGCCATCATATCCTCACATGTATGTTTCACGAAAGCTGCGTTCAACCCATCTGCAACCCATCTGGACCCATGAAGATTCCAGGGTAGAATAGGTCTTTAGCAACCCATGCTTGCCGTTAAAGGTGACTATGCTTGTCGTAAAAGGCGAGTAAGGGGATCGGGTGGTCAGGCCCACTGACTTGGTTGATGCATGTCATCGTATCCCACTTGCGTGGATCGATGCTCGTGATATTAATCACTGGATTGTCTGGTCCAGACTCGATAATTTACAGACCGCCGTCATATAGCTGGAATATTGCTGAGTGCGGCGTTAAACAACAAACCAACAACCAATCAACCAATCTGACCCAATTTCGATCACAGTTCGACGTCGTCTCGACTGTTCTTGCTTTATTCAGCGCCAACGAGCAAGGTTGACGGTAGGGCCTGTACATTTAGCTATATCTTACAGGGGGATTTATTCTTTCAGACGTCCTGACAGCGTGTGAATATTATGAAAATTAACCACTGATCCAATACCCCTAAGTGCATAAAGCAACTTTCCTCTGTGATATGGTGTGAGAATGTTTTTCCGCCTGCACATTCCTCCCACATATTTGACTTGAAGTCGATGGTGTTTACCGGCAGTGGTTACACAAACACACACACGCAGCTTGGCGTAAATTCTTTTCTGAATGTTTCAGTGTCGATTATTGATCTACGTGCTTTACACTTTCTTGTTTACTTTCAAAGAAATCAAAGAGTGCAAGGTCAAATATCGGAAACTGTTTGCATTTGAGGAACTTAAAATTTGCACTATGGACAAGCATGTGCATTCAACGCCTCGATTGCAACATGATCTATAGGATATGTGTTGACAATCCTCATGCACATACCACATGTGGCTGAAACTTTCACGTGGTAATGTATGCATTGCTTAAACTGCTTTGACTGTTAAAATAACGGTTCATTAATGTGGCATGCCATAGTAAACAGCGGAGTCAAGACAAAAGAAATTTTTTTATTATTCTTTTTCTGACATATATTTGCATAATTGCATTTTCGAAACTCATTTATCGGCATATGTCTTTATTTAAGCATATGTACTGTCACAACTCCCATTTTTATTACATGTACGGTACATGTAGTTCAGCTGCGAGTCAGCTTGATTCAGGAGAAAACCTTAACTTGAAACCCCACATAGATGAGGCATGTCTTAACTTCAAATTTTGTGAAACCCATGAGCACAGGCAGAGTACAGAAAAACCTAGAATTATACTCAAGGCGAATCTGGGGTTCGAACCCACGAGCAAAAGTTTCATTCAAGCGAAAAGTCCCCAAGAACGAGACCTCGCGTTATGATGTTCTATAAATAAAGCTCTATAACAATTTAATTCTTTCATGCACTCATCCACTCACATATTTGTTCGTCTTAACATTATTAAAAGTACACTAAACTACGGTTATAACGAACTCAAAGGGACCACTAATTTTAGTTCGGTATAGCCGTAGTTCGTTATATGCATATATACAGCATAACTACAGCAAATAGTCGGGGCAAAAAAGTTCGTTATATCCGTCAGTTCGTGATAAGAGTGTTCGTTATAAACGTAGTTTACTGTAGTTCTAAAACTGAAAAAAATCGGAATATCCTGAACAATTTTTTTGTAATCTGTATGACTACCCCGTAATGGGGATTTCGGGCTAGAATTGCTTCACAGCAAACCTTTCTCTGTCGTTAGAGGCGAGCGACCATATAGATCGTGTGGTCAGACTTGGTTGATCGCTTCAAGCCACGATGATAGGTTTCTGGAACGTCTGAAGGAGGCGTTACTGCACATCGTGTTTGCAGCGCCACAGACGACTGGGCCGAGCCACCCGCGATCTCCGGTATCTGACAGACATATGTTAGATCGACTTTATAGATCGCGTGGTCAGACTTGGTGACTTGGTTGAACGCGTTCGAAGCCACGATCATAGGTTTCTGGAACGTCTGGATGTTCCGGAGGCGTCACTGCACATCGTGTTTGCAGCGCCACAGACGACTGGGCCGGGCGATCTGCGGTATGTCTGACTGACATATGTTAAAGAATGTAGTTTATGTGGAACTGCCCTGTCTTCTTGCTACGTTTGTCGTAAGACGCGACTTAACGGATCAGGTGGTCAGACTCGTTGACTCGGTTGATTGCTTGTCATCGTACCGCGACGGCGGTGATCGTTGCTCACGATATCCATCACAGGTTTGTCTGCTCTAGCAAAGAAACAAAGAAACATAAAAATTTGGTTGAATATTAGTGACGAAATTATAAACAACGTTTATGAAATATACACTAGCGTGCAAATGGCCAGTGATTAAAATGCACACGGAACACAGTTAACCTGATAATACAGATCCTTTGGCATTCGCATCGTATATGAGGTTTGATAGTTATGCAAGGTAGCGTTTCGCAACCTAAACGCAATGATCGCTGATATTGATCCGTAGTAACTTGACTGCGAGTTGTGCACCACCTCACTGAGAAAACTAGAAACATTGACTGGTTGAAATACAACCAATGAGAAAGCTCCAAAGCATATGCGCATACAACTTAATGTACATACATGGCTATTTTTCCGTAGCAATAAATTTGACTTGGGATATCAGTTTACAGATATTGCAAGACAAGCTAGGCGCTCTGTAACTGCGCAATTTATAATATATTGTGTTTTGCATGCTGTTATGTTTGTTAAAGGCCTTTTTGTGTTGTTTTTACCAATGATCGATAAGAGCAACACATATTAAGCGTTCATATTTTGTTACGAAAAATGTGAGTATTTGTATACAAAGAATAACATACCATTTCGTCAAAATGGGTTGACATTATTGCCAGGATGTATCATAAATACAGTTTGTTGTTTGGATGTTGTTATTGTTGTTTCGTTTTCAGTGGTATTGAGGCTGTGAATATTTAAAAGATGAATATAAATTACATATATATTATTAAACGTCGTTTCTTCCATATTTAGCCATTGATGAATTTATCAATGTGTTACTCGACACCAAGTAATTACGTACATGCAGAAATGTATTAAGTCGATGTTCATTCCTATGCATATTATCACCTTTCTTAATCAGTAGCCTTGTGGTTAAATCGTTCGCTCGTCACGCCGACGACCCGTGTTCGAAATCCCACATGGGTACAATGTGAGAAGCCCATTTCTGGTGTCCCCAACCGTGACATTGCTGTAATATTGCTAAAAGCGGCGTAAAACCATACTCACTCACTAAGAGTAACAGATCTCATCAATATTGTCATGAAACTTGACAAAACTGCTTGTCCCACATTATTTTCTAAATGAACTCCATGGCGGCCATATTGATATTTATGTTGGCTTGACTGTTACGACATGGAGTGAGTGAGTGAGTATGTATTAACATGAGTGTTTATTGCGTGCGTTTCACCCATTTTGCCCTGTGATACTCAGCTTTTCGTTACTTAAATACCAACTGTCAACGCCAGAGAATAATCAGTCTTGAGTCTCTGCCGAAACAGATACATTGGGCGTAAAATGCAATTAGTGATGACAATTATTTGAAAAGGTCACTGAAAATCAGTGTTGACACCAGGTAAGTATGTCCCGCTCTACCGATAGCACTCACACAATTTAAAAAGTAAGTGTTATTGCCAAACGCCGCACTCGGCAATACTCCGACCATACAACGGCGGCCTGTAAGCATTCGAGCCTATACCACACATTCAAGTGATCCGTACCATGAGTAATGATTCTCGTCAACAGGGTACGACTCCACGCTGTTAAAACGACTAAACTATTTCCTTAATCATGAGAGTCCATTGCACAATTCCGACTATATCATAACCATGTATTTAATGCATTAGCGATTTTATCCTGGAGCGATGAAACTAGGTGTTCGCGGGGCGGTCGGGTAGCCTAGTGGATAAAGCGTTCGCTCGTCACGCCGATGACCCGGGTTCGATTCCGACATGGGTACAATGTGTGAAGCCCATTTCTGGTGTCCCCCGCCGTGATATTGCTGGAATATTCTAAAAGCGGCGTAAAACCATTCTTACGCACGCACGCACTCACGCACTCACGCACTCACTCACTCACTCACTCACTCGTTCATGTCATCCGCAATGATGACCACCCGATCCATTAAAGGATGTGCCAGTGAGTAAAAAGATGTGAAAACTCACTGTAAAGATCATAGTATTGGATAGCTTCCCGCATCATGTTGTTTTGTGAAGATGGAATCAGGAATGCTTTGATGAAAACCGCTTCTTTGATGCGGTAGTTCCATCATGTCCTTGTGTCATATTTCCCGTTCTGCAGCCTGATCTTAATGTTTTGGTATGTAATTAACTTAGTTTATATTTTTAGAAAGTAATAAACATTTATTGTGAACCTTTTAATACCTCTTTCAGCACAGAGCTAATCAAATGAAACAACTGAACTGGTTGTCACACTACATTTCTTAAACAACTGGTTTGATCATTTGTTTTATTTCTGTAATATCGACTGTTATCCGCAGGTGTAAAATATGGCTGAATAGGTCACCAGTACTTATGTGCTGACTACTTTATAGCAGCTGAGGTTCGCCACGATTATGTTTCTAGGTTTGTCAGCACCATACACGTGCTCGTGGGTTTCACCGAAGTGGTAAAGGTCTGAGACCTGCATCACATCGGGTTTTCTCCCACATTAAGCTGACGCGCCGTGATATAACTGGAATAATGTTAAAAGCGGCGTTAAACCCAACTCACTCACTCACTCACTTATAGTAGCTGATTGTGTGTCATTGTACACCCATGGTTCCAAAGAACCGAGTTCGATTCCAAACATGGTAACAGTGTATGACGACAGTCATGATGTGTTTCTCCGTCCGTGAGGCTTGGATACTCAAAAAGAGGCGTTATACTGCCACGCCCAATTTTGTCGCACGCACACACACACACACACACACACACACACACACACACACACACACACACACACACACACACACAAAGATAAACACACATCATACATACATACATACATACATACACAAACACACACACACACACATACATCATACATCATACATACATACATACATACATACATACATACATACATACATACATACATACATACATACACACACACACACCACACACACACACACACACACACACACACACACACAAAGATAAACACACACACACATCATACATACATACATACATACATACACACACACACACACACACACACACACACATACATCATACATACATACATACATACATCCACACACACACACACAAAGATAAACACACACATAAAGATAAACACACACACACACACACACACACACACACACACACACACACACACACACACACACACACACACACACATATACATACATACATACATACATACATACATACATACATACATACATACATACATACATACATGGGTAAGATGTGTGAAGCTCATTTGTGGCCCACACTACGACATACATTTCATTGAGTGGAATTACGAAATAGATAATCAAACTAGACAAAGATTGCATTATATTGACCGTACAGTACCTTGTACCATTTCTGTATTTCCACATTAAAAACACATTTATTGAGTTGCACCTTTGATGGCATAATCATAATACCAAATAGCAATTTAACCTATGAATAAGCTGCCGTACGTTCTACTCTTATTTCATTATCACCTATACTCAATATGAAAAAATTGTCAATGCAAGAGATTAACCAGTCTCGATTATTCACCGAAACACATTAAAGGGCAAAATAGCTGCGAAAAGACACTTATACTCAGCATTTCAGTCAGAGATTAACCAGTCTCGATTATTCACCGAAGGACATTAAAGGGCAAAACAGCTGCGAAAAGACACTTATACTCAGCATTTCAATCATCACAGTGGTTGCTGCAGCGGAGGAAATGTGGTCCGATTATCTGGTCGCGTCATACTAGTATCAAAATATTCTTTATGATGGTACGTGCATGAACTTTGCTTATAAGTGAAATATTAACTAACTGGGATATTAACTACAATTTTTCTCCACCTCACAATATAATAATCGCGATACGTCTCCGACTATATACAGTAAACTACGTTTATAACGAACACGCTTATAACGAACTTACCGATATAACAAACATATTTTTAAGTCCCGGCCATGTGTTGCATATATGCTGTATATATGCTTATAACTAACTACGGTTATTACGAACTAAAGTTAGTACTCCCTTTGAGTTCGTTGTAACCGTAGTTTACTGTACTAGTACATTAATTGAGATACGTTACGTCACGAAAGCCACATGTAATTATCTGAGATTGATTTACAAGCGTTAGACATTTGGAGTCAGTCGTCGGAATACATGTAATGTTTAAATGAAATACATTACCGATTTACCGATGAAACATGATAATTTTATTCATATAGGCAATATGGCAGCATGATCTGATTCTATTTATAATAAAATTGCATAACCATTGTTGTTTATCATTCAAATTTGAGATAATATTAATGTATTTTTTTCCATTGATCGTGTTTCATTTGAATTTATTTAAAGGCTACAGCAATCCGTACTTTTACGCTGTAATCGGAAATCACTCTTGCATTTGACCTTACATTCAGAATAGTGAGAGTGAAAGTACTACTGTAACATGACACACGCATTGGACCCCGTGCCTACGATCAATTTGAAGGTGGCGCAGTCATGAGTTAATAGGTTATAAATCCAACAGACGTCTGATTCCAGTAAACGGTGACTTGCTTGTCCAGACATCGTCAAAAAGTGCGTGTCGTTGGGAACTCAGTGCTCAAGTTCTACGAGGGACATCTTGCTCTTTCTAAGTTAAATATGAAAATCGCGTGTACCATTTCTCTTGTTTCGCGGAGTCGGGATGGAGCTGGTAGCATTGGAATTAAACATCAGTCCGAGATGGACAATAGCTTGTTTTGCAATCACTAAAGAATTATATAGACAAAAAAACATAATGCCTTGTTGTATAAGCTGGTATAAGATTTTATCTTGTTGGAATGTTTCTGAGCATATTCTACAAAAGTGGGAGTGGGGGATAGAGGGGTTAGGGGGCAGTTAGGGGAGGCGAAATAGGATTTAACGTATCGTTCAAATGTATTGCTTGTTTTTTACTTGTCGGACTAATATGGCTTTATAGTCCTAGCCGCAGCTTAATATGGATACCCCACTCAGAATCAGGATTCCTAACACGAGCCGACCAGTCCTTGTTTTTTGTCCAGTAATGTCGAGCGCCAGGCAGGGAAACAGCAAGTATCATCTTTAAACGTCGCTTGGTATGACGCGGCCGGGGATCGAACAACCGAACTTCCGTTGTCCGGACAGGCACTCTATCCACTGGGCCACGGAGGCGGTAGTTCGGTCTAAAGCTGTTTGTGTGAGGAATCCCAAAGTGACACAAGTCGCAGACGTTCTTCACTTCTGTGACAAACCAAGAAAACAATTCGTACGAAGTTTGGTTCAGAACCCATCATTTTGAGACCCGGACACGGCAGATTACGGGACGGAATCCTGCCAGCGAAACGCGGCGTTTTGCACCACTGAGCCATCCCCCCGAGTGAATTGTGTAGCGTCGATTGAAACGTAGATTCAAGATAACTTGGAAGTGAATAATAGAAGACTACTATCATCATAGTGGGGCTTTAAAACAATAGGTTGATGCCACAAACGTGTTTTAAGGGGACAGAGATCGTAGAGATCGCAAATCGTAGAGTTTTATCTCTTTGTTAACGAACAGGAGAATATGTTGCTGACAGACCGGGGATTCGAACGCGTAATATGCTGATTAATGATCTAATGAACGCAAAACTGCATAGCGAACTGCGTACAGCAAAAAGCCTATTTCTGTTATGATCGTTTTTCTGATTATTCCGCCAGCATTTCGGATTCATGTTAGTCAAAGATTTTGCGGATGACTTATGCAATCCAAGAAGAAAATGCGTTAAAATGCGCGACAGCGCAGCAAGAACTTCATTCGTGTCCATTGTTCAGATCTGCTGTCAAACACTCGCCCACATTATTACTGGTCCACTGTCACATCGGTCGACCTCACGTCTGCAGTTGGCGTCACAGCGTTCATGGCGACAGTTCGCCATCGCTGGTCAGGCCATACTCTGCGTTCCTGAGACCATTGACCTCGCAACTGACGCGGTTGTTGCGTCAAAACAATTCCTCTGAAAGGTCGTCTGGATCTGAGACTGGCATCACAAGGCGGTTCAACACTGTCTTGATATTCTTCGCATTCCTGCAATTGATGCTATTGTATAAGAAGCTGTATTTGCAAATGACGTACATGTATATATCCGTATGACGCAATGATGCTCTAGGATACGCGGATTATTGTCTAACGTTCACACCTGACCTAATTAATACGTATGCTTATGCAAATACTTAGGCATACACGCGAACAAGGATTTTTTTTTTTTAAATCAGTTTGGCCTAATTCAGTTTTCCTCAATAAGAGCCACTCTGTCAAAGCCATCATTCATTCGATATAAAAAAACACATCCGAAAAGTGGGGTACAAGGGGCGCAATTCTGCACAGCGTTTCTAAGACGACTGGGCCTACCGTGCCCGATCGCCGCTTTGAAAAGGCGTTGGAGGCCGAACTTAAATTAAATGGATATACAAAGAGTTTTCTTTGCGTTGTCAAAACACGTTAGTTAATAAAAACGACGCCGACAGTAGAAAAGCAGTACATGTTCATATTGCCATTTTTACGTTTGCTTAGAATCATTGGAACTGAGGTTTGAAAATGAGTGTTAGCATTTCTGCGCATGGGTGGACGAATTCACTACACATGCGCAATATAAATGGAAACCCGCGATAATGCGATGATGCGACATTAACAATACGTCGCAGTGTTGAGTTGTCGCGCATTGTAACGCCCTTGTTACACTTGTTACATGGGGCAGAATGCAAACACGCGATATATTTTGACCTTGAAAATGTCGCGTTGTCGCACTGTCTCCCTTTTGTAAAAGCAAACGTATCGTTCAATAAACAAAGGGACAAAAACCTGTCTATATAATGATCAGAAATACCCATTGTACGATTCCGACTATATCATCATCATGTGTTTATGAATCAGGATGAAATGCTGATGATACCAGTTAGCGTATCCAGTCTCAACGGTGGGACTCGTCACAAACACATGCAAAGGCAAATCAAATGTTCACCTGACAAGAATACGAGAAAAAGGGAATTGCATCGGACATAATCTTAGTCACTGATGCGTCAAAATGGAAGTGTCCTCCACAAGGCCTTGAATGATGTTAGCCTGATTGAGAAGGAATCATGCCGCTCGAAACTACGGCAATTGGTTAATTTTGACATTTTCTCCTTGTTTTTGATGAGAACAACAACGCGACAATGTCACTTCTAGGATTCAAATAATAACAGCATCTCGAAGGCGAGATTATTTTTCTTTGAGAGCACTTTGTTTACAAACCAAATCGGAAAGCAATTTCAAATACTGAATTTGCGTCATAAAGGTTGCGAAACAAGTTTGTTTCTAGACCCTAGATTATTTATAGAAAGTGTGGCAATATATTTTAGACAGAAACCCGGTAGCTTAACAGCTAAGAAAATGTATTGTTCAATACAGTAACATAGCTTGACATTTGTGGCTACTTCATCACGTTCTGTGACGTCATGTCTCCTGAGTCGGAAAACAACAGTGGTCTTTTTCTTCTTTGCCTGGAGAGTGTTGATTAAATATTGCTTACATGTCTGGACTGGTTCATTTTATTGTCTCTTATCGAATAGTTTATATTATATATAAACCATATTTTAATGGTTGGAGTAAATTTTATTAATGCTCAACATTATAACTGATTCCTGGATTTGACCGCCAGTCTACTCCATTCGATTATTTACAGGCCGCCATCATATAGCTTGAATATTCCTGGGTCCGGCATAAAACAGCACACAACAACAGCAATTAAAATATTACTTCCTTTAATACAAAACAGTTCGCGTGTATTTTGTTGCGTTCCGTTTCGAATAAACTTTACAGGTATCAATGTCACTTTATACACCTCTAACTTGAAGAATCCTCTGTGTATTCAGCTTTTTTTTCCCATGTCTTCAATCCTGTTTGATACGTAACATTTATTTTGGTTGGAAATGGACACGGAACATACGATAATTTCCGACATGTATGACCTCAGTGCTGCATGTGCAATAGCCCCCTGGATACCTACGGTATAAGCGTATCGGTGCTAATAATTAAATACTCGGAGTGGTATTGCTCGATGATATGTCTGGACTATGATAAGAGTTTCTGATAATTGTTACTTTTCCAACTTAAGCTATCACGTAGAAGGTGGTTTCGTGTAGTCAATCGTTGATTGGACACATTGTCCATTGTCCAAACTTCAGATGGCTTGGACAATCATTGGATGAATCATTGTTGACGTATCTCCACGTCTTGCCAAGACCTTAGAATCGATTCACACGTGCGCCGATCCCCAAGAATCCCATATCCGTTAAACCGGGCAAACAACGCAAGGACTTGTCCTGCCATCATCAGCAATCATCGCGAACAGGAGCGGGTCACAGCGTTTGATGTCCCGTATCTTACAACTATTTAGGTAGTGTTTGTTACATTATCAATACGTTAACTGTGATACGAATATATGGATGGCGTGCGAATCACTCACGTGCATGTAGGATCACTGGCGTGCGACCCATGGCAAGTCACGTACATGTAGGATGCCTGAAGTGCGAAGATCATGGTCTATAGGATCATTGGCATGAGAAGACGTCACGTACATTTAAGATCATTGGCGTGTGAAGTAGTCACGTACAACTTCCGGTACGCAATAGAGGCTGCGTCTCCGCTAAACAGAGAGTCACAATGTCCGACATGAATACACATTCGGGACATCTATGAGGGGACATACGGTTGAAACATGGACAGACAATCTCTGGTGTCATTGTAGTTGAAATGGACTCTCACCAGCCATATATCGGTGGCCTATAAATAATTGACTGGGTCAGGCAAACCAATGGAGACGATGACACGAAATCAACCAAGTCCTGAGCTTGGCCAGCCGAATCAATGAAGTCGTCGGAGGAGGAATAGTAGTAGTAGTAGGAGGAGGAGGAGGAGGAGGAGGAGGGGGAGGAAAAGGAGGAGTAGGAGAAGCGTGAGGAGGAATAGGAGAGTTGGAGTAGTAGCGGTAGTAGTAGTAGTAGTAGTAGTAGCAGCAGAAGAAGATATAGGAGTAGGAGTAGTAGTAGGAAGAGAGGAGAAGTAGTAGTAGTAGTAGTAGTAGTAGTAGTAGTAGTAGTAGTAGTAGTGGGAGGAGGTGTTGGAGGAGGGAGAAGAAGAGAAGTAGTATCGGTAGTAGTAGTAGTGGTAGTAGTAGTAGTAGTAGTAGTAATAGTTGTAGTAGTAGCAACAGTAGTAGTAGCAACAGCAGTAGAAGAAGAAGTAGTAGTAGTAGTAGTAGTAGTAGTAGTAGTAGTAGCAGCAGAAGAAGATATAGGAGTAGGAGTAGTAGTAGGAAGAGAGAAGTAGTAGTAGTAGTAGTAGTAGTAGTAGTAGTAGTGGGAGGATGTGTTGGAGGAGGGGGAAGAAGAGAAGTAGTATCGGTAGTAGTAGTAGTGGTAGTAGTAGTAGTAGTAGTAGTAGTAATAGTTGTAGTAGTAGCAACAGTAGTAGTAGCAACAGCAGTAGAAGAAGTAGTAGTAGTAGTAGTAGTAGTAGTAGTAGTAGTAGTAGTAGATAAGAAGAAGATAAAGTAGTTAGCGTTGGAGTAGTGATGTAGGTACATGTAAATATATGCATTGAATCATCATCAATCGTAACAGGGGCAGCTGAGGCCAATGTGAAATCCAAAGTCCCAATATGTGCGGCAAGACATTTCAGTAAAAGAAAGCTAACAGTGACATCCTCTGCATACACGATTCTCTTTCTCGCCTTCTGACTGCCTTGAAGCTTCTAGCTTAGGTCTCTGGGGTTTTAGCGAAGCCATGGTGTGTGTGCTTTTGATGGAATCCAATAAGACAGACGCGAAACAGTCGCTAATCATTTCAGATGATGTGTTAGAACCAGAAGTGGATACAACGAGGTTGCATATTCCACATACTTAATCTGAACAATTACGGAAGTAAAGCCGATCTCGGGAAGGAGATTGAGTGAACTGAAATCTCCTGTCTGTCTTGGCTAATACCGTTATCGCCCAAGCAGAAATATGAAAGAAAGATGCCTGTGACTGTACAAACCATTTTTCGAGCAAATAAAATGGGCCCATCTCAGCTCCGTGTCGTTCCAAACATTATTATAATCATGTCGCGAACACCTGGTGTCATCACTGATTTTTAATGATCCAATCAAATCATTTTCAGCGCTATGTTGCCTTTTATGGAATCTGTTTCGGCGAATGGTTATTCTCTGGCGATGCCTTCTTATATTTACTGTCTATAATGTCTACATCTCATAAGAAAACCCGCTTTTTGGTGAGAGACTTCTCAAATAAGCCTTGTCGACACATTTCAGTATTACCTATACATTCAGTATATTTGTCCAACAAATGGACAGAGTCTAGTTCTCATACTAATGGACAGATCTTATGACTACCTCAAATGAGAAATGTAGCTGTAGCTGTAGATGCAGGAATATCACTGCACATAAAGAGAAAGTGCATTCTTGGAAAGTTGAAGTCATCCCTCTTGTCATACAGTCTTGTGGAGAGTGTTTTGTCACTGTGAATCACACTGGTCTCCTTTATGTCTAGGTCAGGTGGGTAAATCAGTGGAAAGGAATTAGCTATAAGATGGTTATTGAACGATATCAGATCATCGATATACCAGAAGCTTAAGTTAAACTTAAGTAAAAAGTAAAACTGAAGCCCATTTCTGGTGTCCCCCGCCGTGATATTGCTGGAATATTGCTGAAAGCTGCGTAAAACCATACTCACTCACTCTTTTGATTTTGACAACACCAGCAGAAAATCTGATTCATATTGATATAAAGCAGCTGGTCAGCAAGAAGGGGAGCACAGTTGATTCCCATGAGTGTGCCACTTCTTGTCTAAATGTCCTTCCCCTAACCTTTGCATCGCTATCAACGAGGAAGTCCAGCATTTGACATATTGTTTTCTCAGTAAAGGTCGGATGACATTTGCTGAGATTTTGACAAACTTGTCCTGAACCTCTGAGGTTAGATATGTAACTGCATCCATGGTCACCACCTTTTATAGCAAAACCCACATGGATCAAGGAATACGTTTTGAATAGAATAAGTGGTGTACAAAGAAAAATCAATTGTTTTGACAGATTTAAACTTTGCTCATTTCAAAAATTGTAAAAAGTCAAGTACATTCTTTGAGGTTTTGAGAATCCGCATAGCACTAAGTCCTCTTGTCTCACACTCTTTCTCTGAATATAAAGAAAGTCCTTCCTTGATTGTATTAGGGATTATGGTTAATCATTTGACGGGACGGGGTTTGGTGCTATGCTTGCTGGACCCATGAATATATCTCTATTTGTACGGATGTTTATGGAGCTTTGGAATACAGTACAAAAGAAAGTTGAAATGTCTTCAGGTTTCAGAGTCAAGCCAAAAGTTGATAGTACAATTATGTTCACACTTTTGTGCATTCTACCGATGACAACATCACTCACTGACTTAGTGGAAATGGAAGAAATGGCGTCAATTCAGGTAAATCAAATTGTTCGTGGTCCCTGAATTTTTGTCATAAATGTGGGACATTTTTGGAAACTGCTTTTTTCCTGAGAATGTTACTTAATTTTAGCCATTTCAATACGTTTTGGGTTTTTTTGCTTTGAAAAGGGCCTTTAACCTAAATAGTCAAATTTGTAGAAACAGCTGGACGTTTTTTCAGGATTTAGATGGACGTACATGTATAACATCAGATCAAATGATATGACTAAACTTTGTAAATGTCACTAGATTTTTGGCTATATCATAACTCGTTCTTTCGATATGGCTATCTTGATATTTACGCAGTCTAATAGAAACCATTGGTTGGTTAACGTTCAACTCGTCCTACCTTTATTTGCAGTATGGGTTCATCTGAACTTGTCCAGGCTCGTCAGACAGATGTGTTGACAAACGGAGCTAATATCACATAAATTGAGCTGTCTGCAACCTCGTGTATATCCGCTGCTTGATATCTCTGTTAATATGTCAGTCGGGAGGACCTTTCAAACATTCTTTGAACACTTGACATATGTTGTCACCTTCTGGTGAAAGGCTGGGACCGCGGTTTTAGCATTATGATGGTGATGATTTTTATCAGAGTAAAAATATATAGTTACTGTCACTGCTTCAAGACATATAAAGGGAAGTGGTATAACCTAGTGGTTAAAGAGTTCGCTCGTCGCGCCGAAGACCAGGGTTCGATTCTCCACAGTGGTACAATATGTTAAGCCCACTACTAGTGTCCCCCGACGTGATATTACTGGGATGCCCCAAGCGGCGTAACATAATATTCATTCACTCACTAAAGACATGTACCATATTTCTCTGAAAGGAGGATCCAAGGAATTGTGGGTGGAACCACGACACATATATTTCAAAATACCCAGCATGTCCAGTAAACATATGGTTGTTTTTAGTAGGCTCCCGACGTTAATTTCCCGGCATGATCTGAAACAAACACAAACATACAATCACCACACGCACACAACACGCACATACAAATACACACACATACCACATCACACCACACCACACCACACCACACCACACCACACCACACCACACCACACCACACACGCACCACGCCCACCACACCACACCACACACGCACACACATACACACACCACATCACACCACAAATGCACCACGCCCACACATATACACACACCACACCACGCACACACATATACACACACCCCACAACACACGCACCACGTCAACCACACCACACACACGCCATGCACACACATACACACACACACCACACCACACCACACCACACCACACCACATGGCACCACATCACCTCACATCACACCACACCACACGCCCACCACACCACACACATATACACACACCACGCCACACCACACACGCACCACGCCCACCACACCACACACATATACACACACCACACCACAACACACCACACCACACCACACCACACCACACACACCATGGGCCACGCGCGCACATATACACACACCACAACACCACACAACACACCGAATATTAAATTGTCCGTAAGTGTTAATATTGTAATGTGCATGTTAGGATTGGTCGACGAGGGTATATAAAGTGATGTGTCAGATGGATCGGTGGGTGGATGATGACAGATGATCATGGTGATTAGCTGACGAAAGATGGACGGACAATAACAATATTTAGAATCGGTGGACGAGAATAGGTGTCGATTGATGCATAAGTGATTCGAAAAAAGAACCGCTAATCGTTAGATGTGTGAATTGAATGAAAAGAGTGGTGGTCGAATAGGTGGATGACGATAGTAAGACTGTTACGAACAATAAACCAGAGAGGCTGAAGATCTAATGGCGTGTTTAGCCCACTCCGTAACTACAAAGCAATGACGCACGTTGTGATTCATGGTCGCATATTATCATCGGCATGTATAGGACATCATTGTCCTCGTGTTCTTCTGATCGCTTCTGTGTCCGTTGGTGGTACTACTAGTACTCTGAGAAACCGCCAAGTGACCTCAGGTCAGTTATCGATATATATATACATCCATTGGCGCATCGGGTGGGTTTCACGTTGATTGTATCAATAACTCCTGCAATCTCTAGGTATGATGTATCCTAAAGAAACAAGATTAGGATTGTGGATGTTTTCGAGATTCACATAGATTTATTACCCTGTAATGGCTTATTGCTTAACCGACAACTTGATATTCAAGTGAAACACTGACGGTTGTGCACAAAAACAGACTGAGTTACGTGACAAGGGACAATATTCAGGAACAGATATAAATGCCATCGTTTAGACTGTTGAAATTCGTCATTCTTTTCACAGTATTTTTGTGCCTTTATGCACCTTTCGGTTTGATTTACGTCAAATGATATCTCTTTCTTTTGACAGTTTTGTTTGTGCTTCTACACATATTTCATCCTGACGTACGTCAAAATGTATCTCCACACAGATTGCTGAACGTCTGTCACCAGAACGTTATTTTATGATGCGGTTGTACGTTCGAGGCTGGTTGATCTAGGCAACTTCTATATCTGCTTCTGTAGGGATGATTTCACTGGGAGCAGTAAAGGTCGGTTAACAGAGTCTCAGTTTTACTGTGTACAGTTCAAACCCCTATGAACTAAAAATGTTCTTCATTCTTGGAAGATTCCCAGTAATAGAAAAAGAAAACCACTTTCTGTGAATATAAACTTAACATAACAGACAGCTCGGCAGTGTAGGGAATTCACAAGCATACAACATGAACGTTCACGAAAACCTATTTTATTGATATACAGTTTTCATACCCGAACATTGTCGAAACATTATTGTTCCACCAGCATGTGTGTCGCATGAAGTTTAAAACCTGACAGACTTTTTGACCAATTGATTTAAGCATCTTACTTGAGTAGACGTGGCTGTTTGTGTTAACAAAATATCACACAGAAACAATAAAAGAATGGAAAAAAGCACATAAATTCAGAATATGAATATTAAGTATCCGTTTGTAGTTAGATAACATTCTAACATTCGTTGCTGCAAGAACCAGGATGTAGTTCACGGAATCCCTGACATTCTAATCATGTATTGTTTTCCCTTGTTGCATGTATAATAGTGTCCCTGAGTGTATTTACAAACATGCGAGTTGCCTATTAATCAATGTATTACACACGAACATTATCTTACCATCGGTGTCTTCAATAACTACACATGATAGCCGACAGTTGTTTTATCTTAAAAAACTAACATTGAATGTCACCGAAAGGAATGAAAATATAATAATTTGAAATTCTTTTATAGTTCAACTGACCTTTATCATTTGCAATATGACGGATTGATAATTTAATTGATAAAATTGATTGTTTTATTTGATGGATTGATCATGAACGTGCAGATTATGGTAATGTCATACACGCTCATGATATGATAATCTGAGGGTCACAAGTGACACTGGGAGTGATATTGCATTATCTTTCAGCCGCTTTTGTTCCAGGTTCAGACTCGATTATTTACAGACCGGACTATGGCGTTTAACAACATTGATTTTCACTAACTTGCTGATTGGCCTACTTGATGTCGTCATCCGTGTTCTGTTCTGTTGTTTTTCAGAAGTATGTTACAATTAATTATTGTAGTGTTTATAAATCTGAAATAATACCCAAAATCAGCGTCAACCAAATCTGCTTATAAGAATGATATTATCTTATCCAGAACTGCCATTGTCCGCTGGTAAAGTATATTTTCCTCACGTCGAATAAGTGCTACATTTTCGTTTTGAGAGAGCATGATAGATACATGAGGATATATTGAGACCGGACTCCAACCGCTATTAGTGTACATGTACATAACATGTACATGTTGATGGTTTGACAATTTGGGAATCTTGAGGGAACATACTTATAATAACAGCTTATGTAATTCGTTATGAAAATCACATATGATTAACATATGATACTCAATCATCAACTGCATTGCGGTTACAGAGGAAATTATTGTTCGGTTTTTACCTTTATCCAACATCAGATCATAGTACCAGCTCGACAACGTGTGTCCTTATTTTCTAAATGTTAGTGGTCCACACAGTTTTTCATGTTCAGTGATCGGTGCCTAATATAACCCAATTCATTCCCATGTTGTTTATTCCACTTGTGCTCGTCTCCTTATACAGTTAGAAATCGTACCTCTTATCATACAGATTCATCTTCAAGATAAAGAAAATTAAAGTATAAGGACACATTATCATGTGAGTATTATAAAGAACTAAATGATATATTGTTATTGTATCAAGTGAAGTTATCAACTGATAATAGTTTGCTATCCGTAAAGAGTGTCGATATCTCTGATTACATTTATCCAGTATTCATCTTGCACGCAACACAATAAGATACACCGTCATTCCAGGAAAAGAGATGTGACAAACGGCACATCACATTGACTCAATCTCTGTTTGATGGTCTCAGATATAGTCATTGTGTTTGTGGGATTTAACAGATATCGCATGTTGCATATCTTTGTTGATGATAATGTCTGATAATGTGATATGAGCTTATTCTGTTTTACGCAGAAGTTTAGATTACGATTTTATTTTCATGTAAACGGCAATTTTATGAATATGATATCTTGATTAATGATTCCGTTGTAAAAATAGTGTAAATGTCGTGTTTATATCTGGATGGAAATCACAAAGTATTCTCAGGGCATTGATTGATTTCAATTTCATACAGCAAATATTGTATTGAACGTTTCAGAGAGTTTGGTATCACTATGCAGACAAATTATATAGAAATGATATTGTTTTATACTGATCCTAGGTCCCTTGCTTTTACTACATGTAGAATATAAAATTTACCCAACCGGTTTCACGAATGTGAATATAAAATTTACCCAACCGGTTTCACGAATGTGATACATTCGTGAAACCGGTTGGGTAAATTTTATATTCTACATATAGTAAAAGCGAAAAAACCTATCCATATTCATGAGAAATCTCTGCGAATAACAAACTCGATCACCATTTCCAAAATTACACTTTCTCTTTGCTATTTAACTATTGATCACATCTTGGAATAATTACTGATTCCGTTCGCGGACTCAGTATAAAAACAAATGTCTACAATGACCTTCTTTGTTCTACAATTCTCGCCATGGTCATTGTAGGAAAAATAATTATTTCCCTCTGGAAATATTAATTGTTTTTGTCAGAAGCATTTTGATATATATGTTTTCCGAAGACGTGATTAATGACTGTAAATTAATTTGGGAAGAAATCAATTTTACAAAACCAAGTATAATGCCACGTCAGTCGTTAAATAGATACACATTATCTGTCAAATATTACCGGATTAAGTGTAAATAGTGTGTGACGTGTCGACCTCCAAATTGAAACAATTAGTTAACCAAGAAATCTATACGTAAAAGTGAGTGAATAACCCAGCAATATCACGGCGGGGGACACCAAAAATGGTCTTCACACATTGTACCCATGAGGGGAATCGAACCCATGACGAACGAACGCTTTCACCACAATGCTACTCCACCGCCCCCTATATGTAACAGAATTCAGTGTTAAACCAACCAACAACAAAGAACTGGTATACAATCAACACAAAATTAACTAGAAATACAAATCAATACAAATTACAGCAAAGTAATAACAATGGAAGTACACCATTGAGTGGCGGTACAAACTTCAATGGCAGTACCTAATACAATAGTTGTTACAGCAATCAGTCAATGATCATAACATTCACCTGGCAGCAACAGTGGTAAAGCGTCCAAAGAAGGCCTAGACTGGATATCCAGGGTGAAAGCAATGATCTTCACACAATCACTGGTCTTGATGTAATGTGAGATGGGAGAGAGAGAGAGAGACGCTCTCGCCCCTTAATATTGTCTAAATCCCTTCTAGAAGGCTCTGTACCATCCTGGATCAGTCTCGCTGTTTTAGAAGATTCCAGATTACGCTTAACTCCAAAAGCATCTAAATATAGTAACACACCACTGCTTACATAAGAAAGTAATACATTCCTGACAACTAATTATTGTCAAAACACAATGTTATGAACTTCTAATGAATTTGAACAGAAACATTGTAATATTTACAACATTGTTGAACAATAAATTACACAGAGTGACAGATTAAATAGGTATGGAGCTTCAACAGTTCTTTTCACAGACCAAGGTGATGAAACAATACACCTGACAAAACAATGAACAAGCGCTTGTGTGAGAAACATTTCAGCCTTGCCCATAGACACCGATGACACGTTTGTGGATGCGTGGACACAATCCCTTAATGTAACGCTTTTCATATCAACAATAGACACTGTGGAAGTAATGTAAGTGTATGCTGCAATCGAATTGTTGATAAATGGTATTGGAGCCCTGAAATCTTCTGGACATTTCACTGCAAATGAATCTATATCTTGATCTGTAACTTTTTCTAAATCCAAATATGTAAGGAAATATATATTGTAGTAATGTTGCATTGTTGCTTTTTTTCGACATTCTTCAAACCAGGCGGGTAACTATATTACGTTATTCGTTAATAATACGTAATATTACGTCATAGTCTTCTAGACTCACGTCATACAACAGTGAGAGTTAACGTACATAGTGAGTGGTCTGGAAAATTACTGATAACGTTTGTACAATATCGATAACGATTATGTATTTTTGGAGTTTGAGAATTTAATGAGCGGAAATGTTAACCTTTGGCACCTCTTGCTTGAGCCGTCGTTCCAAAATAACTTTCTGGGCATTAAATATTCAATAATACCGCATATCTAAAAGCACGTGTTAATATTCTAAATAAAACGATGTTACTTGCCAACAAGGTTAATCACTGCATCGTAAACATATACTTCATATCTTTTTAGTCCTCGTGTAAGGCAAAAATGCATGAATTGCTTTCATATTTTCAACAAAAACAGGGAGTGAGACATATCGATGTTGCATGATCTACAACGATAATATTGATACCAACAAATATCAGCGTTCTTAGTCGCTCGCATTATGAACCTGTATTGACAAGTCCACCAAGTACACAAAGACCAGCCATGTCGGGCCGGACGCGAATAATTAGCCGTTGGTTGTCAGTCCACAGGTGCAAATGAAGAAGACGTATTCATTATGATCGGTTCGATATCTGTCCACTTAGTTTGAACACTGGTTCCTTCATAGGCGGAATGATAGGTCTTTTGTAGTTGTTTCCTTAGGTACGAATGAATGAGTATGTTCACTGGGAACATGTCGATGGCCGGATAGAGTGTCCATCAAAACGATTCAGAAATGCTGGTAAGAACAGGGCATTTTGTGAAAATATGTTACGATGCAGAGTGAAATGGAACAAGATTGACTTGTCATCATTCCACGAATATTATAATAATCGAAGGCAAGGGTATATGTATACAGCTTACACAAGTTCATATATGTATGTAATCTATGAATACATATGTGAAATATTAAATCTACTCAGGTCTATATCAATTTATTTCACACACTCACATATACTGAACCGCAAAAGAAACGTCACATCAAGTAACATTGCATGAAAAGTTGTCATTTAAATATCTGGGTAATTCTTGTCAAAGTATCTAAAATTTAACATTACCTTGTCCGGAAAAATGAAATTGGATGATAAAAAAAAAACACCAGATGACAATAAAACCGATCGCACAAACGCATCACGCAACGGCCATCGTAACCCGATGCACGTGAGTTCCGTGCAAATTGAAATGCACATGCGTTCCCCCATTTCTTGCCCTATAAAAATCCACCCAGGTCGGATAACATTCATTCGTTTTTGAATTGCTACCACATGCAAAGATTGACAAGAAATCAGCGACACCAAGCCCTGGGACGATTGCAAGCTGGACAAACCACCCGGCAAGTAGCCAATGCATTTCAAGTCCACGTAAGGACCATACGTAGGCTCCAGCAATGGTACCAGACCGCCAAAACTACAGATGACCGACCACGTAGTGGAAGACCAAGGGTCACCACCCGACGTCAGGATCGTTAGATTGTGCGACAGCATCTTCAAGATCGCTTTATTACTGCTGCGGAAACTGCTCGACAGACCATTGGGACACACCAGCGACACATTAGTGCGGACACCGTGCGTCGACGATTGACGAGCAGACACCTCCACTATCACAGGCCAGATCGAGGACCCATTCTGATACCATGTCATCGCCGGGACCATCTTCAGTGGGCAACACAGCACCAGCATTGGCGCTAACAGCAGTGGAGAAAAGTCCTCTTCTCAGACGACAGCCGTTACTGTATTCAACAGCAGATGGCAGAGAGAGAGTCTGCTGACGCCGTTGGGAACGTTATTCGGATGTTTGTGTTGGGTGGGGTGGTCCGAGCATCATGGCGTGGGGTGGAATTGGTCTTGCACAGAGGGTCGGCCCTGTGGTTTTCCAGAACATCGGTCCAGGGAGAGGCAATGGTGTCACAGGAGCTGGGTACATTGATCAAGTCTTGAGACCACGCGCCATACCTCATTTGGCACGTCCCCGCAATAACGAGTTTAAGCATGACAACGCCCGTGCCCATACTGCGAGAGCAACAAAAGACTTCCTCCAGCAGAATGGCATCAGAACCATGCAGTGGCCTGCCCTGAGTCCCGATTTAAATCCCATTGAGCACCTGTGGGACGAGATTCAAAGACGGCTGAATAACGTCCGACCAAGGCCGACAACTGCAGCTGAACTGCGTTGAACGGCAGTCATCAATGCACATGGCGGACACACGAGATACTGACTTGTGATGCCATTTTCTAGTGTTGTGTTTCACTTTAAGAACATTTCACTTTAATTTCAACCAAGATGATCAGTTTTGCCAAGTTTCGTCTTTATAATATGTCTCAAAGGTCGCTTACAGCGCTTGGAAAAATAAGGTTTCTCATATACAAGGCCGTAGTTAACTTTTTGACAGGGGTGGAGGGGCAAATATTTGTACAAGTATCACTTGTCCCCAACTTGTATTTTCATGATTAAAATAAAACTGTTTATAAAACAATATATAAAAAAAACCCAGGGGAGCAACTGCCCCCCCCCCCCCCCCCCCCCCCCCCCCCCGCCCCCCAGTTATATATCTATCCATGGTGACGTTTCTTTTGCGGTTCAGTATATAACACTTAAACTGGCTAGCTGGTGAGTTGGGTTTAAGGACGATTCCTATAATATACTGTAAAAGTACTTTTTCAAAAAGCAAAGCATGGCAGTGACTTCCCAGTTAACATACATAGGGCTAATCTCCGATTCGAACCCACAAAATGGCAGATTAGGTTATCATGAATGGCTTGATATAATTTACAAATGACCAATGAAATGTGCACTTCGTGCATCCTACACTGCCACTTCTTGTTTCTCATGTTATTGTCTGTCCATCATGAAGTATAATTTCATCAGTGAAACAATGATAACGCGACAAGAGCAAAATTAAAACATGCTTAATTCTAAACATCAAACCATCGGTAGCTCAGTCTACAATATCAAACGTGATATATCATAAATATTCATACTGACAAACTTCAAAGGTCGTGGTATCATGACACAGAACCAAAGATTCCTTGACCTTTCCGGTACTTATATTCACCTGCGCACATCGTTTCTACTTTCAGCTGATTTACTATGGTTAATATGTGGAAACAATAGGGTTTGTAATTCTATATTCTTATAAAATTGATTTCTTAAGCCTTGGCACAGATTCACAGGTTGGTCAATTCTTCGTTTTTTTACAAGCTTTTTTCCATTCGTACAAGCACCTTGACATTATATAAATGTGCAGGCCTCCAGGAAGAGGTTTGTACAATCAACACGATCAGGGGGTTTCATATGCATGTATGTTGGAATCTGGTAACAATAAAAAAATACATAAAATAATAATGAATTTCTCTATTTCTTTCAGTTGAATATATCATAGTACATGCAATCAGCATTAATGGTAACTTGACACGCTCACGTGAAACTGATTTTGTGTCGTTATTTGAAACATTTTTATTTCATGTTGATGTCAATTACTGGAGATAGAGAGAGATGAAAGCTGTGTCTTCGCCTACGGTATTATATCGACGAAACAAGAAATACCATGTCACTAGAATACCATTTTTTTCTTGGACAAATCTTCCGGTTAAGAAAATTTGATATTCAAATAGTACTGAATGTTTTGTTGTTCTATATTCATTTCTGTAATTGAATCTTGGGCTTCGGGTATCATGGTGCTTAGACTCTGAGAAAAGTTTATAATTTGATACTTGTAATTTCAGCTTAAACACGCATCATTTTCGTGGCGAAGAAAGTAGAGTAACTGCCCGAAAGAGAATCAGCTCCGACTACTATGCTTCTAGCTTTAAGTGTCTCTAAAGAAGAAAATCATCATGTCTTTGGCTAATGGTGGAAAACAAATTACCAACGGCTTTTCAATGCGCAACGGTGTAGCTTTTGCATATGACCAAAACGCGTCGCGGTGTTGGCAACGGGTTGTAGTGGTAATACGGCGACGCTTTAGTATAAGAACAACTAGCGTCTTTTGGGATGTCAACGGGTTGTTATGGTAAAACGTTGGCGCTTTAGAAAGCGTCGTTAGGATGTGGACGTGTTGTAATGTTGTATACACGTGGCCGCAAAGGTGCGAAGTTGTCGTGGAGATATGATTTCACTACAACCACTGGACGTCAACATGAGCATTACTAGGGTCTTGATGAATCGAAGTGGTTGATGTGGGAAAGCGATGATACTTCAACATCTACATAGACATGTTTAATGGGCTTAACTGGCCTGTACCATTTGGCTCCTGCATCTGTACTTACTAAAGGAATGCATCATAAGTTAAATCCCATCTGGATCGTCACATTTGAAAATTGAAAGTTTGGGTACCAAACAGTCACAGATCAGAGGCAGTTCATGCAAGATGTGTTTCTATCAAAGAGTAAGGCTTAACTGGGTTCGAATCTGCTCTCATCGGACTGTCCGAACTGCAACGTGACGGGTTGTCAATTTGTTCCATATTATGTGATGTGGTATCAGATGAGGCCATTCAGACCCCGGGGCATATATTTAATAAAACATTCACATCCATTTCACTCTCCTCATCTTCCCAGCTCAAGCAGCCTCAACTGAAATGACTTGAGGGTTCCGTAATACTCGAGGCTTCATTTATAGAAATACTATTAACGTTACACATAATTGTTTTTTTCTAGGTCGACATCACGTCGGATGATTCCAGCATCCCAGTACCTCGCCACCATTCAGTGATGTGAGAGACAAGAAACAATGTAACAAGAACCAAGGTAAACAGTGTGATTTATCGATTTATCGATGATCTGATATCGTCCAATAACAATAGCCAATTCCCTTCGATTGATTTACCGCCTCTTCTGTTTCATATTGAGATTATGCATAAAGATTCAGAGTGACAAAACACTCTCCACAAGACTGTATGACAAGATGGATTACTTCAACTTTCCAATAGTCAACTTTCCCTTCATGTCGAGCAATATTCTTGCAGATCCAGCCTTTGGTGTCAACATTTCACAACTTTTGAGATACAATCGAGTATGCTCTTTCTACCAAAGTTTCAAAGAGCGTCATACGACTCTTGCTCAGACGTTGTTTGATCACGTTTACAACATTCAAGGCCTCAGTAAAGCTTTCAAAAAGTGTTATGGTGAAGCATCAGTGACAAAAATGATGTCCGATGTAATTCCCTATTATGAATCTTGAATTTGTTCAATGCAATTTGCCACACCAAGCGGTTGAGTGAGTGAGTGAGTGAGTTGGGTGTAACGCCGCTTTTAACAGTATTCCACTTATATCGCGGTGTGTCAGCTTAATGTGGGAGGAAAGCCAGAAGTGATGCAGGTCTCAGACGTTTACCACGAGCACGGGTATGGTGCTGACAAACCTAGAAACATAATCGTTGCGAACCGGGATTAGAACCCACAATCATAGGTTTCTGGCGTGCCCAAGGGACGCAACTCTGCACAGCAATTTCGTTGCTTTAGACGACTGGGCCACCCGTGCCCCCACCAAGCGGTTGAAATGTCACTGTAGAGGACTTACTTTCACAACAGTCATGTGATTTGGTTGCTTTCAGATCATTCGTTGTACATCTGATTTGAAACATTCTTAAAATTAAAACTTGCATTGATAAACCATTAAAGCAATTGAAAAAGCAGATCTCTCACAGTTAATCTCTCAAGACTTGAGATTACTCTTAGAGTGACCAAACATTAGGACCGAGACCTCCCAACTGCTCTAAAGTCGTCTAACCTCTACAAAATAGCTGTTACAATAAACTTCATGCTATGGCAACTACACTCTGACATTTATGTATCTCTTAGCTCAGATGGGCACGGGTAGCCCAGTCGTCTAAGGCGCCGCTTTTGGCTGTGCAGAGTTGCGTCCCATGGGCACGTCAGAAACCTATGATCATACATTTGAATCCCCTATTATGTCTCTAGCTTGTCAGCACCATACCTGTGCTCGTCGGTTTCACCAAAGTGATAAAGATCTAAGTCCTGCATCACTTCAGGCTTTCCTCCCACGTTGAGCTGACACGACGTGATATAACGGGAACACTGTTAAATGTGGCGTTAAACCCAACTCACTCACTCACTCACCAGCTAAGAATTGTTTATGGACCTAAGAGAATTCTGAGTAAAATTCTGAGGATCTGCTCTAACAACGGCCTCTGAACTACAACTTCGTGAATTATGAACATTTAATAAATATAGAAAAATGAATCACAACTTTTGTTGCTGAGTATATCATACGTTTTCCCATGAAGATAGATATGTCGCGGGGAAGCGAAGGTGTTGCGTTGACCTTCTACATGTACACATATGTTCACCAACAAGTCGAAATATTTACAGCGGTATCTGGATTTAGTAGGATTTAGGTCTTAAACAGTTTTCCGTTCTGGAAAACATATTGCTGAAGACGTTTCTGGTTTATTCCCCGTCCTGCCTTCGTTAGTTAATACAGGGGCAAAAAGTGAATTGTTGAAGGAGTGTGAAGTAATCTTACAAATAACAAAAAGTGCTGCAATATCCATGTATATCCAGCTGGTGTTTTTGTGTGTGTTTTTTACTATAATATAAGATGACATTATATGAGTCTTTGTCTTAATGAAGCAACCTTGTTTCTCAACTATCTCATATTTATATTTGGCAGTGATTTGTTGTATAAAAGTACTTACTGTGTTTTTATTTCCATGTTCTTGTCGACATGTGTACTGGTTGCATAAACATGTCAATATAGTCGAGCTCACAGTTCCTCAATTTGCTGTACAGGGATCTGGGAAGCGTTGGACAGCCTCCGTACTCTAGTGGTAGTGCACGGAGAGCAGGAGGTCGGGGTTTTGATCTCCAGCCGTTTCATACCAAAATACGAAACAGGTGGTTCTTGCTGCTACTCTACCTGGTGCTCGGCTTTAAGGGGGGGAAATAAGGACTGGTCGGCTCGGAGTCCGTTTACTGCGTTACACTTGTACAAACACACACACACACACACACACACACACACACACACACACACACACACACACACACACAACACACAAAACACACACAAACACACACACACACACACACACACACACACACACACACACACACACACACACACCAAAGTGGTAAATGTCCACCCCCTGCTCTATATTTGTTTGTCTTGATTAAATGACTATTGCTTTATGATCACGTAGCGGTCAGAAATATTCTATTCAAATGTGAAGTGTGTCTCTCATTTGACTGCAATGACTCCAAATGTAATGAATTCATAAAAATAGCTGAGGGTCCTTTTCCAACAATATGATGAACTGTATTAAAAAGAATAGTTCGAGAAGCATTTCTTGACAAATGATGACAAATTAGACACAGTTAATGAAAACAACTTCGTTATGTTACTGCCAAGCAAGGACAACAATATGAGGATCTGTACCGAAACGTCTAACGGTAAAATAAAGAAGTTGTAATCCATAAACTGAGTCTACTCTGTATTAAACAGGCAATACGTTTCATGAGTATGGCAGCTAGACACATAAAGCATCATTTATTATATAATCTGAACAAGGAGAATCACGTAAAAGAAATCTAGTGGAAGGCGGACAATGCCACCGGACTGCCAGCCGCCACATCAGTACGCCCATGGACATGTGGATTTCATTAAGAAACAGATGTCAACACCTACAGTGTGTTACAAAGTGCCTCATTCATGGCCACATTGACGATAGTTTCTATTCTAATTAAATGAAAATGCAAACACAATTCTGTTTGATGTCCAACGACATAGGACTAAATATCACCTTGTACAACTAGCCATTACAAGGCCGTCTCCGCCGCTGAAGGTAACATCGTTACCATTGTCGACAGCACCCAGATGGAGGTAATTGCCACGAACATTTTCAGTTCGACGGCAGTGCTTATCTACAACACATACGCCCTAACTGTAAGGATTAACATGTTAACCTATGATATTTTTTTCACAATTATGTCTGATAAAAAATATTCTAACATTCTTGCTGATTGACATGGAAGTGACTTTAAAAGTTCGGATTACAAAACGTCACAACTCTTTCAAATGTAATTCATTAGAAAGCGTAATGTCGCTTTTATTTACATAGCTGCAAAAGAAGGTTGTTTTTTCACTGTATTACTGTATTGCGACGTAAACAATAAATGGAAGCTTCACAGGGTAGTAAAATGGCGTAAATACATCACGCATGTGTAGCAGGATGGATATGAGAAGTCAAGATGGAATATGGTCACTCAAGTGTCACTTAAACAATTGACTTGCCTTTTCATGTGTTTGTCACGGGTGCCAATGGTGGCACAGGATACGCTCACCTTTTCGCGATCACCTGGTTTCATCACTATGTGATAGTGATTTATTAACACGTGCTCAGGATATAGTCGAATTGTACAATCGACACCTCTGCTTTATGCAGAGATTTCTATTGAATATGGAAAGGGTTTTGCATATGTACTTGTAAATAACAAGCAAGTTTTCACACTTCACGCCGCGTTTAGCAATGTTTCAGCAAAGTCATTGTGTCGTACGCATGTTGGGAATAGAACAAAGTCCTTAGGAGTGACGAGCGAACACTTTAATCACTTGCGTAAGTCCGGACAAGTTACAGCAGCCACACACACGTGCGTGCAGGTCGCTACGTCCAACTTGTGACCGGGTTGTTATTTAGCCTTGGGACCAACAATGTTAACGGGTCCTTACAGTATTGTCACCACCCCTAGTGGACTTTACATACACCCTGTGTCCGTTGGCAGATGACCAGATTGTGGAAACACGAATACGTACATACACCCTTGCGCAAGTGACTTCCATGTAGTTCAAATGTGCCTCTGTTCACCCAGCAGGGAAAAGGTACCCGATATGTGAGGTGGCTGTAATAACCTCACAACAGCCTGGGTTGTATACTCCCCAGGGAGTTGAGAATGAAAACGGGAATGTGAACGGATCCACTGGTCGGGGAACAAATAATACTAGTACCTGGATACTTTCGGTATAAATGTTTAATGCGATGCGATGCGATGTGATGTGATGTAAATATAAATTAAAACATTTCCAAACCATTTAGGCGATTGTTACATATAATCTGTGATAGTACATATGACATAAGTTCAACAGAAATGGGTTAAGTTTGTTTTTATTCTATTATGGATACATTTGTCACTTCCAAATCGCCACCTGCTACACCTATCAGGGCCAGACATATGCTAATGTGTCTTGCAATTGGTTATCAGGTCGGTTTTTTATAGAACACGGGAATACGCTGAGTTTTCATGAATTTTAGACGCTGTGATATAATTGAAACACTGTGAAATACTGCTCAAAGTGTTGTAAAACCAAACTCTTGATTTGAGGAAAATCAATATCTATGGCTCCGTTTCAGAACTTCTCTGTTTTCGTTATTATCATATACTCTTACATACACGTGTCAACAAGCAATTTATTGAACCACATTTCGTTATTCATTTTTCATCAGTCGCATTTTAGAGACGAACGACGAACAAACAGTTCGTTATTCGTTAGTCGTCATTCGTCTTTCAAACGTTTACCAATAGGTTTGTACTGATAGTGACGTTGTTTCGATATGAACTAACACTTTTTAGTCCCATTACTGGTGACAAATGTATGTCTATGGGCGGGAAAAGTAATTCGTCATTCAGCAGTGCTACGTACCCGTAGATCGTTATTCGCTTTACGAATGTTATATGACGAATACTCTATTAACTTCAGGCTATCGGCTATGTTTCCACACATCTTTAACTTTCTCCGAAGAAGAAAACACATTATATATACATGTTGTTGGTTGTTTTTGTTTAACGGCGCACTCATCAATATTCAAGCTATATGACGGCGTTCTGTAAATAATCGAGTCTGGACAAGACACTCCAGTGAATGACATCATGAGCATCGATTCACTCAATTGGGACACGATGACATGCATCAAACAAGTCAGCGAGCCTGACCACCCGATCCCGTTAGTTGACTCTTACCACAAGTATAGTTGCCTTTTTCGACAAGCATGGATTGCTGAAGACCTATTCTACCCCGGATCCTCACGGCTCTATCTTCATGTAAAGCATTCGGAGGTTTAACATTCATTTGAATGTGTACACGTTGTGTTATGCCACAGTTAGTAATATCCAAACGCAATCCCGGTGACGTCTAAAAACCCTGCGTCAAGACAGGACTAACCTGAAGTTGAAAGCATACACATCAACGTCGTAGAGGTTCTACTACACCAAATCAGAACCAGTTTGGACAGTGCGGTTTTCGCAGGGAGCCTTCAGTGCAGATCGAGAGATATCTGCAGGCTGTGATTGGAGGATGTTCTGTAAGATTTTTATGTCTTTCAAATGTACATCCATCCAATTATTAAAACTGACTATGTTTTTCTATATTTAGTACTGTCTTTTTCAACATGATGACTTATGCTGAATGTGACCACAGCTATTTTTAAGTAGGTGACATTTGGTGAGAAACTGGGGGTGGTGTGTTTAGCTTCCTGTACTCGGAAAAGGAGCTGGCTAAGCTAGTCATTTTTTATGTTTTTTATTGCTGCTCTAAGGCCAAACTGTGCACACACGTACAGGTAATAGCTGTTGAATGCTTAGTTATTTTTTTTTAAAATATAACGTTACTATAGAAGTCTATGGGAAAACATTTGGTTGTGTGTAACCTAGAGGTACGATATAATCACCCTGGTCACACATTGATGCTGATGACCTACACTGACTGAAACATTAGGGATATAATTCCCCAGGATATTTGACTATCGAAATATGGGACAAACGTACAAACGACCTTCATGTATTATTTACCAATTTAAATTATTGGCAATGGTAAGTAAATATTTTCGGTCTTAGTATCATATGTCCACCTACTTACGCTATGCATTTCTTCAAATCCTTTATAGATGCGATCACATTTATCATATAACGGTTATATATCCATTTGACATTTAACATTAAGAACGTACAGCTTTACCCTTTATGTCACTAAAACATGGATGACGTCACGTAAGTAATAACCTATGTTTCTTTAATACAGACATAAAGAAAACGTCGAGGTCGGGGAAATAAGAAATGTCATTTCGAGATGACAAACTGAGTTTATTGATGTATTAAGAAGGCACAAAAAAAGTTATACTGCCCCTGTGCATGAAATTGAGGCATACGTACAAGATTATGAAAATCTGAGGCCTCCATCAAGAAGGTGAAATTATATGTCTCCAGACAGCAATGGAACCGATGTTTCAGCTTACTCGTAATATAAAGTTTCACAACAATGTACATGGACATTTCGTACTCGGCAGTAATATTACCTATTAGGTGACGAGTGAAGACTCTGACACAGATGGTGTTTTGATTCATTGTATATATCTAAGTTCAGAGTGGTGTGGTCTTAACCCGCTTCTAACAACATTCCAACCACATGACCACAGAGGAGACCAAGGCTTCACATATTGTACCCATGTGGGGAATGAAACCGTGGTCATCGGCGTTACGAGGTAATGAATTATCCACTTGATTATCCGCTGTCCCATACCAATGTTTTTAGGGAAATAAAGACAATGTCATGAATGTCGAGTAAACCTGGTTGAATGAGTATTGATTTTATGCCGGTTTTAGTGTTTTTCCAGAGTGAAAAAAATGTAAACGGTAGGAGTTACCTCCCCTAGGACAGGATTGTCCGGCTTTTAGTTTAGCGTACTTCCATATCCGGTGGTTGGCAAGCGTACAGTGGCGGCAAAATTTAATCATATCCCAGCCAAATTATCGTGAGGGAAGCGAATGTGCGCTTTAACTTGTTACCGAAGTGAGGAATCGAAAACATTCTAAACGATTCGAGGCTCCTCGGCGACGTTTCAGAATTATCACTGGTGTTTTTGTGAAAAACAGATTCCCGTGATCACTAATGTGCTACTTTTGAAATTCAATCCTTCGACTAAATATCCGATATCAAGATTTTTAAACACACAGTAATTTTGCTTTGCCTAAAATGATGGTATCACAGAAGAAGGAATTTCCAACAGAAATCAAAACTTTTAGTATGCGTGATGTATTTCGAATTTTAGTCGACTTCGAAGTGAGGGTTGAAGAGGATAGAAGAGGAATCGAAGAGTTTTGGTGTGACGAATTGCGCTTTTACATTTTACCTACATGGGTAAACAAATCCGAGCTTTCGGTGTGACTTGTGTCACCGACGTAGAGAATCGATGCAAAGTTCTCCCTGTGACGAACGTGACGCCCTACTTCTCCCCTTATCAAAGGAAATATTTTGGTTACATAGTATTTAGGATTACATATGTTTCATTGCCGAACATAATGTGTTTTACTAGGGCTGGGAAAGGTAACTCGGGTATTCGGGTCGGATGTGTACTGAGTAAGGACCCTGGTACTCACAGGACTACCCGGACCCGTGGTTATCACGTGATATATTGTTTAATGACATAAACTCTATGGATACATAGAGATTACTACACGAGTGCCTGTCAGATACCATTTATCTTACAACGAATTGTTTCCAAACGTATCTAACGAGTGAGAGCGAGTAAGCTACGCTTTGAAACAACGCGTTGTAATCTGTTTCTTACACACCCTAAAGTCGCACCTTTTTGGCATCGAATCGATGCATTTTGTCTGTTCCCATGATCGCAGTGGCGCATTAATACATAACACACCGGTAATGAGTGACGTCATCCGACGGACTGCTTACTATTCGTAAATAATGTGACCCTACACCTAAACCTAAAAACGTTTCCGCCATCTGTGGATTACAAAGGCGCCGATGATAGTGCAAACTAGATAAGATCAAAGAACCCGCATGATGCCGACTTTAAAAAATCCACCTAAAAAAAATTACCAAATATGTACAACAATGTTTACTGCCGTATGACATCACTGCCGGTGACCGACTGCTACAAAATGGCGTGTTCACTGACAACAGTGCGCGGGATTTCTCTAGGAGGATTTTCGTTGACTGAGGGGTGGTATATACATAAATGTGCCATGTAAGTAATCAGAAACAATTAGACAATTTGCGTACTGTTATTTGTTTTTATGTTTTCCAATGTAACAAAGAGAATTTGTCAGAAATAAAGATAACGCCGTTGTGCGTCACACAGGACGGGAACCTTTACGATTTCTGTTGAATATCCCTGATCGTTGTAATGTATATAATTTTAAATCCATCATTCGTGCTACAATACTCTTCCCACGAATATTCTCAAACGCGTCAGCCAATATATGCAACAATTAGATGAATTGATCTCTTAAAATAAAAGAGTGTAAAATCTGAATTTTGCTTTGTTTTACATTTCATCGAGTACAGTTTTCCGAGCACAGTGTTCGTTTCCACACCTAATTTATTTTGCTTGATTTCATCTCGATAATTTGTAGTGGTGACAAAGACCATTAGTCACTTGATTCTAAAGTGTAGGAGGAATTCAGGGATGCAGGTATCGCAGCTCAGTTTGAAACGTACGTGATAACCCGCATACGTGAAACGTGATTTTTGTCAACACTATCCAATATCGCGGAAATTGCACTACGGCGTTCGTGTTTGGGTATCTTCCAAAACATTCTAAACGATTCCAGGCTCCTCGGCGACGTATCAGAATTATCATTGGTGTTTGGGTGAAAAACAGATTCTCGTGATCACTAATGTACTATTTTTGAAATTCAATCCTTCGACCAAATATCCGATATTTAGATTTGTAAACACACAGTAATTTTGTTTTGCCTAAAATGACAGTGGATGATATCACAGAAGAAGGAATTTCCAACAGAACTCAAAACTTTTAGTGTGCTTGATGTATTTCGAATTTTAGTCGACTTCGAAGTGAGGGTTGAAGAGGATGGACATATATATCATCGGATCAAATGTTTTCGGACATCAAACGTTTTCAGACGGCAATGTTTATCGCGAATTACTCCCGCTATAACGAGGGTTGTGGTGTCAACAGACATTGTTAATACTCAGATGATGGCTTGATTTTTAGATAAAGCTGTCTTTGAATGAGATGTTTTACGGTTCTTGTGATTAGCGAATGTAACATAACACGGGAATATATCTATTAACACTCTAAAACAATTACGTTCAACAAAGACGTAGGTGGACATTCGACTGAAGCACGAGCAACTTATCAATGACTTATGATCTGGAAAGTAGTCCGTCATAATCTGACCTCAGGTCATCACCATGGATTAGCCAATCACTGGCCTGGAATTTGATCTCACACATATGTTTGATACCAGTTATCTCAAATGGGTTTCTCACCCACAGGTGTGTAAGAAACTACAAGTCTCATATGTTCGCCTTTCCTTCTGACTGTGCACCCATTCCTTCTGACCTTTATAGGTATGAATAAAGATCAAACTTCAGTCAACTTCAGTATATGCATGACCAGATCGTTTTATATGTGTATCTTAATACAATTTACCAGGGCTACGGTTAAACTAATCCGAATCGGACATTTCACACCCAAGTCTTGAGACATAACCGGGTATCCGGGTAGGGTCGGGCAATAGCGTGTTGGGTACCCGGGTAGTAAATTTGGACTCGTCCCAGCCCTATGTTGTACAAATGTGATTCGTGATAAGCGAACGTGCTTACCAATGTATAATATAGGTACAGCTGGCCCTGAGTACTGAACATGTACTATTATTGCCAGTGACAAAAGGAACAAGTCATGTATTTGCTGCATTGCTTTTGTGTGTTTTGGATGTGATTGAGACTGAACTCGACGGTTTGATGAACTGGTAATGTGACAATGTGATTCTGTGAAACAAATAGTGACACAAAAATGTGATATGGGGATATTAAACTATGGGTGAGTGAATGGGTTTTTTTATGATTCAGTTCATAATATTTATAAAGAAATACGAACATCTATGAGCTTCAGACATAAAACTTTACAGTTCCAAACACAACTCTTGACAGCTCCAGACACAACACATGACAGCTCCAGACACTTCACCTGACAGCTCCAGACACAACACCTGACAGCTCCAGACACAATACCTGGCAGCTCCAGACACTACACCCGACAGCTCCAGACACTACACCCGACAGCTCCAGACACAACACCTGACAGCTCCAGACACAACACCTGACAGCTCCAGACACAACAGCTGACAGCTCCAGACACAACAGCTGACAGCTCCAGACACAACACCTGACAGCTCCAGACACAACACCTGACAGCTCCAGACAAAACACCTGACAACTCCATACACAACACCTGACAGCTCCAGACACAACACTTGACAGCTCCAGACACAACACCTGACAGCTCCAGACACTACACCTGACAGCTCCAGGCACAACACCTGACAGCTCATGACACAACACCTGACAGCTCCAGACACAACACCTGACAACTCCATACACAACACCTGACAGCTCCAGACACTACACCCGACAGCTCCAGACACTTCACCTGGCAGCTCCAGACACAACACCTGACAGCTCCAGACACTACACCCGACAGCTCCAGACACAACACCTGACAGCTCCAGACACTACACCTGACAGCTCCAGACACTACACCCGACAGCTCCATACACAACACCTGACAGCTCCAGACACTACACCTGACAGCTCCAGACACTACACCCGACAGTTCCAGACACAACACCTGACAACTCCATACACAACACCTGACAACTCCATACACAACACCTGACAGTTCCAGACACTACACCCGACAGCTCCAGGCACAACACCTGACAGCTCCAGACACAACACCTGACAGCTCCAGACACTACAGCTGACAGCTTCAGACACTTCACCTGGCAGACTAGACACAACACCTGACAGCTCCAGACACTACACCCGACAGCTCCAGACACAACACATGACAGCTCCAGACACAACACCTGACAACTCCAGACACAACACCTGACAGCTCCAGACACAACACCTGACAGCTCCAGACATAACACCTGACAACTCCAGACACAACACATGACAGCTCCAGACACAACACCTGACAACTCCAGACACAACACCTGACAACTCCAGACACAACACCTGACAACTCCAGACACAACACCTGACAGCTCCAGACACAACACCCGACAGCTCCAGACACTACACCCGACAGCTCCAGACACAACACCTGACAGCTCCAGACACTACAGATGACAGCTCCAGACACTTCACCTGGCAGACTAGACACAACACGTGACAGCTCCAGACACTACACCCGACAGCTCCAGCCACAACACCTGACAGCTCCAGACACAACACCCGACAGCTCCAGACACTATACCTGACAGCTCATGACACAACACATGACAGCTCCAGACTCAAACCCGACAACTCCAGACACAACACCTGACAGCTCCAGACACTACAGCTGACAGCTCCAGACACAATACCCGACAGCTCCAGACACAACACATGACAGCTCCAGACACAACACATGACAGCTCCAGACACAACACCTGACAGCTCCAGACACTACACCTGACAGCTCCAGACACTACACCTGACAGCTCCATACACAACACCTGACAGCTCATGACACAACACATGACAGCTCCAGACACAACACCTGACAGCTCCAGACACTATACCTGACAGCTCATGACACAACACATGACAGCTTCAGACACAAACCCGACAACTCCAGACACAACACCTGACAGCTCCAGACACAACACCTGACAGCTCCAGACACAACACATGACAGCTCCAGACACAACACCTGACAGCTCCAGACACTACACCTGACAGCTCCAGACACAAACCCGACAACTCCAGACACAACACTTGACAGCTCCAGACACAACACCCGACAGCTCCAGACACAACACATGACAGCTCCATACACAACACCTGACAGCTCCAGACACTACACCCGACAGCTTCAGACACAACACTTAAGAGATTCAGAACAACACCTGACAGCATCAGACACAACACCTGAAGCTTTCTAACATAACACATGACAGTTTGAGATACAACTATTGCCAAACAACAGGAACAACAACTGACATTTTCAGAAAGAACAACTGACACCTTCAGAAACAACAACAGACATCTTCAGAAACAACAACTGACTAGTTCAGAAACATTAACGATTTAAGAAACAACTGACACAATGATGCCGTCTCGAGGAACAGGATTTCCTTAGTGCTTGTTAACATGACACTTATTTATATGGGATAAAAAAGACAAATAGTAGAGTACCAACAAGCTTAAGGGCTACATGATACTGAAACGCGTCTTCTGGAACAGATGCTACTTTAACGTAAGTAGTAACCTAGTTCTCAAATTTATTATTTTGATCTTAAGTCACACATCAAATGTATGCTGTGATCGATTTAGATATATATATATGTACTCTTCTTCTTCACCATGTACTCTGTTCAACTCTGCTCTCCCTCTATATATGTGTGTGTGTGTGTGTGTGTGTGTGTGTGTGTGTGTGTGTTTGTGTTGATTTCTTGATCCCAAATACAGACAGTCTATTGTTGGAACGACGTAACATGAAACTGTTTGTGACGTCATGAATAATGGATGACGTCTTTCTATTATTTGCGACCATGTGTTGATACGACGTAGTGTCACGCATGTTATCTTTGTATATTGGTTTCGTCATCTACGTTGTGATCGTGCACTTTGATAGCCGAATATGTTATCACCATGCACTGGTATAGTCACGTTGGTTATCATTGTACATTGGTATGGTGACATAAGATATTATTGTACACTAGTTTCGACACACATATCATCGTTCACTAGTATAGTTATATGGCTATCATCTCGCACTGGTATAGTCACACAAGTTATCACTGTTTACTGGTATAGTCACAAAAGTAATCACTGTTTACTGGTATAGTCACATACGTTATCATCATATAGTCACACATGCTATCATAAGGGTAACGCTATTTTTCAGGGCATTGTCATTTGCAGAAGCCCGAGGTCTTCCATTAACTGCCCGACGAAGGAGGGCAGTTGAAAATATCAAGGGCTTTGCAAATGATAATGCCCTGAAAAATAGCGTTACATGTACCGTTTTATAGCTTAAATGGATGGAATTTGTAATCAAATAAAAAGAAACAACACTACCGGTTTTGAAACATTTACTGCAATCAACACGAAGGTCACTGACCCACTTTTATATGGAAACGTCATAGAACAAACCAAATGACGTCATAATTGAACGTGACGTCACCTATACCTATGCTTTGACGTCACCTAACAACGGGCGTGATAATGGCCCGTCGTCAAACAATATGAGGGCATTATCAAGTTACAGTGGCCCGCTCATTTCGGATAACACGCGGGCGGTTTAATGATAATTCTATCCATTTTAGCTATAAAAAAGCAATATAATCACACATTACATGTTGATACACCAGCATTGTCACATATTGCATTACGTATTCACGTTACTGACAAAACTGCAATGACTTTGAGAACAGCCTCTTGTTGTTGGTCGCTCCGATGTGACGGTCACATAAACGCAAAAGTTAATATTATGGGGAGATACTTTCTTCTCCATCATGGTCGGTAGACAATTTCAAAAAATTATATAGAAAAATGGTCTGTTCAATGTCATAAACGATCCATCCTGTACCCATCAGTCCATATTCCATACGGACATTTGTTCTATCTGAACTAACAGCCTCCGTGGTACTTGCTGTTACCCTGTCTGGTGCTCGGCATGAAGGGGCTAAAACAAGGACAGGTCGGCTCGGAGTCAGTATACTGTGTCTGAGTGGGGTAATCATGTTTAACTGCGGCATGGTATCTCAGTGAGCAAGATGAACTATCTGTGACGTCATGAATACTTGACTTTAAATCGGCATCAGTCCGGACTAGTACAAACAACCACACACACACACAAACACGTGCATGTACGTCGCTATTTCTCTTCACCTCACCTCACCTTGATACACAGAATAGGAATAGAAGCCACAGCTGTATTCTTATTTATATTCCATTTAAGTACTTTATGAACATCTTTGCGTGATTACGCCTTTACGACATACATATAAGATAATGTAGCGATGTGAGCTTCTTTCATTTTTTTACTCAAGTACCTTATTTTCTATACATGTATGTGAATGTTAATCAAGGCAGGTAATGTACAATTACATCCAAAAACATTTAATTTCCTGTCACGATCGTAACAATCTCCTTTAACACCTCACTCATTACTCCAATTTCACGAAGAACTGCTGAATGTTAGTCGTTATTTCTGAAATCTGCCAAGTATTACCATATTCATAATGTTTTTATCAAACGTCAAATGAAGAAGAAAGTCGGCGTTGCCAACACACTGTAATAACGACGTAGAAGTGGGAAAGGTGGCAGGGCGGATGTCGTTCCGACAAAAGATGAACCTTTGTTAATTGTCAATTTCAGAGCGTGTGATTGGTATTTGATTAGCGATAAGGATTTGGACTGGCCGTAGAATGACACGGAAGCACCTGCTGTACCTACACAATTTCCTGTCGCACTCAAAATGTCGCCATCGGTGCATGTAAGTCGACTGACAAAAGGAAGCCTTGAACCTGGACTGTCTGTTTTCAAATGATAAACAACACTGATGAATCTGTTGAGAACTTCCTCAAGACAAAATTGGAGACATGTCGTCACACAAAAGAATGTCAACAAAGAGAATATGTGCGAGAAAAACAGTTAACCTTTAGTGTCAAACTGGGAGGCGCCACATCTGAACTTTTCTAGGAATATGTCAAACATACGCCATTGAATTAATGTCACAATTGTTTCCATCTCAGTTTATTGCTGTGAGCCGTATTAAAGTAATTGTGTTAATCGCCTATCGCGATTTGTTTGTGGACTGTGCAATTTTGTAACGAGATAAGATTTTTGACAGCAACAGCTACAAAACTAAATATATTTTTTATAGAAAAATATCTTGCAGAAATGTTTTTGCAGGCAATTAATTTTTTCACCAGACAACATTCACCATTGTATACAGAAAACTCGTAAAAGAGTTGTGTCCCTTCAATAGACCTTTACAGTTTTATTTATTCGTTTGGTGTGAATATGAATAACAGTCTAGACACTACGTAGAGGGCTACCTAAGCTACCGCACTAATTCATCGTAGAAGACTCTTAACCTTAAAATAAATACTAATTAGTCATAATATGTCTCACCTGCTGCTTGAGGCACACCTTAATTTGTCAATTTGACTTTTCTCAAATACCTGTCAGACATAAACTGATCTATTTGATTGATACTATGAATACTCAGTTTTAAGAAATTGAATCCATTTGTCTATAGCATCATGTATACTAAATGAACAGTTGTGTATTCCTTTACAATACAGCCCGAAGTACCGGCGGACAGAATACTGTGCAAAACACAGCACTGCATGAATACACGCCGTATGGATTCAAGGTACGAATAGGCATACAACAACGTATGCTGTTTAAGACGTGACTTACTGAATGCTGGAATATTACTAAAAGTGGCTTAAAACTATACTTAGTAATACTCACTCATATTTAGAGCAATGCAAAAAGATGCAGTGCGAAAGGATGACAGTGAATAACAAATATCCACAAGACTGTATGACAAGATGGATGATTTCTACTTTCCAAAAGTAAACTGACCCTTTAAGTTGAGCAATATTCCAGAGGTTCCAGCCTTTGGAGTCTATGTTTGTTTTTATGTGCTCTTTCTACTAAGATTAAGTGCGTCACACGACTCTTGTTCAAAAATGGCTTTGCCTCAGTCAAGCTGTTTTGTCGACATGTGGAGAACATTTCACTATTTGACGCTTAATACAGAAATGATGTCAGACGCAATTCTCTATTACGACGTTGAAATGGCAATCGGGAGAAAAGATAACAGCCAATACCCAACAGAGAATACCCTGGAAATACCAATCTTAACCCCCCAGTTCACAAAACGGACTTGTCCGACATTGCGGAGGTCAGACTACATTCAGGGATTATTCATCATTATTTGAATACGGGTAAATATTTTTAAAGCTTGTACATTTCATTAACATCCTAAAAGAGGATGTACATAATGTTGATATCTCATATCAGAAATAAACGACGTGTTTTATCGTACAATAAAACACTGCAGGGAGAATAAACAATGAGGATCGATTACTTGCAGTGTTTAGTAGTTTTAAACATGTAGTTATAGACTCTTAATTAAGTAGAGGATAATGGGAAATAACTTAAAATTGTAAGATATATTAGTTTCTAGTAATGTTTGTATGCTAATAATGAACGAATTGGGAACACATTACATTACATTAGTGAAGTATGATTTGTCGGGCAGCCAACGATCTTGAAGGGCGATATGTGTAAGATGGGAAATTTCAGACGTTTGTTGATCAGTGGTGCGTAATAACGCCTCGATTTGTCAAGCATGCATTCACTCGACGAGGCATGCTGCGTATGAGTCTCCCAATGGCGATTTGAGGGAATCTGTCCCACTCCTCTTGCAGCGCCTGGCCAAGTTCAGCCAACGTTGTCGTCGGCCTATGACGTTGACGCACACGTCTCCCTATCATGTCCCACACTCCCCTTGCACCATAACCAGTAAACAGCCAAATCTGTCATGAGGTCTCAGGTTGACATTGGCTTGACGTCATTTCCACGTCGCCAGACACGACCACGCCTATCAAGACGTGCAAAACTGAATCGGGATTCATTTGAAAACATGACACGTGACCAGCGACGATGAGCCCAGTATCGACGTTGTGTACACCATTGGGAATTTGTGTGTCCAAATTATGCTATTATTAGAAATAATAGGTATTATTATACAGCATGGATATGATATAAGAAAGCTTTATATGGAATTGTTGAAAATTATGTACAGGAAAACATTGAAATAAATCAATCAATACGTGCATTTATCTCAGAATCTGGTAGATTTAATCAATATGGACTTCTCCTTCATTATCTACTTATAATCAGATGATTACATTATTGCTCAACTGATAGTTTGCAATAGTATAGAATTAGTATTTTATTAATACTTATTTTGTATTTCAGCATCATTTAGATAAGCCATTGGCTTGTTTGCAAATCCAGTTCACTATAAAAAAAATATATCTTTAAAACACATGTAGTAGAACATATTGCAATAGTTAAGACCCGAAAAGAAGTTATGTGTAGGATCTTCAAAATGGTATCCACAAGAGCAGGTTGTAGAATCATGTTGGTGTTTGTTTTTTAACTCTGTACTCAGCCATATTCCAGCTATATGAAGGCGGTCTGTAAATAATCAAGTCTGGACCAGTCTATCCAGTGATTGACATCATGAGCATCGATCCACACAATTGGGATACAATGACATGGATCAACCAAGTCAGGGAGCCTGATCACCCGATCCATTAAGTTATCTCTCACAACTAGCATAGGTTGATCATGTTGATGGGGACTAACTTCAACCTGGAATCCCCACGTGAGTAAGTATGCGGCTGTTAGCTTTGTTTGATGTTTAACGCCACACTCAGCAATATCGCAGCTATGTGGCAGGAATCAAACCTGGGTCTTCAGCACGAAGAGTGAACGCTTCAACCGCTAGGCTACCCCACCACCAAAAATTCCCCCATGATAAAGTTGTCATCATGGTTATTGTTCAACTAGTTCAAGTGAAAATGTTCATACCCTTAAAATGTCTTTTCTTCCACTTCACGATGATCTCTGATGCAAAACTTCCCTGTAATTAAAGCTGTTCTTGATTCTTCACATCTGGAAAAATATGTTGAGGCTATTAATCATTCTCACAGAGTACAGGGAGTATATGAAATAAGACAGTGAGTCACATTAGCATACAAATTATCCAGTTAAAGTAAACATATTTCTACATTATATACATAAGCAAATACTAACATATGATAGACAGGCTACTTGTCATATAAAAATATAATTATACATTTACTTACATGTTGGCTATAAAAGTTAATGTGTCACATGTGACAGGCTTACATGTGGTAAATTACTTTAATACGTGATCATTGTAATATTCACATATTCCTTACCTTAATGTGTCACTTCAGCTGCCAGCATGACCTCAGCTGCAATCTCAATATTTGGCCAGTTTTGACGAAATGACCGATCGTGTTCAGTGTATAAGCTGGGCCTCGTCTCTAATATAACTTGGCGCAAGTTGACGACGCGCATAGAGAGCCGGGAACCAGCTTATGTCGTGTTAACCTGGTTCCCGGCTCCCTATGCGCGTCGTCAACTTGCGCCAAACAATAATGTGATATTAGAGACGGGGCCCAGCTTAGTGTTAACCCGGAACAAGCCATTTTACCCATATTCCCCTACGGCCCAGGGCGCCATTTTAGAACATGGATGTAAACAAACCTCGTGTATCGATATACACTGTGATTCTTGATTACGATAAGCTTACCTCGTGTATCGATACATTGTTCTCATTCACCTCCACCACGGAAATGCCGGCCGAAGTTCCTCTCAGCCATCCACAACGCGGAAGTCAACAGTATTTGGAAAGGCGATTGGCATTGCCAGGTACGTAGCAGGGCTTCGAGGCCTTATGATTTCTGTGCAGAGATCTTATGGAACGGATTGATGTAGATATTTTCCTGCTCTACATACTTTACCGTAAACGCCAAGGGTCCTTTTTTTAGTATTATGGTCAACTGTTTGTTAGTAAAGAGGCGTAATGGATTTGTGGTCAAAACAAGATGATCCAAATTAGATCCGCTTTTTTATAGATAATGAAGAAAAGTACCAAGATCTAGGAACGATTATTAACTCTTAACTTTCGTGGGATGCTAATACAGATTATAATTTACAATAATGGCCACCAAAGACTTTATTTTTTTTACGCTTAGGATATTGTTATAATTACACTGTTATGTCCTTGTTTTGTATAAGCTTCATAACTTAATCATTCAATATTTCATGGAATGACTCTGACCTTGGCGAGGATCTTTTTTGCAACAAGTGATTCCTTATGTAAAGTGTATGTTGAATGACCCTGGCTTTGTTGTCAAATAATTGTTTGACAGTTGTTAAATATGGGTTTATGTTTTATCTCTGAATGTTTGGGATGAAATATTTTAATAAGGACAGTTCTAAGTTGGAAACTCAACTGGGGCCTTTTCAATTGAATTCAATGTACAGCATGTACAGTTTGGACATTTCTCTAATGTGAATGCTACTTATGTTTGCAGAATGTCTGGATGAATGAATGAGTCGGTCATCTGCACAGCATCAATGGAAAAAGGGAAGCAATGAGGAACAAGAGAAGAGTAGCAGTGAGTGGTAAATATTTGAAATTATTCTGTTTGGTTCATCATGTTCATGTAGCTATTCTGCAAATATTTCTTCAGTTTGCTTGTTCTTTATCACCTGTTGGCATGGATGGCCTAATTATCAAAGGCACTACAACTTGCTGTGCATAGTTGCATCTCTTGGGCTTGACAGAAACCGATGGTCGTGGGTTTGAATCGAGGGTAGCATCATACACTTGCTTGTGGGTTTCATCAAAGTGGTAAACATGTAAGACCTGCATCACTTCGGGCTTTCTTCCCACATCAAGCTTACATGCCGTGATATAACTGGAATACTGTTCAAAGAGGCGTTAAACCCAATTCACTCATTTAACACCACATCCAGCAATAGTTCGGCTAAATGACAAGGATTATAAATTAATCAAATCTCAAATCTCAACTAGACAAACCAGAGATTAATGTTATGAGCTCGATCCAGACGCACCGATGATGACTGTTATGGACAACATCCCATGTTATTGGGTACGATTACGAGCTTTCAATGAGCCCACTTGCTACCTCATCTATTACTTTGGCTTGTATGGCAAGCATAGGTTGCTAGGAACATTTTTAAGAGATGTCAGTTAATGATTGTTTCAACTCATCAGCATGGAACAATATATATCTCAAATGTTTGGTATATAACAAAACTCAAAGATGATAAATTAAGTGAATTTGCTGCCTTTTATCTGTAAGTACATGTTGCAACAATTCTTTTCTTTTGCTACAATCTTTATACATAATTTTGCAGAAACTGAAGTCCAGCTTGAGATACCCGGATGACAGGTTGACAGTCTGGAAGGACCCTTCCAGATATCCGAAGTGATTGGCAGACAGCGATGAGGAGAGTCCTGTTATTTCAATGGGAGCCTACCGAGAAGTTATATGCCAATTGACACTGGGACACACTCACAAAGGGTGGTCAGGCAAATGTGAGAAGACCAACCAATGCCAAGTCGGAGTGGGATCCTTCAAGGACGTTGAAGAAATTATTGTCTTTGGCCATGTGGTAATCACTTGAAAGGAATGATGTTTGCGACTGCTTGTCTATAAATGTGGACCCAAACACCAAATAAAATGTTCACAATTCTACTAACACAATGCAACAGGGATAGAGCCCATCTGGCCTCCCCTCATCCTGGTTCCTGTTTTTCCATGGCAATATAGAAGGAAAAGGATGTTTGAGGGCAAGTAACTCTGAACTGGTGAGCATGGTCTGCTGATGCTTTCAAGTGAACAGTTATCCCGCTCTGTTATGAGTATTGAAGAATAGGAGGAAAGTGCATACATTATATGAACACTGTTCAATGTGTGATATATGCATATAAATAAAAGAAATTGATAATTTGTTTGTTGTTTGTTTCTTTAGCCAGCTGTGTAAATGGGGATTTTCCAATATTTTGCCTCAGTTTGATAGCCACAGTTATCGTATAAAACCATGCATTGCTTGGACATCTTTGGAATAACACATTGATCTGCTATGTCAAAGGTCAATGTCAGAGCCAGACAAAAAAATTGTTAATGGCCAAACTCTTCCTTAGGGCAGGGATAGAAGTTGGCAACAGGTCATACACTTACTTTTTATCCCCCGGCATATAATACGGGGGATATAGTGATCAGCCTGTCTGTCCGTCTGTCCGTCCGTAATCATTTCCTTTTCCGGGGCAGGATTCCCAAACCATTCAGTGTATTTGATCAAAACTTGGCAACTCTTATCAGGCACATACTGAAGTGGTGCCTTTTGATATTTTGGGATTTTTCTAATTTTAATTTTTTTTAATTTTTATGGAATGAAGTTGGACATAGACTCAATTGGGGATGGGGTTCGTTTCCGGGGCAGAATTCGAAAACCATTCAGTGTATTTGATCGAAACTTGGCAAAGCTATCATGCACATACTGAAGTGGTGCCTTTCAAATTTTGGGATTTTTCTAATTTTTTTTTTTTTTTTTTTAATGGGATCAAGTTGGACCTATACTCAATTGGGGATGAGGTTCATTTCTGGGGCAGAATTCGAAAAACATTCAATGTATTTGATCGAAACTTGGCATTCATATGGATGCGACCATGGTGGATCTTTTGTGGGTAAACAATGTATGCTTCTTAAAGAACATTCAACTGTTGACTCATTACATACAGAAATGCACTAGTGGTTACTTTACAGACAGCTGCCGGGGGGATATGCCATTTCTGATGACTTGTTCTCTAATGTGCCTTTTCCCGCAGAAGTCTTAATAACTCTTATACACATAGTTGTATATCATTGTCATATGTTTGTCAATATTACACTGAATGAAGCACTTTACAATTGTTTTTGAAATAGTCGCAACTGATATTGAAGGTCAAATTAGCTTTCAATGTCTTTCAGTAAAAATGTTCACAGTAACTGAGGAACAGCTCTCTGTAGTGTGATGAAATCTGGTACATGTCACCCTCAGAGTGAGGCATATTGTGTTTCAAACTTAAATGAAGCTGGTATGCTCATAACAAGTACTTGTACCTTTACAAATAATCATATTATCATCTCACTAGGACCAAAGGCCCAAGTGAGCACACAGTCGATGAGTTTATACTTTCACTCAGAATAATCTGGAAGTCTGAACATGAAATTAAAGGATATCATCATACATGTATTAGAACTGATGTTTGTTCATTAAACAGCTTAACATCTAAAAAGAATTATAGATGAAATTGAAAAAAATTGTCTTCTCCAAAAGTACATGCCCATACATCTCAACTTTAAGGGGATATTTACAACTAAAATGACACAGAATATTACTACAGCTATCTGATATGCCCAGGCTAACATTATTTACCAGAAATAAGACATCTCGAAAATTTGCATCCGGATACCTGCCGGATACCTTCAGCAATGTTCAATTTTCATGGTTAGTTTCCAATATATATTTAGGTGTTTCACACTTAATTGAACAAAATGCACCCCCAAATTGTGACATGTTTTTGGAAACTCAGAATGAGGTATCCGGTGCCGGATTCTTGGTATCCGGTGCGGATCCTTGGACACCCAGATTGAGGTATCCGGTGAGGTATCCGGTGCCGGATACCCGGATTCCAGGTGGCATACTTTCAGGTGAGGTGTCCATGCCGGATACCACGGATCTGGTATCCGGCAAGGTATCTGCCACCGGATACCCGGACGCGTTTTGGGTAAGTGTCCGGTGGTATCCGGCAGGTATCCGGATACCGGAAACTGCATTTTTTTTGCTGTGAATTGACGTCTGTTGGAAATATGACGATTTGTAATGGGCGACACGTGACAGTTGAGCATGGAGATGAGCTGAATATGGAAGATTTGTCATCGTCTGACCCGTAACTCGTACTACAGTAGCCTGATGACAGTTTTCAGCAATTTGATTCGCTGTTTGAACTTGATTTCCTTGAGCCTGGTTTCGGATCAATGGATTCTGTATTCATTTCGTTGATCAGGGACGCTTTGAACGGAATCGATCATATTGGCCACTGCACGTTCCAGCACACCAATAGCTCGTAGACGCTTCGCACGTTGCAGACGCGGCGTCGCTAGTTCATACACAAACAAGTAATTAAATCAAGTGAATCACAACTGTAATATAAGCAGACTCAAAAACAGTGTTTATTTGCAGTACAATACATGGCATGCCCATATATCACACTTCATTCGGAATGTTGCCTATTATAAAACCACATCAATAACAAGTGGAAGAATACAGTGCATTCCCTGTTGGCGGTTATTAATCCTTTGAATTAAGTGTCACTTACATCTAAAATATTAGCTACATTTGTATTTAGGTATGACCAAACAGAACTGAACACATTTCTAATCTTCCCTTTGGAAACCAAAAACCTTTTCAATTTCCATGAAAAAACGGAAATGAGAATACTCGTTACAAACGAAGTCAAACGGAAAGAGAAATAAGAAAGATGAGTTAAAAGATGTCATAGTGTAACAAGACAATTAATCCAGAGTAAAAAATGATTACAGGCAGACATATATCTTATAAACTTTGTCCTTGTAACTGAGAAGTTTGAGGGTAAAACTCGATAAACTCAGAAAACTTCAACCCTGCAGACAAGGAAAACAATCATCTTTCATATTTCACCAAAAGAATAAACGGTTAGTCCGTTGATATTCTTTACCCATATATTACCCAGCTTAAATGGCGAAAGAATACATAACATTTGAGGGTTCATTTTTACCCCCAAAACAAGATGTCACTGTGCAATGTTCCTGACAACTGTACACGATCTGTCAGTGTAAAACGATATTTTTGTGATTTGTGTTTTAGGTATACATAGATTTGTTGAGAACGTCACTGAGTGCATTTGAGCCTGTTTACTTGTCGAAATATTGTCCAGAATCATAAAGTCATTTGTAATATTTTGAGTTCGTGATTCACATGAATAATAACATTCCTTGAGACGATTTAGAGGATAGAACTTTGTTGGTTGTAGTCGTATATTCCCTTCACCGATTTTGTTATATCTGAGGTATAAAGAACAATGTCGTGAAATAACAGAAAGCATGTTGATACCGACGAAGTCTACACAGCAGCTCATAGAGCTATACGTTACGACAAGACATGTTCAATACATGAATTGCATACATATTCCCGAAAGAAGAAAAACCCTTTGGCAATCCTTATCAAGTACCACCATGCAATAAACAGCTTCGTCATTACAAACGTGCGTTCTTGGGTGGTTCAGATAAAAAGTGTTCTCAACAACACTTACAGACTCATACTTCGTGACGGATAATAAGGGAACGGTCATTCACGTCCTCCGGCATGAGTTTTTCTTGGTGTCAACATTTCACAACTTTTGAGGTACAATCGAGCATGTGCTTTCTACCTAGCTTTCAAAGGGCGTCTTACCACTCTTGCTTAGAAGGTGTTTGATCAAGGTTGCAACATTCAAGGCCTCAGTAAAGCTTTCAAAAAGTTTTATGGAAGTGTGTAATGCCATTTCCAAATTTGAGGCATCAGTGGCAAGAAAGTTGTCCGCACAATTTCCTATTTTCATTTGAACCACATGTTCCCGAGTTCTTTTTTCAGGTGAATAAATGACTTGCGTATTTGATAGTGATTCATAGACACAGGCTCGTGATAAAGTCAGAATCGTACAATAGACTCTGCTTTCGGCAGAGATTTCTTATGAATATGGAAAGGGTTTTGCCGCTTTTATTACGATAGGTAACATGGAGAATGTCTACATTGTTTATTATAGTAAGACTGCATGATTATGATCAGATGAAGGAAGGTATAAATGGAACGAGGTATGTCTACCGAAGTCAGAAAGTTGCTGTAACAGTAACAATTTAATGCCGATACTTTGTTGATTGCGTAGAAAATTATTTCATGAGAGACATAAACTTTGTATCAAAGTGAGTTTAATATTGTATTTATTTACACATTTATAACTTAAAAGGGAATCAAGAAAAGCAGCCCCGTGAGGATTCGAGTTACAATTCATCAGCAACCCATGCTTGTCGTAAGAGGCGATGAACGGGATCGGGTGGTCAGGTTCGTTGACTTCAGTCATCGTATCCCAGATGCGTAGATTGATGCTCATGGTGTCAATCACTGGATTGTCTTATCCAGACTCGATTATGAATGGATCTCCGTCATAAAGCTGAAATGTTGCTGAATTTAGAGTTTAACAACAACAAAATATGCAACAAGAAAAAACATAATACCCTCAAAGTAGCAACTGAGAAAAAACGTGTGTTGACGAAACCACAGCGAAAGCAATGGCGCCGTAAAAGGCTGTAGAAGTTTCTGCATTTTTTGTAAACGCCATGGCAATGCAGAAACGTCTACAGGCTTTTACGGCGCCACTGCATGTCATTGTGGCAAATTGAAAGATCATATTAATGGTTTAAGCAACGCCTCATTAAAACTGAGATAACGCTAATTTAACAGAATAAATGTATCAAAATCTTTCATTAATTTCGAGCCTTGACAACTGCCTATACGCAGCAGCCAGCAAGCTCAAGTTTGGATTCGAACTTGGATTCGAGGTCACGGAGTGTATCTGCTGATAATGTCAACACAGTAAAAGCTGATGAAAAGCGCGAAACTTGTCAGTTGTAAAACGCCAGTGAGTGAGTGAGTGAGTGAGTGAGTGAGTGAGTGAGTGAGTTGGGTTTTACGCCGCTTTTAACAGTATTCCAGTTATATCGCGGCGTGTCAGCTTAATGTGGGTGGAAAGTCCGAAGTGATGCGAGTCTCAGATGTTTACCACTTCGGTGAAACCCACGAGCACGGGTATGGTGCTGACAAACCTAGAAGCATAATCGGGGTGAACCGGGATTCGAACTCACAATCATAGGTTTCTGGCGTGCCCAAGGGACGGAACTCTGCACAGCGAATCGCGGCGCCTTAGACAACTGGGCCACCCGTGCCCCAAAAATGCCAGTGTCTTTTATTGTTAAACAATGATTGTAACTGTATTACATTGCTTATGTTGAGATTCCATTGCATTGTAATTGGACAATGATTAGTTGTCAGGAATGTAGTACTATTTAATGTAAGCAGTGATGAGGAAGTTACTATATTTAGATGCTAGTGCAATGTGTAAACTTCCGGAATACCATGGATGCATGTCAAGCGTTATAGAAGCATGTGGAATATTATGTGATGTGATGGCACTGTGTGGAAAGTTATGTAAGCGTGTTGCACTATATAAGTGGAGCGGGCGCATGCCTGTCTCATCTCACAATAATCTCACATTTCATTACATCAAGGCAAGCTTTCGTGTGAAGATCATATTTCCACCGGATTCCTAGCTTTGAAACTTTACCTCTGTCGCTGCTGAGTTTTCCTATCACCACTGTTTTTGTATTAGACACTCACCACTGCCATCATGTTATATATTGCTCTTGAATATTGTCCTACCACTATTGTGTAATGCCTTTGTAATTGCTGTGCAGTAATTTGTATTGATTTGTAAACCTGGTGAATTTTGTAATACATGTGTTGATTGTATACCATTTGTTGGTTTCACACTAAATACTGTTACGTACAGATTTTTGGGTTAGCATATTGTTTCAATTTGGGACATGGAACACCGTACACACTACCACAGAATGTAGTGTCATGATGTTTAGGTCCATCTGATGAATTACCTATGGCTTATTTAATCGTCTCGTTTTGCCTTGCTACTATTACCAGTTGAAATCACGATCAAATGTCTGAATCTGCCAACCTTGCCGTCTTTCCCACTGCATGGCCGGCGATGATGAAAGCTGCAAATGGTCATGTGTCAAGGACTGCACGATGTAGTTTGTCGTAAATTAAAGGGACCGATCTGTGTTTAGTGGTCATGCACGTGAAAACGATACGTTTAGAGAAATTGGAGCTCGAACCTCCGCGGCCGATAAAATATAATGTCAAAGAATACATGTTGTTCCAGCATAAGCAAAAACGGTTTTCTTTCGATTGAAATATGAACAAATAAATGTAACGAAAGCAGCTCCGGGAACATCAGTGTTCACAACCAGCCAATCAAATTGCTAGCTATGTTTTAACCATTACGTAATTATCTCTGTTATATAGCTACATATAGAAATGTTGTGTTCTGAAATGAATACGTTTGGCTGGTGATTTACGATATACCAGCTTCGTGCACATACGTATTTGTCATTAATCCTCAGACTAACGATTTGCGATCGAACACAGGATCATGTTTTTAGAAGGTCACGTGAAAGTCCATATAGCAAGTCCCACTTTGTAAACGCTTACTCATGCTATTTACTTTACATACTGATCATGACGTTCAACGGAAAATTTACATTGTTTAAAATGGAACAACTGAGCCCAATCAATAGCTGAATGATAGTGCGAACGCAAAATCGTTGTTTCAAAGGTTCAAATGTTTGTATTTCCTTAAGTGAGGGAGTTGGGTTTAACGCCGCTTTTAACACTATTCCAGTTATATCGCGGCGTGTCAGCTTAATGTGGGAGGAAAGCCTGAACTGATGCAGGCCTCAGACGTTTACCACTTCGGTGAAACCCACGAGCACGGGTATGGTGCTGACAAACCTAGAAACATAATTGGGTCGAACCGGGATTCGAACCCACAATCATAGGTTTCTTGCGTGCCCAAGGAACGCAATTCTGCACAGCGAATCGCGGCGTCTTAGACGACTGGGCCACCCGTGCCCCCTTATTCCCTTAAGACCACCCACGTTAGTACAAGAGTACAAAGACATGGAAATACTTTTATATTCAGAAATGTTATCATGAACAAATTTTTTTGTTAAATAAATACGTATCAAGAAAACGACAATGATTAAATGCATTATATGCATGACAAGAGCGAAAACCAGTGACCGACAGAGAGCAGGATTCCGTTATGCAAAGCAATCGTTGGGCTAAGGTGTTCGTAACTCCTATACCATAGACTTCTGACTGTAGTTCCGTTACGCTTTGGGGTATGGACCCCTGTCTGTCTACATTAAGGGTATACATGGACATGTCATAACAACTCCAGAGAAAGAAGTACACAGCGGAAAGAAAATGCCAAGACTACCATCGGGACCCGTGAAGATTCCGGGGTAGAATAGGTCTTCAGCAACCCATGCTTGCCGTAAAAGGTGACTCTGCTTGTCGTAAAAGGCGACTAACGGGATCGGGTGGTCAGGCTCGCTGACTTGGTTGATGCATGTCATAGATCCCAATTGCGTGGATCGATGCTCATGATATTAATCACTGGATTGTCTGGTCCAGACTCGATTATTTACAGACCGCCGTCATATAGCTGGAACAAACACAACAAACCACCATCGGAATACTTATATATGGAGCAAGTGGTTGGATACTCTGCCAGACGTTACACTGACCAAGCGTTACACTGAAAATAAAAGAGACCAGTGAGACCGCCTCTTCTGTTTCATATTTAGATCTATGCGTAAAGATTCAGGGAGACAAATAAATCTCCACAAGACTGTATGACAAGAAGGATGACTTCAACTTTCTAATTGTCAATTTTCCTTTTATGTCGAGCAATATTCCAGGGGGATGTTCTCACTCTGCCGGCAGGTACTGTTCGGGACTATAAATCACCACACCGAGACAAATCCGTGAACAATAGGGATTGAGATACACTGTTTATCCCAGACGTGACAGACCCCAGCCTGCCGGCAAAGTGGTGGTAATTGTCCAGATATAAATCACATAGCAATATAGTGAGTGAGTGAGTGAGTGAGTTGGGTTTAACGCCGCTTTTAACAGTATTCCAGTTATATCACGGCGTGTCAGCTTAATGTGGGAGAAAAGTCCGAAGTGATGCAGGTCTATGACGTTTACCACTTCGGTGAAACCCACGAGCACGGGTATGGTGCTGACAAACCTAGAAACATAATCGGGGTGAACCGGGATTCGAACCCACAATAATAGGTTTCTTGCGTGCCCAAGGGACGCAACTCTGCACAGCGAATCGCGGCGCCTCAGACGACTGGGTCACCCGTGCCCCCCATAGCAATATAGGAATAAATAAGGTTTAAAATGAAACTGAAAACATGATGAGCAACTATTGTTAATTTCACAAAATAAAATAAGTTCAGCTTTCAGACTTAACATTTCAACCCCTTCCTTGATATGGTAAACAGCATCAACTCACTAAAGCCTTGATATAATGCCATCTTCTTTGTGTTTGGCTGGAAAAGGCGCTCGAACGGCTGCTGCTACTTTCTCTGGTTTGGTCTGAGTGACCCACCTGCTGTCAGTGGGAGGATCGTTATCTCAGTGAAGCACTGTACTGATATGATTACATTTATGAATGTAAATACTTTGTAATGGCTAGCAGTGTGTTGTGACATATATGGTTGCCAATGCTATACCTGGTTGGTTGTCCTTGGCCCAACTTTGCTAAAATGGTTCCAGGTTACTGTTCCACTGCCAAGAACCCACTCATCAGTTTCGAAGTCAGCAATCTTTGGCATACCTAGTAAGTCCAAATTTACTTGACGTAACCTTGAGGTTATGTCCATCGTACACTCAACTCTGTCCACCACGAGAATTATTAACAAATCTAACGTTGACCTTTACATTTGTCATTTTGCAATGACACTTACTTTATCATTTTATATGCTTTACGTCGAGTTCACAGGCTTTGCATATCGTCGACGGGGTAGATGGGGGTGCTTAATAGTTTTGTAAGCCACCATACCCAAAGAACTATAAAAGTAGGGAGTAATATTAGAAATGCTGTGGTAGATGTACATGTATAAGTTATACAATTATAGAGGTAGAATGGGGATGATAATATGAATAGAATATACGATAGTGCCGATAGGTACATGTATGTGCGGGGCAGGCTGTTGGTGGTGGCAATGTAACCATGTGGCAGTAGAGCGTATGGTGATTGACCTTGACTTTAGTGGCTGCTCTGGCAAAACGAGTGTTCTTCAATAGATAGCTGTATATGAGCGATTTAGCACGCGGACGTCATAGAAGACCATCCGCGCTGGATCCCGGTCCTAAATGTAAAATTGTTCTTCTTGTTCCTCCGTCTTGGAGTTCAGCATATATAACCTACTCTTCGGCATACATCTCATTTCATCTTCAACCAAGCCGGTCAGCCTGTTTGACAGACGAGAGATTCTACTTAAACACAGACTGCATACTTCTGACATGGATGTCTTCCATTATGCAGATGCTGCCTCCCACCATCTTAACTTGTCATGTATTAACTGTACTAAAAATATGTTCAAACTGTTGCACAAATTGTCAAAGATTGTTATATGTGAATAAACATGAGATACGTCTATTTCGTTTATTTTTCATTCCCTAATTTGTATTTACCTAAATGTTTGTAGTCACATTAAACTTCTTTTGTTTTGAAAAAGCAGCCAGGCCTGTAATCATGTATGCATCACCCGCTTTGTTACTTCTAACATCACAAAGGTCGATCTCATGGTAATGAACCGTTTGGAGATTGGGCCCTGTAATTTAAGCTGTTTTGTTGCCTTCTGTGGGTGATTGATGTTATGCCTGACATTAATAGAAGTGTGGTTACAGGGGTACAAGTCCTTGTGCCCAGGGCTGGTTTGAGAGCTTTATGGTGATACAGATTTTAGTTTTTTTATTGGTACCTGAGAGGGCATGAAGAACCGAAGTATAAGGTCTAGTTTTGATTGTATCAGTGTTTTATATAAAGTCAAGAGTGTTTGTTTGTCTGCACCACAGTTGGTGCCGCTGATGGGACGCATTACATTTAAACCCTATGGGCATGAATGGACCAAGTTATGAATGTGGGGTGTCCATGTTATATTTTTAGCTGTTGGTCAAATGTAACTCCTAGAAATTTTGCTTCTATTTGGAAAGTGATTTCTTCATTATTTAGGTGTAGTTAGGGTGTGTAGCTTTTCATAGAAGGTTTTTTAATAGTAATCTAATGGGTTTTTTAGTGTTAATTTGTAATCCCCATTTTATAGACCATTTTTATAATAATATTAAATGCCAATTGTATTTTAGTTTTAGTTTGCTCTATTTGTGTGGAAGAAATCCAGAGGGAGCTATCGTGGCAAATTTTGCTGTTGAAATAATTTGTTTTTGATTGAATTTGGACATACATGTGTGTCGTCGATCATGAAGTTAAAGAGAGTCGGCGACTAAATGCTACCTTGTGGGGTGCCATTTTGTAATGGGTATGTGTCAGATTTAACTGTGATGTCTCTGTCAATTAAGAAAGAATGGGTGAAATTAAGAATAAGTCCATTAATGCCTTGTTTCCTGTGTTTTATATAAGGACATTGTGCAAAACCATGCCGAAAGATTTACTTTAAAGTTAAATCTATAAATATGGCCAAAGTGTATTGTCTTTTTGCCTGCGCTGTTCGAATATCTTGTTCAAAATGTAAAATATGGGCTAAAGATTGTCTGTTTGGAGTAAAGCCGATCTGGTCAGGGCAGATCATTGTTTAGTGAAATTTCGAACTTGAGCCTGCTATTTATTATAGATCACATGGTTGTACAGATGTGGGAGGTTAGAGAGATGGGGCGGTAGAAGTCAGGCGCTTTGAGGATTCCCTGGTTTCAGGGCCGATACCACCTTGGCTTGTTTTCTTTGTTTCTGTATTGTGCCGGTTTTCCATATTTTGTGGACTATTTTAGTTTTAACTGGAATTTTACTCAAAATGATGTTGCTAATATTGTCTAGTCCTGGGACTGAGGCTGTATTTTTTTGTTTTGCAGTGCTGTTGTCGTTCTTGAATGTTTATTGTTTTGTTAAATGAGAGGTGAGTACCGTCTGATCTTGTAATTTATTTAATTTTGTTTTTCATAGTGTTTTGGAATTGATGGGGGTAATTGGTGGAGCTGCTTGTTTTCGAAAAGTTGACAGCAATTGCATTCGCTTTATTTTTATTTGTGGATAGGTTTTTTTATGTTTGGGTAAATAGTTTCTTTTGGATTACCTTTTATGTCTTTAAAATATGGATCTGGTATTTTGTTTGCCAATTATTAATGTACTACAGAAAGTGTTTCAGTCATAATTGTTGCAGCCATAATAATGTGTTTAGTATTATTTCTGAGTTGTTTAAATACAGGTAATTTCGAAAGGCCCCTCTTTGATTGGTTGAGAGTATTTTTTCTTTGTTTTCTAGCATTAATTATTTCATTGGTCCATCATGGAACGGGGTTGTGGTAGTGGTTTATTTTGGAAACAGGAATAGATTTAGGGGCAATTTCATGTATTGAAAGTTTGTGTTAAAAGAGTCAACATCGGTATTTTGTATTTGTGTATGGTCTATTTGCTTTAATCAACAGCTGTCAGTTTACTTTTTTCGAATGAAAATTTGTTTGCTGGGTATTTTGGTCTCGTAATTGGTCGTTGGCTAGATCATTTTGCCAGTTCGTATTTAGGCCATCTATGGGTCTCTGAGTGGTTATTGAGTGCTGTTTGATTAGGAAATGTAATTTTGAAGCCTCGGCCGCAAGTGTTGACATATTATTTTTCTAAGTTAGCTTTTAGGGGACAGGGGGCATATTTATTCACGGAGTCTCTTTCTGTTAGTGGTGTAGTTGTGATTGTAGAGATAAACGTTTAAGTGGCAGTTTGAGGTGGTTGTGTCTTTGGAGCATGCCTTGTGTTGGTTTGTAGTAGTTCTCTTGGAGAAATGTGTGATCTTTTTGTATTTCTGTTAAACTGTGTTGTGTGTTTAGGGTGTATAAAGGTGACGGTCCGATGTGGCTGCTGATGGGGGGGGTGGGGGGGTGGGGGTGGTATAAGAAATTCCAGGTCAAGGCCGAATTTTTGGGGGATAGGTCTATGTTTTGGGTGGAGGGAAGCCTGCAAAGTGATGTTTGTTGTGGGTGGAGAATACGTTTGTGGACTGGAGGTCGGGGGAGAGGTCATGGGGGAGTGTGTGTGTGTGTGTGTGTGTGGGGGGGGGGGGGGGGAGGGTAATTACTCTAAGTAGAAACAATTGGTTAGTGAAAAAAGACGTTACTAAACTTGAGGTATTACCGATCGAGGTGACTTAGGGGCGAGGCTGCGTTCGTAAGTAGTGGCGGCTGGATAGGTGTCAAGCGTGTCAAGTTGTGGTAGCATACGGATTAATTGACACAAAATTGATTTCTAATTAAAATCCCTTCTTTGATTTGTACCATATGTTTTGGGGTTTTTTCAGGTGAACAATTAATTGCCTTTGCATGTGTTTGTGGCTGGTTCCACCGGTGGGCAGGATACGCTCACCTTTTGGCGAACACCCGGTATCATCACTACTAGGATTTGATAGTGATTTATAAAGACATACTAATGATATTGTAGGAATCGTGCAGTCAATTTTTCCTTCTAGAACATATTTCCTATGAAAAGGGAAAGGGTGTTGTCGCTTTTATTTATAGACAGACTTGGCGGACAAAGATCAGATAATTCTCGGGTTATGAGGCAGCAGAACGACCGATTTTGCCAGCAAAACTTCCTTACTGTGACTTAATCACTTTTGAATGCATTAGGTCGTGACCCGGCAAAACGTTTCAAACAAACTGCATTGGTTGTGGTATCCAAACCTAAAGACCATACCGAAGAAGCGCAAAGATGGGCTACGCCTGTGACGATCTTCACACGAGGAGACGTTAGAATGTTTCCACTGTTTGGGATGCTCATCGATGCTTCCAAGACTCATTCATTGTTTTAAATCGCTCTACAAAATCAGCTGGGTCTGCTTCAATACGACGTTAATTCATACGAGAGATGACGTTTGTTTTGCTTGTTGTTTAACGCCGCACTCATCAATAGTTCAGCTGTATGACGGCGGTCTGTAAATAATCGAATCTGGACCAGACAGTCATGAGCATCCACGCAATTAGGCTACAATGACATGCATCAGCCAAGTCGGCGGGCCTGACCACCCGATCCCGTTAGTCGCCACAAGAGATGATGAACCTGGAGCGTTTCTGATCAAGGTACAGAAACTTTGACCCCCAGCGTGCTGCAACCTTTGTCATGTCCATCCTCAGAATGTTCTCAACCATCTAATTAGAGATGCCATGTATTGGGTATGTGACTTGTGGTGAGTCGTTGATCGTCCATAATCATATAATGTATAATGTTATCAACATTTTTCATTGTGATGGCAGTTGAATATCTTCCAGATCTTGGGTCATCTTCGAGACTATCTCTTCCCCTCTTGAATTCATCTGTTTTACCCCTTAACAGTAGCAAAGGAGCATCATCCTATTACGTTGACACCGTGTCTGCATGGTTGGCCGTTGGAGACACTTGATTGCAACGCGGTAGCCAAATTACACATTTAGTCCATTTTTTATTAACAGAAAATATCTTGTCACACTGATGCCTGCAGAATATGCTGCCTGGTTGTGTATTTGGTTCATATGTAGTCTGTTATCATGAACAGTATTGTACTTAATACATTCACACTATTAACGGTGTACTAAGCATCCTTTGTAGTTAGACCCAGAATATTTGCTCCGCCCCTCGTGCCAACGGTTACGATTCTGGTCACAGAGAACGTGCATGCGTGTAGGTTCTACTACACCAAATCAGAACCAGTTTGGACAGTGCGGTTTTCGTAGGGCCTTCAGTGCAGATCGAGAGATATCTGCAGGCTGTGATTGGAGGATGTTCTGTAAGATTTTTATGTCTTTCAAATGTACATCCATCCAGTTATTAAAACTGACCATGTTTTTCTATATTTAGTACTGTCTTTTTCAACATGATGACTTATGCTGAATGTGACCACAGCTATTTTCAAGTAGGTGGCATTTGGTGCGAAACTGGGAGTGGTGTGTTTAGCTTCCGGTACTCGGAAAAGGAGCTGGCTAAGCTAGTCATTTTTTATTTTTTTTATTGCTGCTCTTCGGCCAAACTGTGCAAACACGTACAGGTAATAGCTGTTGAATGCTTAGTTAAAAAATGTTTTAAATATAACGTTACTATAGAAGTCTATGGGAAAATATTTGGTTGTGTGTAACCTGTATATATGTTTACATATGTGTTACAGCCATTTTGTGAAATGACCAAGAGGTTCAGTCCTTTCTTGAATGACGAGAAGGGTTAACCCTTTCATTACCAGACATTTCATGAAATGGTGAGTGAGTGAGTGAGTTTGATTGTACGCCGGTTTAGCAATATTCCAGCAATATCACGGCGGGGGACACCATAAATGAAATGGGCTTCACACATTGTACCAATGTCGGGAATTGAACCTGGGTTTTCGGCGTGATGAGCGAACGCTTTAACCAGTAGGCTACCCGACCGCCCGTCATAAAATGACTGAACAGTTTCCATAAGGAATAGTTAAGTAAGAAAAGAAGAATTTCTCATTCAGACATATTATTTACCCATTTACGAGGTGTTTGGTGGGATGGTGTCTGTGATTTGAGTGAATGAGCTGGGTTTAACGTCTCTTTTAACAGTATTCGAGTATTATCACGGTGTCTCAGCCCGAAGTAATGCAGATCTCAGACGTTTACCTCTTTGGCGAAACCCACGAGCACAGTTATGGTACTCACAAACCAACAAATATAATCGGGAGGGACCAGGATTCGAATCCACAATCCTGCCAGAATTGCGGCGCCTTAGGCGTCGGGCCCACCCGTGCCACCTCAGGCATTTGAACCGATGACCAGCGCATATATGCTAAATTGACACAGCTCTGCACAACAAACTGCGATGCCCTTGATAATGAGACCATTAGTATCCCCCATCAATGACATCATGAAGGTGGAAACCAAAAGCGGTAAGTGTACTTACACGTAGCAGCAGCCTTCCATGTGGTGATATGCTCAGTAATATAGTCAGGTACGAGTTGTCTACTTACACTAGACGAATGTTGGCGCGGGGACAATGAGTCCATCTTACCCATGATAATTAAGGAACCTAACGGAACTAGTTTGAAAAACCATGATTGCAATACATCTTTATTCATTTCCAGACATTTCAGACATTGCCAAAGTACAGGATATAACCAAATGCCCCTCTTAACGTTTCCCCCTCTTTTTATCTTACAGACATGCATAATTATGTTGAAGAAGGACCATGTTCAATGTTCTTGCTTGGTCTGTCAATTAGCCTGAATATAGTGCCCCTTATGACCTGTTTCCTTGAGTATTTTCAGTGAGTGATTGAGTTGTGTTTAACGCCGCTTTTAACAGTATTCCAGTTATATCAGGCGTGTCAGCTTAATGTGGGAGAAAGGTCCGACGTTATGCAGGTCTCAGACGTTAACTATTTCGATGAAACCCACGAGCACGGATATTGTGCTGACAAACCTGGAAACATAATCGGGGCGAAACGGGATTAGAACCCACAATTTTAGGTTTTTGGCGTGCCAAAGGGACGCAACTGTGCACAGCGAATTGCGGGCCCTAGACAACTGGGCCACCCGTGCCCCCTGAAGTATTTTCAGATTGTTAAACGGTGTTGCGACCCTTGTAAGGATAAAGTGGTCATGTGTTCGAATCCCATAGTCATCCCGATAATGATCATTGGTCTATCAGCAATATCCCCATGTTCGTGACGTTCACCAAGTTATTTCCCTCAACCATGAACCATATACATGTTGTATATACTAACATATATACACTATCACAATTCACTAACCCACTTATTGCTGGGTGTTGATATGAAACATATGATCAGGAACGTTATGAGGATAGTTTTTCTTTAAAGACAGTAGGTTGCGATGACTGAATACGATGACCAATTAGTTTCATGATCATTTCAATGCGTGGGAAATTACATTTCATTATCCGGTAAAGGAATATGTAATGACAAATGTAACTTATGTCCCCATCTAAGATGGCTGATTTACGTTGTCTTTGGTGCTACCTATAAACGCATGGTAGACAAAAATATTTCACTTTGTTTCATGGACTAATTGTGATAAATTGAAATACCTTCTTGTATCACCTCTGATCTGAAATGACAAATGAGAACCCCAGTAAATGAAGTGCCCAGTCAGTGTCAACCATGTTATTCTTCTAGAAGGCGAAGAACGTCGATGTTCTGATTCATATGTTTTACTGCTTGAATAATAAGTTTTGGTGTAAAAAAACATGGGCTCGGCGACAAAGAGTCTGCAAAGATTTGTTTCAGAAGTTTTAAACAATGATAAATTGTAACATTTTCTATGGTGGTTTTAATTTTCAATATTTCATATAAAATCCGATCCATTGTTTTTTATCACCATTTGAATAAAGCTTACAATTCCTGACAAAGACATTGAGACGTGTTATTAGTTTTTTGACACAACATATTAAACTTTAAATGACCTCTGACGAGAGTAATCGTATCCGATCGTCATGTTTTTTATTATCAAGGAACTGTGCTACGAAACTATTTGTCTTGATGTTTTCGCGACTGCACTACTTTATCTAAAAGGTATGGTCATAGTGGTTAATAAGGTCGCCCGTCACTCCTTTCATCACTCACACGTTAGGTAACAGGACCCGTGAACATCCGGGTTAGAACTGATCTTCAGCTACCCATGCTTCCCGTATCATCCTTGTATCTAAGGGCGACTGACGGGATCGGGTGGTCAGGCTGGCTGACTTAATTGATGCGTGTCATCGTATCCAAAATGCGTGGTTCGATGCTCATGATGTCCGTCACTGGATTGTGTGGTCCAGACTCGATTATTTAAATAAACACCGCCGTCATATAGCTGGAATATTACTGAGTGTGGCGTTAAATAAAAAAAACACCACAAAAATGATAGGAAACAGCTGCTGCCCAATTACTCACGGACGACGAAGCACCATCACAATAGAAGTAAGTTGAGATGTCCATGACCCACCGCCGTTGTCACTGACAACGTTACAATAGCCAATGCCTACTTGTCTCAACTCTAAAATCTTTCAGTTACTTTCACGATGGCTTCTGCGAATATCTGAAGTATGTATGGAATCGAATGGTTTTTACAATTAACTTACTTTAAAGAGACGGTTAGCCTGCTGGCTGGATCGTTAAAGTGTAATTCAGGGAGGGTGAATGTGGGTGGGTCTCTTGTAGAAACACCTACACGGCGTCATATAATGACAAATTGGGGAGGCAATCGGAAGGACATTTGGACCTACCACCTGTTAAATCTTTGAAAGTTGCCTCATCCAATTAACGTGACTATCGATTTCATTGGAGGCCTTTCCTATTTGTTTCTGAATTGTATGTTCTATTATGGTTGGAGGCAAAATGAGCCGACCACAGTCTCCAAAGCTCAGATGGCAAGAGGAACAAGATGTGATATGACTGTAAATTGCTAGACATCTCAAAAACATATTTCTTTCTGTGGACAAACCTATGTTTGATACTAACATCATTTGTGATGTCCGAATATGAAGGTTATAAATTGGCTTCTTTGGTGATGGTATACATCTCAGAAACTTATTCCCAGCTGTAGACTATTCTACATACTAGTATTATCACAGCGACCATGCACCGTATACTAATTACATATAAACAGTTGGTCCAAAGATGTCTTGAAAACCAGACATCCGCTACGGACAAATCCATTCATTACTATTTCTAATATCCTCTCTACCGTCTTTACGGTGTTAAACAGTACATACTTCCCAATATTCACCCAAAGACACTTCGAGCGGCTCCTAATAGTTGCCACTTCATGAATATCGTTGAAATATATTACTACTATTAATGTGTATTCTACCATCGAACTAATCTCCGTTCTCCGTAAAATGAGAATACTTCTGTCTCGCTGTTATCGTTCAGGGCTGTCCTCTTGTCATCAAAGACTTTGACCTTAAAGAAAAACATTCTAATCCGATGTAAATTCAGACAATTTCCTCTTATTTAAACCCGGACAGAATGACTGTCTTGGTGTCAGGAATTCGGTGACAAATTAACGATCTGGTTAAATTATAGCACGAGAAATGTGCAGTCTTATCGAGGGGCGTTGAAAAAGAAGAGTAAAATCTGCTCAATCTCCAGCAAAACTAAGACAAATTCTGTTATTTTCCACACGAAATATTCCGACCGCGTTTCGTAATTAAGGTAGGAGACTGGTAAGCTCTTCTGCTTCTCTTCAGCGAAACAAAGTAAGACTGATTATGATCGTGGCTACTATTATGCAGAAAGTAGTTCATTAGGCTTGGGTTATGCAGATATGATTAATTCCATTGAAAGACAGGCCTACACTTTGGACCTTCATCAGTGTTCAACAGTGCACTGAGGTAATTATTGCTTCTTTGGATCGACACTACAAGAGCACGCGCTGAATTTATTTACATGTTTATTCCAATGGGGGCGATGATATATGACGCTACACTGTAACAAGGTATGCAGAAGAGACTGGTGATTGCATAATACATTTACGGCAAAGGCGATAGATCATTTCTAATGTGATGAAGCGAGGAGGTCGTAAGTTACCTTTGGATCAGGACTTGCACATACAACGTAATTCAGAATCGTAATTTCATAAGCATGATCAACAATCGAAAGAATACCATGAATGGTTAAATTTATTAGGAAACCAACAATCAGTGTCTCCATAGACCAGACATGCAGACATTTCATCCCATGATAATACAGGAGGACTGAGATTATTATACCAGAGACACTATTTTCATTTTGAAGGATTCTGCGGATCTAAATTAAAATATTTACGTAGACCAGGCCCGCATTTGTGACTCCAAGGTTAATGTTCAATAGACCTGTTTCTTCACAGATGAACATACGGAACACCATCTGGAATATCAATGACTATGCTGGTCCAAATTTATACGGAATATGCTAATGTCGATGGGACATTAGACTGAATACGAAACAGTAACTGACATTATATTGTGTAGGGGGCGTAGAAGGTGAAGCAGTAATACCTTGTAATTGGGCAACATATGTCATCGGCTTTGATCATCTTAATATGAGTTAACCGATATACAGCTGTAGGTGCGGTCGGGTAGCCTAGTGGTTAAAGCGTTCGCTCGTCACGCCGAAGACCTGGGTTTGATTCCCGACATAGGTACAATGTGTGAAGCCCATTTCTGGTGTCCCCCGCCGTGATATTGCTGGAATATTGTTAAAATCGGCGTAAAACCACACTCACTCGCTTAACCGATATGGACAATGTACTTCACCTGATGTAATGATAAATGTTTATGTAAATTCGCATATGACCATATTTAAAGGACAAAGCGACGTGAAACCAAACTAGCTCGCTCACTTTTAGAGAAAGAAACCATATGAATATTTCTCGCGACAATTATTATGAAATTCGCTCTTTATAGTTCCACAATCTTGTTCCTTACTGTCCCTCTACCTGTTGAATGTACGAATGGGTTAAATAAGTGTCTACATGTTTATATATATTCTTTGAGATTAGCTCCTGCTTGCGTGTGTGCATGCGTGCGTGCGTGTGTGTATGTGCGTGTGTGTGCGTGCATGTGTCTTACGTGTTTGCGTGCGTGTGTGTGTATGCGTGTGTCTTACGTGTTTGCGTGCGTGTGTGTTTTGTATGGAACTATGTTTTCCAAAATATTCAGCGACAATATATTCCGATTTTTTTCAAGCGATACGCTACATGAAATTAAGCATTGTCAGAACTACCTTTAATATGTCTTAGAGATGTTGCGGTGCGACGTCACCGTGGCTGGATGTTATCGCTACAGATGATGCCGTCGCATATGTCACAGGTAATGGTACATGTCTACCCTTGTGTAACTGTTATGACCGCTACATTGCAATTAAACAACAAAAAGTTATCTCGTCCGTGTTTATGGCAACGGCCGTTGTATTTACTTTCAATCAAACATGCAATAAAAGGTGATTAGATCTGGTTACTTGCTATTGACAGCGGGGTGTCCTGGTCAGGCACATCACGGCGCGTCAGCTTAATGTGCGAAAAGCCAGAAGTGATGCAGGTCTCAGACGTTTCCACTTGGTGAAACCCACGGATACGGCAATGGTGACAGCGATTACAGTATGAGCTATTAATATGCTTTTAACTTGGACACATGAAGCTTGTCACGTGGAGGCTTTTTTAAGGCGCTTAAGGAAGCCACGGTTTGAGATTTCGGAATATCATTACATCTTCTTAATTTCCTAACTGTTCTGTAAATATTAAAATGCTGATCACACATGCTACTCAGTTTTTACTTCACGACTTAACTGTCCCAGAAACAAACATTCACACATTACAGTGAGTGGGTGCATATTCCATCCGTATCACGGCAGCCTAAATAATCCAGTCCAGACCAAACAAAGCAGGGACAAAGAACATGAGCAATGATGCACGCCATCGGCGTTTAACGAAACGCAGATAGCCTGATTTGTGTTTTTTTAAAGTTTCTGTCACCTTTATTTGGTTTCTTTATGTGTTTGATCCTCGGCCAAGAACACAGATCAGTGGTTCGGGACAAAAGTTTTAACAAGCTTAGAATTCAAACACCAGAAATGGACTTCACACAATGTACCCATGTCGGGATTCGAACCCGGGTCTTCGGCGTGACGAGCGAACGCTTTAACCACTAGGCTACCCGACCGACCCTCCGGTGTGGATTACTGTACATATACACCTGTAAATATATGAGCACCCCCATATTTTCATGGGTGAGTCAATTTACTTTCGCTTTAGTGCAAACTGCGTTCGAGATAACAGTATCCAATGATGTTTACTGCTAACCAGGGTCATCAATCAGGACGAAAACATGGGTTTGAATTTGAACAATGACATTCACTCAGAATTATTAGCATTTTGAAGAAAGACGTTATATTCACCAAAACCTTAGAACATTACTATTTTCGAACAATAAATACTGAAGTGCTTCAAACCAGTCTGTGTCAACGGTATCCATGTCAGGAGATTCAAGAAACACATTTCTTTCAATACTTGGTGTAACCACCCTGCACACGAGCGACCAAGGCCTCATCATTCAATGAATCAGACGGTGCACTTGACGTGGAGGTATTTTTGACCATTCAGCATGCAAAGCAGCAGCAAGTTCACCGTCGAACTTGACGGCCTAAAATGTCCCACTGATGTTCCATTGGATCAAGTTCTGAACTTCCAAGGAAGAGTCTCGATGGCATCCTGACGTAAGTATTCCAGAACATCACTCTGATCTGTGAGGGCTAGCTTTATCATCCATGAAGACAGGTCTAGTGACCAACGGATGATTGTCAAATTTGGGGATAACTGCCGTCTCCAGGATGTCATGCTGATATCGAGGTCCGTTTAGGGTACCCTGTACAGTGAACAAGTCAATTTGACAACTGAATGAAACAAATCCCTATACCATTACCGATCCCCACCAAATGGATAGGTCACTCTACAAAATGTTATGAGCAGCCATGGCTGTATTTTGCCTGCTTCGCGACACGTGTACGGCCGTCTCTCACGTGTAACAGATACCGACTTTCTTCAGAAAATGGACTCTCCGCCATGATGCGGTATTCCAGTTTAGACGTTGATTAGATCATACGCAAATAGCCGCTTTATAGGCCTGAGTTCACAAGGGACACTTGATTGGTCTTCTGGCAGTGTATCCAGCTGTTTTCAGACGATTTCGGATGGTTGCCACTGTGCCTTTCAAACAGTCAGGTGTATCTCCGTCTTGCGAGGCTGATCTGGGCGTGGTTAATCCTGAACTTCACATGTTGTTATTTATTTAAGTATGTATACACTAATCTTGAAATTACAGTATGGTGATCACATCCAAGTTGCAATTGAAGTCCGATTTCCCTGCAAATAAAAGCGACCAACCCTTTCCATATTCATAAGAAATCTCCACCGCAAGCAGAGTCGATTGTACGATTCCGACTATATCATGAGCATGTGTCCATGAATCACTATCATAGAAATTGGCAAGTCCATAATTCACCTGAAAAAAACACGGGAACATGTGGTACAAGTGAAAATAGGGAATTGTTTCGGACATCTTTCTTGACACTGATGCGTCAAATTAGGAAATGTGCTCCACATGTTTTCCATTAAACTTTTTGAAAGCTTCACTTAGGCCTTGAATGTTGTAACCTTGATCAAACACCTTCTTAGCAAGAGTGGTATGACGCCCTTTGAAAGCTAGGTAGAAAGCGCTTGCTCGATTGTACCTCAAAAGTTGTGAAATGTTTACACCAAGAAACACTCATGCCGGATGACATGAATGACCGTTCCCTTATTATCCGTCACGAAGTATGAGTCTGTAAGTGTTGTTGAGAACACGTTTTATCTGAACCACCCAAGAGCGCACGTGTGTGATGACGAAGCTGTTTATTGCATGGTGATACTTGATTAGGATTTCAAAGGGTTATTCTTCTTTCGAGAATATGTATGCAATTAGTGTACTGAACATGTCGATTGTACGATTCTCACTCTATCATGATCATGTCTTTATCAATCACTATCAAATAGTGATAATGCCAGGTGTTTACGAAAAGGTGCGCGAATCCTGCCCCATCGGCCGCACCCGTCACAAACACATGCAAAGTTAAGGCAAGTCAATTGTTCACCTGAAAACACGGGAACATATGGTACAAGTAAAGATGGGGTATTGCATTGGGCATCATCTCTGTCACTGATGCGTCAAATTTGGAAATGTCCTCCACGTGTCTACCATGCAAGACATTCCTGCATTTTTCATTCCAATTATCGGCCATCTTAATGCTGAAGACAATCTGCGACGTGGCATGATAATGCTTTGTAATGAGCGTGCAGTCTGTGTTGATAAATGTGTACCTGCAATGTTCACGACCAGTATGTGTTTTTAGACATTTCATGGGTATTGTGGTTCACGGGCAGTGTGTGCAACATCATGCGCGTTGACAGTGGTATTCGCAATGGTATGGTGTGGGAAAAGGACCATGATATCTAATATATATGTTTACAGCTTACTAATTTTCGAAATTTTGTGCAACATTAATATAGAACTCGCTACTCTTACATTCTTGCAAGGTACATTTACACAGCTCAGCCCACGCAGTTATATTACATGTGATCAGCGATTCTTTTGCATAAGGGGATTGTGTTGTTCCAGTGAGTGAGTGAGTGAGTGAGTGAGTTAATGCTTTACGTCACATCGGCAATATTTCAGCCATATCGTGACGATTGTGTTGCTCCAACCATGATTCCCAGATTGACATTAACCATTAAACATCTGTTTAAACTTACACCAAACATCTCTTTGCTTCATTATATACAAAACCTGACATCTGTACAGCACAATTGCAACATCCTTTTGTAAGGGTGGTGGGGTAGCTCGCCTTGTGGATAAAGTGTTTGCTCGTCACGATATGTGAAGCCCATTTCTGGTTTCCCTTGACATGATATTGGTGGAATATTGCGTAACACAAAACTCATTCCTCCTGAAAGAGGCCCAAGGATACTTAAAAGAGCGCAAATAGTGAAGACATTCGTATTGATTCCTGTGTCAATATTGTCCAGCGGGTTGCTAGAATCAAACTTTATCGGACACATGTCTCTCTTTCACTGTATATCTGTTAGGAACTAACTTTCATCTAACTTTCATCTAACAAGCTGCACATAACACGACAATCAACTGCTGTGATGAGATATCATGGTTATCTCACAACCTGCAATAGCCGTCTTAATACAATAAACCGTTCGTTTTTTTAGAGAGTATGAAATCAAATCAAATCAAATTACTTGGTACCAATTTTTTTCCGATCAAGCGATTTATCACAAATTACATGGGCGCCTAAAGAGCGCATAAATCACAATATTTCCTTGTTAAAACTTCCTTGTTCGTCGTTGGGAGTTATGACCTTGACACACGACCTTGAACAAAATCAGCGCAGTGTTTCCTTAATTGAATCTGCATCTGAATACCGGGACTGTGAACTCCAATTATTGTCATCTTCGCTTGTAACCTTGGATCCTAACTCTAACATGGGGGTATTTCGCCAACGAAACGTCTTTGCTGTCTGGGCACCACGGAGGCGGATACAGACACAACCACCCAAAATAGATTGAAATCATTGTTTGAAATCAATAATCTTAGTTATGCAAATGTTGGGCATTGGTCATCAGACCTGTCCAGGTGTTGCGCAGTAATATCAGAGGCTTCAAATCTAATGCTGGATGAACTTGTTCGTTAACACAGATTAAGAAGCAATGTAATGTGCGCCCTGTGTGTTTAAAACATTTGAAATGGGTTTGAACATTTGTCATGATCGAAGGACATAACCTATTTGGTCGAGGGAAGTGCCTAATTATGAAATACCCCTGCACACATTTCCAATGACAAACACACGACAAAGGAGAAGGTAAATGTACGGATGAGTACCCTTTTTGGCCCACCAGAAATGTCAAATTTTAAAGCTGCGGAAAACCAAAAAATATTGCTTTGAAAAACTTCTGGTTTGTTGCGTTTTGCGACGTATGGATGTCTGCAATAAACCAGAAGTTGTTATCCATTAAGATGTACGTTTTTCTTATTTACTCACCAACTTCAAGAGTGCCAATCAAACAGCTGGTTGATCACTACTTTGTTTTCACTTGCTTATACTTGCAAGGTCAAATACACATATGTGGCTAAATTGAGTGCAAAGGGCAATTTATTTTGAACTTCATATGAAAAACAAAGTATGAGCAAGTTCCTGACCCAAGAATTTTATTTTGCTATGTGTTTGTAATGGTATTTTGTTGATATTTGTTGAAATGAACAAAGTCTAGTTCTCATTCATACGAACATACCTGATAGCTTATATATTTCTAAATGTTTTTCCAAATTCCTACGCAGATATTGTAGTACCAATAGGGCCCATATTCTTCATGTACCTTGGCCTATGGTAAATGTCGATAAAGCCCCCAGTGTATTATTGCTTATGAACTTTATGCACCTAAACAAAAATGCTGAACTCATGTGACGATCTTTTCATAGCCAAGCCCTCAGAAGCACGATTCACGTCATACGGCCTTACGGCCTAACCAGGTTTAGTTTAAAAAAACGCGCTCGTTGTGCACTTCCAGTCATGTTTAATTCATTCCACACAGGAACATGCTCACTTGATCATCCTGTGACATGACTGTGTCATGTAATGAACACGGCACCAAACTATGGAATCCTAGAAGGGATATTGTCGCGTTTTCACATTGTCCCGTTAAGGTCCAATGTACCAGTTAGAATAAAGGTGTTTTTTTCTGAAAACGAATTTTTCATCGTTTCTTTTGAAATTATTTCACACCTCGTTATTGTCGTTTGCGTTTTCAAATACCCACGTGTGACAGCATGTCCAATTCATTCCATTCCGCTCTCTTACTACACATGTGCGCCATTATAAGAAAAGAACGACAACGCGACAATGCGACTTTATCAATATGTCCCGTTGTCGCGCTTTGCAACGCCTTTTTTGCAAATTTTAGATGGGTCGACAATGCAACAAAGACATAATTTGGCCATGAAAAAGGTCGCGTTATGGCATTGTCGCCCTTTGATAAAAAGGAACAAATATTATTCAAAGCGTGACAATGCAACAAATGGTCAAAACGTCGCGTTGTCGCACTTTGGTTAATTATAATACTTTTAGCTTGTTTTGTGAGAGGGCGGCAATGCGATAAGGTCCCTTCTAGGATTCGACATCAAACCCAACTAAGTAGACTTCTCTTGTTCGCCCATTCATTCCCTTACTCATTCCTTACACCACTGTGATATAGCTGCAATATTACTGATTGTGGCCTTACCATTCATTTATATGCTCTCATTGTCCGCGGAATCGATAATAATTCTTTCAATTTTTTTCACATTCATTGATTTTATCCCTCCCACAACCCCATTCAATTCATGGCTCATTCATTCTCTTATTCACCTCCTTACTCATTCACTATCCCGTCCGTTTCCTTACACCTTCACTCTCTTATTCAGTCCCTTCGTCATTCGCTCTCTCATCCATCCCGTTACGTATCCATACGTTACGTATCACCCCCTTACTTGTTCATATTCTCATTAAATACCATCTTAATTAACGCTCTCATCCGTCCCCTCACTTGTTCATCTTCTCATTCATTCCCTTCTTCATTAACGCTCCCATCCGTCCCCTCACTTGTTCATCTTCTCATTCATTCCCTTCTTCATTAACGCTCCCATCCGTCCCCTCACTTGTTCATCTTCTCATTCATTCCCTTCTTCATTAACGCTCCCATCCGTCCCCTCACTTGTTCATCTTCTCATTAATTCCCTTCTTCATTTACGCTCCCATCCGTCCCCTCACTTGTTCATGTTCTCATTTAATACCATCTTCATTCACGCTCTCATCCGTCCCCTCACTTTTTCATATGCTCATTTAATACCATCTTCATTAACGCTCTCATCCGTCCCCTCACTTGTTCATCTTCTCATTAATGCCTTCTTCATTAACGCTCCCGTCTCATCCGTCCCCTCACTTGTTCAAAATTCTCATTAATTCCCTTCTTCATCTCGATCTCACGCTCTCGCCCATCTCCGAAGGTGTTCATTTTTTCATTCATCCTCTTAATTATTCATATACTCATTAATTCCCTTCTTCATACTCTTTCTCGTCAACTCCCTAATGTATATCATCATTCATTTCCTTACTCATGCACTTTTTGATCTATTGCCTTATTATTATTCTCGTTCATGATCCAGCTATTATCCACTCACACTCTCACCCACACCTTACTTGTTCATATTCTTATTAATTCCCTTTTTCATTCACTCTCACATGCATCCCTTTCTTATTCATATTCTCATTAATTCCCTTCTTCTTGAACTCTCTCATCAATACCTTATTCATATTCTCATTAATTCCCTTCTTCATTCACTCTCTCATCCATCACTTACTTATTCATATTTTCATTAATTTCCTTCTTTATTCACTCTCTCATCCATCTCTAACCTATCCATATTCTCATAAATTCCCTTCTTCATTCATGATCACTCTCTCATCCATCCCTTACTTTTTCATATTCTCTTTAATTCCCTTCTTCATTAACTCTCTAATCAATCTCTAACCTATTCATATTCTCATTAATTCCCCTCTTTATTCACACTCTCACCCATCTCTTACTTATTCATGTTCTCATTAATTCCCTTCTTCATTCACTCCCTCATCCATCTCTAACCTATTCGTATTCTCATTGGGGCGGTCGGGTAGCCTAGTGGTTAAAACGTTCGCTCGTCATGCCGAAGACCCGGGTTCGATTCCCGACATGGGTACAATGTGTGAAGTCCATTTCTGGTGTTCCCCGCCGTGATATTGCTGGAATATTGCTAAAAGTGGCGTAAAACCATACTCACTCACTCGTATTCTCATTAATTCCCCTCTTTATTCACACTCTCACCCATCCCTTACTTATTCATAATTTCCTTACCAATACTTATCCATCTCTTACATGTTCACTCTCTCATCCATTTCCTTTCTTGATATGCATTATTCATTTTCATTTATTCCCTTCTTCATTCTATCTCATATAGGGGGTGGTGGGCCTAGTGGTTAAAGCGTTCGTTTATCACGCCGAAGGACCGGGTTCGATTCCCCAAATGTTCACAATGTGTGAAGACCATTTCCGGTGTCCCCTGCCGTGGTATTGCTAAACGCGGCGTAAAACCATAGTCACTCACCCCTCATATATCCCCTTATTTACATCCATCCCTTCTTTTATCTATTCACTCACTCAGTCCCCCTTTATCCATTCACTTTCTGACTGACCCCCTAACTCATTGGCATTCTCATTTATTCCCTTTATTCATTCATTCGTCCTAATATGGACCTTGATTGTCAGGCTGTGTGAGACACGCCCAGCACACACAGTTCGTTGTGCAGTGTGCAGTCATCAGTCGCGTCTCTTGATGGTGTGTTCAAAACCCCGATGAACTTGATGCACTTCCCCACCTGTCCGCACCAAACCAACTATCGTGGGTTTCACCGAAATAGCAGACAATCTGGGGCCAACATCACTTCGGGCGTTCCAGTTGAACAATTGACTTGCCTTTGCATGTGTTTGTGAGGGGTGTCACAGGTGGGGCAGGACACGCTCACTTTTTCGCGAACACTTGGTATCATCACAATTTGATAGTGATTCATGAACACATGCTCATGATATAGTCAGAATCGTGCAATCGATTCTGCTTTTGGGAAAGATGTCTTGTGAATATGGAAAGTGTTTTGTCGCTTTTATTTTCCACATAAGGCAGATACGCGGTGACATGACTGAAATAATGGTCAGAGCGGTATTAAACACAACTCATTCACGCACTCGCTCAACCTCTCATTCCACCATTACTCCGACATACGAGGTCTTCATGATAAAGTAATTCACTACTTAATCAAACATGTGAGATGAAGAAACCCCGGTGAGACACCACGGCACTCCTCTTGAACAGATGTGATATCTTCTTCCCTCATACATTGCCTTCTCCTCGTGCTATTTCATATAGCGGTGCTCCTTAAAGCAGTTAGCTTCACTTTTCACACCATCAAAGTTAAATAATGAAGCATCATCCATGTGACATGTCTTGATGCATGAGATCTTCCTGTCAGATGTAGAGTTTCGAAAGTGTTCTCTTACGTTACTCTTACTTACAAGTCGCTATAATATCTTCCACCACTTAAACCGTATAGAGCGGTACGGCTCGGTGACGTGGTTGATTTAGTGTCATCGTACTGTACCGCGTAGGGCTTTGCTCATAATGTCCATCACTGATTTGTATGGTTTATACATGGATGTATACTACATGTATACCTGGAATATGCGGCGTAAAACAAACGAGTCAATCAGACAGTGATTGTTCCGATTACGTATCCAAAACAGATGAAATTTTTTTTGACGAAAACATTAATCTCAATTATTCAGATTTTAAAATATCCGAAACAAATTACAGTCACCATCTGTCAACAACGAATTATTTTCTTGTCAGCGTTTAATTCCTGAAATAAATTGTGTGAGTGAATAGTTTCACGCTGCTTTTAGCAAGATTCCAGTGATGTGCTGCATTCGAATGGGAGACATCTGTTTTAGGCGTGACGAAATATCCAGACACCAGAAATGAGCTTCACACATTGTACCCATGTGGGTAATCGAACCCGGTCATTAGCATGATAATCATTCGTCCCCAATTAGTTCACTAGATCAATTGCCAACAACTATCCACTAATCCTGATAATGCAGGCATGGGTCAATATTAAATTGTTTCATATATTCCAATGCAACAACAGCATAATTACGGGAACAATTAAGTTATCTATATATGGCTATGTAAACTGTAAATTGTGTTTTGTAATATTGCATGTGCCTATTGAAGCACGCGTGGGATGTAAACATGACGAAATTGTTTCAAGACATTGATGGTTTATAAGGAAACCATTACTGTCAGTAATCTAGCATAGACGTACAGCTTTTATCAAAAGGAAAAGGCTTAATCATCACCAGGACACCTTAACCTCATTGGGGAGATTGATAGTTGCTGTCTCAAATCAAATCAGTGGAGTTATTAGCATCGTTAAAGCAACAGACCGAGCGAAGTGGATGTGGACGATTTATGTTTCTCGTGGATGATGAATGGTGGTGCTTTTCTAGCATTACTATGGAACAAGCACGTTGCACAGTGTGGCATTTAATTACTTGAAACACACTGTTTTATCCTCATGACTCGAGGGTGGTCAAGCCATCTCTAAGTTGCAGCTTTCCGCTGTGCAGATTCCCTTATATGATTGTGGGTTCGAATCCCGGTTCGACCCGATTATGTTTCTAGGCTTGTCCAAACCATATCCATACTCGTTTCACGCCGCTTTTAACAGTATTCCGGGTATATCACAGCGTAGCCGCTTAATGTGGGAGAAATGCGGGTCGTAGACGTTTACCACTTTGCTGAAAACCACGAGCACGTGTTTGATGATGACAAACCTGGAAACACAAACAGGACCGGGATTCGAAGTCACGATCAAAGGTTTTTGGCCCGCACAGCGAATTGCGGGGCCTTAGACGACTGGGCCACCATTGCCACCCTTGATAAGAAAGACAAGTTCGCACGTAATCCGGTGGCTGGGTGCATCATTTTGTGAAAAACAAACAAAGGTAAGACGGTCTCAGACACACCCTCACGACAAAGGTCACATGGCCATATTACCTTCAATCGTGGAACTATTATGGGATATTCTCACAATCCAAGATTGTAAAAATAATATTAAGCATTATTACGTTTATTTTTTTCTGCGTTATTCCTGAGCTTGACTGCTCCTACCATTTGAAGGCATTTGGACGCTGGAAGAACATGAATAATAATGACACTTTTAATGAATAACAATTTCTTGTATTCTTTTAACAACGTTTGGCCCGATGTGGTGCGAGAAGTTGCTCTGAAACGTCGTTAAAAAGAATAAAAGAAATTGTAATCCATAAAAAGTGTCATGTATTGGGTACTACTTGGAGATGGGCTGGACTGCTAGTGTTGACATAGCATTGTTTTCGGATCCTTGTCTACCATATCACACCACTCAGACTGTGTATTGTAACTAGCCGGTTTAGTTCCAGTGATCGAAGCTAACGTTAAACTGATAATACGTGTGTGGCGATGAGGATTTCACATAAAAATAATCGACTAACGAGTTTCTTCGGAGAAACACAAGAAGCAGAGGAAAGGCATTTAATCATTTCCGTCACAAACAAAATGCAAACTTCCGGAAATGCTCGATCTGACATCCCTTTTGTGGTTCACTGGACTGTTGGAACCCTGGACAAAACATTTAATTTTCAGGTATTTTTACAGATCACTTGATGAAAGTTAATTAGTGTAATATCAGAGACGTGTTTAACGAAACTCATTTAGACCATGATGAACATGATACACATGGAGCAAATCATCACTTTATCAAGTAAGTTAGTTTTGATTATCGAACCTCGATATTCGATCTGTCATTTCATTAAACTTTTATTTCCATTTCAACGATGCAAATCATTGTCACTGCCAATTTGCCAATTTGCCAATTTGCCATTTACGCCATATGGAATCTGTATCGTCGGATAATCCAGATAGGTTATTCTCTGCCGCTGATGTTTTATATTTAGAAGTGCTTCATGAATCTGCTCAATTCATAAAGTATGCATTCACCTCACATAAAATGGATGCATGCTTTCATCTATATGATTCCTCAACACATGTTCAGATTAATGACATTGCCAAAGGAATTAAAACCAAACTATTACGTTTTACAGAATGTAACTGGAACCCCTGTACTAATTATGAACTGTGCAGAGTCGCGTCTCTTTCTATGAAGATTTCAAACAGCGTCTTGTGACAAAAGTTGCAGGTGGAGTCCGATGCAATTCCTGCACTTGCAACTGTTCTTGTGTAAACGTTTTGCCTTTGCAAGTGCTTGTAACGGGTGCCACCGGTGGGGCAGGATACTCACCTTTTCGCGGACACCGGGTATCATCATTATTTGATATGGATTTATAAACGCAAGCTCATGAAATTATCAGAATCGTAGAAGTGTTATCTTGTGGTAATTAAAGGGATTTTTGTGGTCATTTTTTGGTATAACTGCACAATATTCTGTAACCACCCATGTCTGTAAAAAGCGTTCATTGAATATTTAACCTTTTTGTCTGACTCTAGCCACAAGTTCTTACGCATCTAAACAACCTTCATGTGCATCCAACTATTGCCGACAGCTGTTGCATTTGAGAAATGATTCTAAACGGTATATAATGACAGTCATCGGCATAAGGTTGCAAGTGCACGTTTGCCCGGCGGCAAAACCGATCCTCATTTTGAGAGCTCTATTTAGAATATTGCAGTTAGGTTTTATCGTTCGTGTCATAAAACACTATAACAATGACAGCTGCCTGTTCAATTTTGTGGCATTTGAGAATGTTCTATTTCTTCATGCCTCAATTTTTGAAATCCTAAATTGTATCTTTCGTCACAAACAAAATAAATGTCTTTCGTGTTCTATCTGAAGCAATTTGATCATAAATTGATCTCTTTATATCATAATAAAATCGGATAAGGGTTCCTTTTCTTTATAATATAGTACTCATGGTAATACATTGTTGTGGACTCAATGGTTTTAATCCTGAGCGTCAATTTTAATTGGAGCAATAGCTTGTATGTGTTCAGAGAGATTAATTATAAGAAGATACTATGAAATACATACCATGTCTAAAAACTCTTAAATACAAATGAAGGGACAAAATACATATTTTTAAGTCTGACCTTTAACAGACAGATTTAAAGATATCAAATTAGTACATATAATCATTGAAGAAATAATTACATCTCTTATGATGTGACCAAAGACTAAATACTTGATTCAACGTTGCTGACGATAGTTATCAACTGTCTTGATTTTAGGTCACTCAGTTACCAAACATTCTACGACCCGTGAAGATCTGGGGTAGAATAGGTCTTCAGCAACCCATGCTTGCCGTAAAAGGCGACTATGTTTGTCGTAGGAGGCGACTAACGGGGTCGGGTGGTCAGGCTCGCTGACTTGGTTAATGCATGTAATCGATCCCAATTGCGTGGATCGATGCTCATGATATTAATCACAGGATTGTCTGGTCCAGGGTCGATTATTAACAGACCGCCGTCATAAAGCTGGAATATTGCTGAGTGCGGCGTTAAATAACAAACTAAACCAAACCAAACCAAACCAAACATCCTATCTCTTCCCCAACAACAAACACAAGTGACATCTTCTATTGTTATGAAACTGCACGTTAAAGAGTTACAATGCTGCTCCACATTACCGCGCCCATTTCCAGCCAAAGGCTGAACGTTGAGCCATGTTTTAAAATTTGGATATAATGTCTGTATGTAACCAAGGTTACGTTAACTTCTAGATTTATATGCAAAAATAAATGTCGGGTAAACAAAGCAAGTTTTGAATCACTGTAATCAATCTTCCTCGGACTGACATTTGGTCCGCGCCATTCACCCTTCAGTCTTTCGGCTGACATTGAGTTTATAATTATAAATTGGTTAATGTGATCCTCGCCCATACTTCACTTACGTTATCGTTAGTATGTAATCCTCAATTACTAGCATGTGTGATCATTTATTACTATAAATATACCTTATTCAAATGCGGGCAATGAGTATATCCCTATATGCTTCTGGTAAAGGTCATCAAATCATGTTGCAATCTATGTTTTGATTGCAACATGACTACGGCATGCTTTGCTATGATGTTGCGGATAAGTAACAGAATTCAGCTGCAGGAGAAGAAAGATGCGTCCATATTACAACATGTGTAATGCTATATTTCTAAATGTTTTCAGAGCATGATGTGATTTTATCCGTCTTTGTGTTGAATGAACAGCACGTGAACTTTTGCTCTTCTGGATTGAATACAGAAAGATTGAGAGGGTCACATTGAGTAGATGATACTCTGGTAGTGTATGTGTGTTGTTTAAATCAGACAGGACCATTCTGCTGGGCACAGTGATTATGCTCTTATCAGACAATGCGTCGATAACGCACATGCAAAGATAACTATTTCATCTCATTTGTGTGTATTCAGTGTTGTACGTACAAAGTTGCTTGCATCATTTAGAACATTAATAACGTAGAAAGTTTTATGGCATAAGCTTGTTGGTGTTGTTCATCTGTCTCAAAGTGAGTGAGCGAGTGAGTGAATAGTGTTTAACGCCAGCTGTATCATGGCGGTCTGTAGTAATTGAGTCTTGATCAGGCAAACATAACTAACTGTTACGACTGTTACGACAAATATGATACAGGGAGTGGGGATCTATTGCATATAGTGATTGAGTGACAGAATATGGTTTTACGCCGATTTTAGCAATACTATATTATTTAAGATTGGCTTTTCAGTGAAGATGTGACGAAAGTAAAAAGTCCCCAATTTCATAACGGGAAAACACAGACACCACAAATCATGTATCATGTTGGTATCGTGATTCCGAATGGGGGCTTTCGAATGGGCGTCTCCGATTGTTGTGACTGACAGGTTATTGACATCGGGACTGGTTTGTTGTGTTCAATATGCTTTCTTCACACCACTTTTACATATACTCATTGTAAATAAATATGTCTTAGTCAGTGATCATCTAGGTGAAATCTTAAAAGGGTTCATACCGCTTTCATTTCGAGGTGCTACATCTTGTTATTCTCTGGCGTTCACAATGACGTGAATAATAAACAAACGCCATTGATAAAGTTACGTGAATAATAAACAAACGCCATTGATAAAATTACGTTGACATAACTGTAATATACGTGTGCGTCGACCCTGTCATATTACCTGTGAAACCTGTCTCCTCTTTTCGAAGCAATTGGAAACATCTTTCCCAAGACAAAAATCATTAAATGACGCAACCTTTTTGTCTCACGTCGTCGGGGCAGCAGCATCCATGTCGTCTATACCGTCGCGAGTTGCTATGCCGTGTTGTGTCTCTAAATAAAGCGGGGCGGTCGGGTAGCCCAGTGGTTAAAGCGTTCGCTCGTCACGCTGAAGACCCGGGTTCGAATCCCGACATGGGTACAATGTGTGAAGCCCATTTCTGGTGTCCCCCGCCGTGATATTGCTGGAATATTGCTAAAAGCGGCGTAAAACCAAACTCACTCACTCACTCACTCACTCACTCACTCACTAAATAAAGCGACGCAACCCTTTCCATATCCAATATAAATCTCTGCTACAGAATCGATTGTACGATTCCGACTTTATCAAGAGCATGTTTTAAGGAATCACTATGAAATAGTGATGCTACCAGGTGTCCCCGAAAAGGTGACCCTGATCCTATAATCGTGGGTTTGAATTCCATGTACTCTCTGATTATGATTCTGGGTTTGTCAGCACCACACCCGCGATCGAGGGTTCCCCCAAAATGATAAAACACCAACATCACTGCATTCAAGCGTTAACACTCCACTCGGGTCAATTACAATGTTAGTCATACGTATACGTGTCATACTATGTACGAGCTTCTGATTGGTTGAATTGGGTATCCCATCCGTATGTCAGATAGTTGATTGGGATTGCTGATAAATAGTGATTACGAAATCACTTTCAGATACCCCGCCACCAATTTGGATTTCAGCTCATTTTGACAATTATTTTCAATGTTCTATGTAACAAGACACTGTATGTATTTATTCTTTCTCCGTTTATGGACTTATGAACTAAACAATAGTCAATCTTTAAATTATTTGTTGACATTACTCAAGCAACAACTAGACCACACTGCATTACCAGTAAAGCCTGTCATTTCTTCCAAACCAATACACAACCATATGTACCATTTCTAACCGAAGTTTGAAAAGTCATATAAAAGTAGACCATAGGGTACCCATTGAACTTTGAGAAATGTACATTTTCACGACTGTCGTAATGTCGTAATATTCCCATGCATGCATACTTCGTGCTTCTTTAATGTGAACCAGAATGTTAGTTATTGAGATACTTCCCTGTCATTAGTACTGGCACACGTGAGCATCTCACCTTGACAACCTAAGAGAGAAGTCTTGTTAACATTAATGAGCCTGCCCGTTCGTAGAAATGGCCAGTATAAAACCTATAATATTCATCTCGGAGATTCAACTACATAAAAATCCTCTTACAGAACCTTTATTCCTATGGGTAAGTCACATCTGCAACGATTACATGTACCAGAGGCGAGGGTGATTGGGTGCGGTAATAATAGGCCTTCGCAGGATTATAATATCATATTCAGATATGGCACTATTGACAAGAAAGATTGACGAAGTCAAAGTAGATGCTCTGATTGAAGCGGATTAGAGGAATGACCTTGTACAGAGCATGACAACAAATGCCTTGCTGATTAGCTTTCAATGATCCTGGCATGTTCTGAACGATTTAAAGGCGATATCGCAACATACAAATGTTTGCTCATTGTTGGTTTGTTTGTCATTGGGAAATGTGTTTGTGTTAATATCATTGGTTGCATGGGTCTCAGTTATTCCTCATGCGAATTCGAAATACGTTTTAGCAAATACAAGGGTTTTACAAGTGATATAAATAGTTCTTTGAGATACAAAATTTCATGCTATAAGACTATATAGTTATCTATGCCGAATGAATATCACTATCACAGTAAAAGGTATTCCTCTAGTTCACAGATTTACATGCACTATTTTAGTGGGATAAAAGCCAGAAAAAAGTTATATATACTGAATACAAAACGTTTGGGGTCGTGAATATTTTGGAGAATATATGTTTTTGTTGAGAAGACAAAATTTCATAAAAATATCCAAAAAGGTATTCATGACGACTAATACTTTTTGTTCAAAGAACGTTTTCTTGTTTGACAATGTAATGCTTTCTTATTATAAAGGAAATAGGTTTGCCGCTTTAAATAGCTTACAAAACGATGATGGTAAAGAAGGACAAAAAACGAGTTTGGTATGTTCTAAAATTCATAACTTGTAAATGTAGGTCTGGTACAGGTGCTTGTTTAAATGCATCGAATCTGCTCTGTAGATATTATGCAATTTTAACAATTGACATACACATTATTCAGATTGCTCTTATCTTACACATAATGTCATTTATTGACTATCTATTTTTAAATCGCCTTTAATCTACATTGACATTGTGTGGAGCAATGGAGTGTTGGGGGCCTAATCTGACACGGCTTTCCACCGGAATAGTACTTGAACAAAATTCCCTTTATTTATGGTGTATGTGAAGTGTTACTCCCGCTCAGGTTGACTATGTCGAACTCCCAGCTTGGTTACCTTGCACACTACATACAGTGACGTCGTAACAAAGGAACCCGTCCTGCCTCCGTGTATAATACTTTTGAGAAGTGCCACCTACGGGGACGAACCAGATAATGTATACCCCATGTATAGGTTATTTTATGTTACAATAGTTCTCAGTGCTGAAGTTTAAGAAAATAAAACTTCAGTTTCCTGCCTACCAATTTATTTGTCCAGTTTGATGGATAATTAACAACACATTTCTTTCCAAATCCTGTATGTGTTTCGCGAACCAAAACACCAGGACGCACGCATCGTAAAGATTAAAGCCAATTTTCCCTGCATTTTTACAGCCACGTGCAAGAGATAATCTTGTAGGATGAGCACCCGTTGAGGAGTTATTTACGACTGAAGTAACCTGGCATTTAACAAGCAATTTACTCGCTCTTTTTTTCATTTGATTTGATTAAATAGGCATATAAATCAACTGTTTATCTCCTGTCGATAGGCCAGAAGCAGGAAGCTTCTGTAAGCTTTGAGTTTAATATAATACGCTTCTGTTGCCCACGCCGATCGATGCTGCAAGGAGCGTGAGCATATGTAAAGATAATTGACGTTCGTGCACATCTCAATAAGTGTCTGGTTATACCTGATTGTATTGACCGATATGCATACGCAAAGCTGTTTTCAAATGCTTCCAATGACGAGCAAAATTAACAGTTAATAGGATCTTCTGTTGCAAAAGGGAACATTGATTAGGATGCTGTACTTTTTATGTTGGTTTTCCTGCGTGCACATTCCTATTCTCTTGTCAATTTCAAGCCAGGTTACAAAAGTCAGCAGAAGAGGTATGCCACCAGACCATATGCCTTGTTGTTGGAGCCATTACACATGTTTATTGCTGAGTTATTAGTACGTAGGACTACAACAATATGTTCTGTAATTATTACTGAGGAAGCTTAGGCTATCAATACGTTGATGACTCAGTCGTTGTGCGGCGACATTTTCATAACTTGTCTTTGACAGACTACGAGTATCAAGGATCCTAGGATCCTAAGAAGAATTGTCATATTTGCAAAATATAGGCAAATATAAGTTTAGTTTTTGCACACACACACACACACACACACACACACACACACGCACATACGCACACGCACACGCACACGCGCACACACACGCACACACGCACACGCACGCACGCACGCACGCACGCACGCACGCACACACACACACACACTTGGGACTCATATGTTCGATCCCCGGGCGCGTCATACCAAAAAAACGTTAAAGGATGGTACTTGTTGTTACCCTGTCTGGCGCTCGGCATTAATGGGTTAAAACAAGGACTGGGTGGCTCGGCTCGGCTCGGCTCGGCTCGGCTAGGAGAATACTGTGTCTGAGTGGGGTATTCATATTAAACTGTTGCATGGTATCTCAGTGGGCAAGCACTATTAACCGTCATCAGTCCGGACTAGTACAAGCACACACACACACGCACACGCACACGCACACGCACACGCACACACACACACACGTGCATGCACGTCGCTCTGCAAGTGCAATAATCTTGGACGCGACGTTTAACCCCACTTCACCTCATCTTACATGTCTGGCCTACCTCTTGAAAACATGCAGGCCATTAACCTACATTCTTACCATGGTAAACATATCTGTGGATCTATGTCCATTAACGCAAGAGCCCTAAGACAGGCAAAGGAGGACGTGGGTGTATATAATACTCATATAACGCAGAAAGATGACAAACTATGCATTTGCAAAAACAGCTCTCAGCAATTACTAAATTTGCCAAAACTAAAGAAATCAGATTTCTGTAGTCTCTAAGACAATATTCAATTCGTTACTCATAAAAAACAAATGTAAACAGCTTAATTATACACTCAACATTTTCACGATCTAATATTTTCACATATTTTCACATTGTCATATAAATAGAATTTACTCGTACTCTTAGGATGCAGAAATAATTTCAGATCCAATTACCTAACAAGGAAGTAACTCTACAGATTCAAGGTAAAGTGAGGTGAAATGGGGTTTAACGTCGCGACCAAGATTATTGCACATATATATCGACGTGTGAGTGTGTGGCTGCTTGTACAAGTCCGGACTGATGCCGATTTATAGTGCTAGCCCACTGAGATACCATGCCGCAGTTTAACATGAATACCCCACTCAGACACAGTGTACTGAAGACTCCGAGCCGACCAGTCTTTGTTTTAGCCCCTTAATGCCAAGCGCCAGACAGGGTAACAACAAGTACCATCTTTTAACGTTTTTTTTCGATATGACGCGGCCGGGGGTAGAACCCTGGACCTTCCGGAGGCGGTCCTATAGATTCAAATGCGAAAACAGTTGGGATAGGTGTACAGACGTAAGGCACACTGAAGACAGACCCAACATTGTTTCTACAAGCTGTGCAGTTTCAGGGGGGGAATGAGGATTAGCATTTGTGAGTGAGTGAAGTTGGGTTTAACGACGCTTTTAACCATCTTGACAACGGTATAAAGATCTGTACCGAAAACTCGCTTTTTACAGTATTAAAGAAGTTGTTATCCATAATCTTGTGTCTACCTTGTCACATGTAATAATAATATCCATTTAGGCACTAAATGCCTTATATCGAAACTCTGAATTTTTCTTAGTCATCTATGTGGGCAATGCGTAACAGGTGGAAAATATTACGCATAATTTCATTCATTTCTAAGTATTTATGACATGTCAAAGATGCTGACAATATTTCACATTGTTTGAAACATGTATTTAAATGACCATAATTGTCAATTAATAGTTCAAAAAATCCGTTTTTTAACATGCATCATATTCCTATAAGATTTAGTTAATGTGACAACTTTCATTGACAAGATATTACTGCATGGCATACTTCGGAATATTAGCTGTACATGTAATTAGCCAGTAAATTGATTAACAAATACGTGAATATAATCCTTTAGTAAACGCGACGAATAATTTCAGTAATCATACGAAATTTCCACTAAAAGCAGTTCCAGTGTACGATTCATTGTACCTCCCATATCATCAGCATGCGTTTATGAATTACAATCAAATAAAGACGGTACCAGGTATACGCGAAAATGTGAGCGTATGCTGCCCCACCGGTTGCACCCGTCACAAACACATGCAAAGGCAGGTTATTCGGGAACATATGGTACAAGACACAATACAAAGATGTGTCCATCGGTGAATGACGAGATACTGTGTGTCCCCATGTTCCCTTGTAAAGTGACAGACCGCCTCCGTGGTCAAGTTGTACAGCGTCCGCCCGCTGAGCGAAAGGTTCGGGATACGATCCCCGGCCGCGTCATACCAAAGGAGGTTAAAAGATGGTCTTTGTTGTTACCCTGTCTAGCGCTCGGCATTCAAGAGATAAAACAAGGACCGGTCGGCTCGGAGTCAGTATACGGTGTCTAAGTGGGGTATTCATGATAAAGTGCGGCATGGAATCTCAGTGGGCTAGCATTATAAAATCGGCATTTGTCCGGGATAGTACAAGCAGCCAAACACAAACAACACACACACACGCGTGCATACACGTTACTAAATACGTGCAATGATGAAACCCCATTTCAACTCACCTCGTAAAGCGACAACTTTGGTTTTTGGCGATCTGTAGATTCATATATTGCATTGTTGTATCATAGTCTGATCTCTTTGTTATAAACAAATACTAATATATCATTGTTACATGTTGTTTTACTGTCCTTTGTGGACAAATTGTTATGAATGTATATGAATTATCTTTTTCTAGTCACAATATGACTGAAAAAGTGCTGGTGTGATTTAATTCTCTGCTCACTCACTCACTCGCGTCGATGAAGTGAGTGAGGGAGTTGATATGATTTTACGAAGGTTTTACCAATATTTCAGTCCAATCACGACACAAGGAACGGGCGTCACACATTGAACCGTGACGAGCTAACGCCTTGGTCCCTAGGCTATCCCATTGCCAGCAGAAAACAGAACACAGAACATAGAAAGTAGTATCGATTTCTGTACAATTGCCAGCAAAGTAACAGAACACAGAACATAGAAAGTGGTATCGATTTCTGTACAATGCATGCCAACCATGCTTTATAACATGTAAGTCTGTAGTATTTCTTCAAGCATACATCATACTGTCCGTGTTATAAGATAAAACATGCTTCGTAACTTTAGTGTTACTATAGTGAACCTTCCTCGTTATCATATCAAATATGCTTCATACCTTTCTGATACTCTTTCAAATATATGTCACACCTGTGTTATTTTATCAAACATGGACCAAAACCTTCTGTTATAGTTTCAAATATAAATCCTACCTTCTGCGTTACTATTGATAAAAACAAACTCCATGTGTTGATACTGCAGCTTTCGATAATAATTTCTGTTATTTCTTCAAATATGAACATTTTTTCCAATGCACAGTGGCCACCGTCGTTCTTCCTGGATGCATGCTGGGTATAGGAGTCGTACAACAATACAAATTACTTTTTGTATTGGTCTTGACTTGTCTTTTGATCCTGATAGATCTTCTTTTTCTCGGTGATGATCAAAGGACCCGTTCAATTCCCCATTTTATACATAGTGCAAGGACCTATCCATACATGACATGCGTGTCTCGAACACCTGCTACCGGCACTGTATTTCTTTAACGCTGAAAAAAAAATTCAAAGCACTGTCAATTGGTTGTATACTTACATAGGACAAAGAAACGAATTTTGGATGATTATTACCGCCATGACATTTCAAATAAACACTGGTTAAGTGTGATGTCTGGTGACAATGATGTAGTGAATGGTCCTTATTGCATGATCATTATCACAATGAAGCAAAATGAGACTTTGTTGTCATGTAAAAGTTTGATAAACATACTCCAAACGAAACGAGAAGATGTTCGATGGGCTTTATCATTAAACTGAAGTGATGTAAAATTATATGATGAATTACATATTAAACTGGATAAAACATTCCTTTTTTATAACAACATGCTGACATGCAGCGCAACGCAATATGTAATAGTTGCACGAACTTCTCTGGAAAATGCAAAAAGCATACAACGTTGACTTGTTCCGCCAAATAACGTCCAACAACTCCACCATGCAGTGGTAGACACTTACAACAACGTTCCAAGAACATTTGTTAAAAGCCTTTTCGTTTCAATGCTGGGGGTCACCCCCGTTACTGAATGGGATGCAAAGAGACAACATTATGCTGACCTTTAAAAGCCAATGTGACCTTTAATCCCACATGTAGTTCATGAAATCTTCTCCTCAGTACAATAAAGTAGTTTGCGGCAAATTTGAACTGTTTATTGAAACGTTTAATTTTTATAGCATGTTTCACTTACTAGTCCAAGTGTACGTGACCGGTACCTGATCAGGGTGCTCGAACTCAAAAACGAAAACGTGGCACGCGTCACCAACACACGCAAAGTCTAGTCAACTGTTCACCTGAAAAACACGGGATATTATGAAAGCTTTACTGAGGTCTTGAATGTTGATACCTTGAGAAAATACTAGTAGTAATAGAATCGAAATAAGTAGACATTGGCCTTAATCCCTCTCGAATAATTTCTGACGATTTAGAAAGTGTGACATATTTTCATGTCAAATTGGTTACTCCATCCCTTTGGCTTGATATTTTGTTCCTAATTATAAGTCCAGTGAAAATATGTTGGACAGGTTACATGTAAATAAAAGGTGACGTGAAATGGGGTGTATGTGACTGCTTTTTCTTCTAGTCCGGACTTATACCGAATTGAAGCGTTCGTTACCATGCCGCAGTTTAACATGAATACCCCACTTAGACACAGTATCCGAGCCGATCAGTCCTTCTTCGTTCTCAAGGAAGACGCTCTACCACATGACGACGGAGGCGCCTTTGGAAATAAAACCCTTTCCAATTTCATAAGAAATCTCTGCTAAAAGTAGAATGTAATCAACAAATAACCGTGGCCATAACAATTGGTGTTGCTTAAAAGTACACTTTCTCTACCTTTACCATAACCTTCTGGTTACCTTTAAGGCGACTCAAGAGCATGTGTTAAGAGCATTTGTGCCCATGACATCGACATGGCTGTGACATTGATCCGGCCTCCAGAGGCTTAAACTTTGTTAATGTGCGCGGGTTTCGTAAATGTTCATTCAAAGAAAAATTCGATGATAGGGAGGATGTTATTTTCATTTACGATCCATTTGAATATTTCATAACACTAGTGATTTAATTATTTTTTGCCGCATTTGTCAAGTACGACTGTCCGACTTCCCTACTTGTTATCAAAGATACCATTTTCGCTAACTAATCCACTAACGACCTCCTTAAACTTATTTTGTGGACTATAACAGTGTTCTGATAAATACAACTACAACTGATTGGCTTCACAACCTTTAGAACAGATCAAAGCATATTACAACATGGCTTTGAATGATAACATCAATGACTAAAATGATCATTATGGATTACCATTTGTATTTGAAGAACAGTTCCATAGGTTTGTTGTTAAGATATTGTGTCTTTTACGGTTATACATAAAAGGATGGACGTATTACCAAGTAGGAGATTCGCAACGATTATGTCTAGGTTTGTCATCACTATACTAGAGCTCGTGGGTTTCAACAAATTGGTAAACGTTGCATCACTGCGGGCTTTCCTCCCACATCAAATTGATACAGCGTGATGTAACTTGAATACCGTTCAAAGCGGCGTTACTCGCTCACTCTATCGCTCACTCAAGTAGCTACACAAAGGCAAACTCTTATTTATATACACGGGGAAGACTCTTAGTTGATTAAGTAAAACAGTACCCCAAGAGCAGGTCTCTCGCAGACCTTTATTATTCAGTAGCGAGTGGATCCAACTTTAAAATTGATGCAGGCATGACACCTTCACCTCTTTGATACTACTGAACGTTGATCAGGTTGATAGGCCCGGTGAATTGCATTTCACATCTGAAGAAGCAGAGTTCCTGCACCGATGTTCGAAGACGTCGCCAACCTCGTCATATTTCATTCAAGACATATTCGATTGATGAAAGATCAGGGGAAATACGAACTATTGGTGGTTATTTTATTATTGTATTATAATTATTGGACGTTTTTCTTTTACACACCAAACCAAACCATCAAGATTGAAAAGGTATGGTTTCCCTTTAACAAACAGAAAAAGCAAATTTACGAAAATATTTTTAAACGGTTTTACGAAACTAAAGAAGCAATCTAGGTAAAACTTCGTAAGAATGATCCAACAAATGGTCTGACTCCAACTCTAAAGTTTATTTCAATAATTGGAAACCATATTAAGAACATAATTGTGAAGAACATTATTATCATTTCGTCAATTTCGAGTTGGAATATGTATGCAATAAGTTTCAACATTAGCGTTTTTCTAGTGGCCCATTTGTAAGTCGTCCTATTTGTAAGTCGATTGTAAATTTATTTTCCCCCTCAAGTAAAGATCCCTTGTTAGTGACAGGTGTGCTACAAAGCTTTTAAGTGTTTTATTTTTAGGTAGATTGTATTTCGCCCCTCAAATAAAGATCAGTCGAGTAAAAATCATCACTTTGAGCCAGGTGAGCTACAGAGCTTTGTAGTGTTCTATTCGGTTGCTTCCTGCCCTCAAATAAAGAGCATCAGTTAGATACTAGACACAGGTGAGCTACAGTGGCTACGGCGCTGCATACTATTTGTTCCACCCAGTTTTTCAATATATTTGCCAATCACCTGTCTTCATTCTCGCCAATTCGGTCATATTGGCACCCCATTTTTTTAGCATGTTTTAGTGGGATTTTTATAGATTGTGAAAGGACATGTGTTATATGGCTGGTATCTACATATATAGTGTAGCTCAACAAACATATTTCCGTGTTTTACTTTTTGTAAATCTGGGTTTTGGTTAAAAGGTAATTGCTATGAGAACAATTACAAGGCTTTGTACTAATTATCAGACCTGATGAAGGTGATGAAACTGTTCCATCAACTGCTTCCTCTGGAATATTGTATGCGCCGTTGATATGCCTTCCTCCATTAAGAAAGAATTAATGGATGTCAAATTCACATATATGTGTTTCGCATGTGTTTCACTTGTAAATGACATTCAAAGACTTGCTGTACTCCTGTTAAACACCGCAATGCACATTAGTCACCGCAATTACCCACTTTCCCCCTCAGTGCTTTAAAGCATAGCAGCACCGTCCACTCCTGTGCATGTACGTGACGAGTTTATATGGATGTGCCCTTTCCAGGTTAGTATACTACAGTGACGTGACATATTATTTGAAGTATATTGCGATTCATTATATCCAGTGGCTCTTCACTTTTTGTTGAGTATGCAATAAGAAACAATAAACAAACAACTCTTCGCAAAGGCTTTTTTTAGAAGCTAATAACTTGATATCCATGAACATCCACTTTGAGAATATGAGAGTAAACTAAATGAATTATTATGCTTCAAAGCATTCTTAGTAAATATCATATTTGATTCCTAGTGTGTGGGATGGCTAATATAAAACGTGTGAACCAACGTGCGCGATTTATTATAGCATTTGTAGAACAAAAGTTTCAATTTATTAAAGGACCATGTCAGTGCGCCAGTGATCACATAGTTTGTTTGATGTGTTATGCTGCAGTCCGCAATATTCCAGAGACCTTTAAATAATCGTGTGCGGGAAAGAAAAACTAGAGGTTGATATTACGAGCATCGGATAGCAAATTAACGAAGTTGCAGAGATGGGCAACCGATCCAATGTAAACTGCAGGGCAAAGGACAGCATACCCGTATGTTTGATGGTGGCTAAAAATATAACGGATATTCGATGGTGATGTATTGGTAACGTTTTGATAGCGTGTGCAATTGTTTGGTCAAATCCAATTTTCAAATGTATACTTTCTTTTGCCCGGCATTTTGGTCGCGTCTAACGAAACACGAAAGAGTGGTCTCCAACTGAGAGAGATTACAAAGTAATACAGACAGCGTAACCTTATAATGGCACTGTACACGTAGTGGAATTGTTTTATATATATAAATATCTGATCACCGCCCTTGAATAAAGATCGTTGATTCGAAAGAAATTCTTTCTACATGATTGTCTTTGAAAGGGGGAATGTGATGAGGATATTTGATTCTTACTAAATTAAGACACCCAGAAGGAATTCCCTTGCCTTCACCACAGAACAGTCATCGTATGTTTTTTTGTAATTGGATCTACTTACAGGAACAGACCTCACCAATTGTCAACAACTTCCTGTGTGGGTGGCTGGATGATGATTCTACCACTGGGATCATCCTACATCAGTAGGTCGTTCGCCTGGAGCACCACAACAGATTGCACAGACACAACCAAGCTGGAGTAATTATGTGGCTAATTTAATTTCAATAAATACCTTGTTAAATGACCATCAGACCTGGTGTCCAGGTGATGTGATGTGATGTGATGCTAGACGCTTTTAATCTAATGTTTGGTTCAAGTGTGTGTGTTGAATGATTCAGAAACAAATTTAATGCTGCTTGCAATGTGTTTTCCTGGTTTTTCCAAATAATCAGAAGCAAAGCCTATCGCTGGATACAACGGCAAGCGAGTAGGTAATTGCATCTTCAGACGCATGATCCATTATTACTTGCGTCTTCCGACAATGAGTACATTCTGATTTGTGACTGATATCATAGTCTCCGTTTATTCACAGTCGAGAATTAGTGTGTTCCTTTCCACGTTTTATGTGACACACCGAATCAAATGTGGTTATCTATATCCAGAGAGACGTTGAGTGAGTGAGTGAGTGGGTATGGTTTTACGCCGCTTTTAGCAATATTCCAGCAATATCACGGCAGGGGACACCAGAAATGGGCTTCACACATTGTACCAATGTAGGGAATCGAACCCGGGCTTCGGCGTGACGAGCGAACGCTTTAACCACGTGGATACCCCACCGCCCCTGGTGAGACGTTGAACTATATTCCATATTTACAGCATTCAGATATTGCTATGGCACTCCAGCAGATTTGTTACTTAGGGTTTCTCCAACATTCCACCTAAAAAATATAAAAGTCTAATAAGTACAATCACAATCATACATTAAAAAAAAGCTAGGTGTCTTTCGCTCATACGAATAGTTGGAACTTGCGAACAGTTAATATGTTAAAGTATATTCAATTTATGAAACCGATCACAACAGTACACCAATGAAGTCTTCATGCTTGTAATTTGATCAACGTGTGTCCCATCGCCTAGCAACCGTTTTATTCGCTCCGTTTGACGGAAAATGTATCAAACAAATATTTCCATCATTCGGAAGTTTTTCCTGAGTTCGGAGTGAAGTAAAGCACTTTAGAATATTTTCCCGCATTAATGTTGCCTCTTACAAAAAATAATCGTTTTTACGACGAGACTTCATCGAGTAGTTGGTTCACAATTGAAGTAGACCGGCATTGAGCAATCAATTTTGTTATTCTTCAAAAAAGTGTATAACATTAAACAGGCATATAAATCAACTATTTATCTCCTGTCAATAAACCAATAACAGGACCATCATTTGCCGGCTTTAGGTTCATTGTTACACGCTTCCGTTATCAGTGATAGAGTGAGGAGGCGGGGAACACCAGAAATGGGCTTCACACATTGTACGCGTGTAGGAAATCGAACCCGGGTCTTCGGCGTGACGAGCGAACGCTTTAACCACTAGGCTACGTGACCGCCTGTTTCCATCTGGCGAGGAAAACAAATAACCTGCGCACACCTTAAGATGTCTCATGTTCAACGGTGACATACACATCTCAACAGGTACAAGTGTATGGTAATGACTTAATCATATTCTCTGACGACTATACGCCAGTGAGAAGTCAAGGTGTCACACCATAGACAATTTATTTAGGCGCATTGTTAGAATTGAATCAAAATCATAACCACATGTATATTTTACCTCCTGTGTAGAACTTCTATCGTGGTATTCCAGTGTGGACGTTATTACACGTCGTCACAATTAGCCAGGGTCGTCAAAGTCAACGGGTGAAGTGACCCTTCCTCTTTCATGTGCCATAATTATGCAGCGATTAGAAATGTTCATGTGTTGATGGTACGAAGTGCAAATCGATTCGCTAATTTGTTTGTTTCGTCAATCTACATGGCGACGAAAGAAGCAATATTTATCAATCATTGCTGCTAGCCTGAACGAGAGTTCCTTTCAATACCGTGGAATGCAGCTTGATTTCGATAGACCAAACAAATGTGTCCTTGCAGGAACCTTCAGGGGTCAAATATCAGTTAATAACAATCTACATATACGGAGCCTGACGAACAAATCCAGTTTGTTTGCCCTCGACAATGATTCCAGTGCCGCTGACCTATGACCCATGGGGTTCTGAAGTCTAAATGAAGAACAGGTGTAGTTACGTTTTATGATTAGAACAATTTTAATACAATAATTACTAAGTCAGTTTACAATAATGAAATCGTGATAGTTTATCTATTGCATGTACGCAGATATATGTATCACCAGGGCCCACTTGCACAAAGCGATCTTAGCGCTAAGATGATCGTAACGCCCATACTTTAACATAGGCTTACATTAGTCTTAGCGCTAAGATCGCTTTGTGCAAGTGGGCCCTGGTGTGTCATCGTTGGTCGTACTGTCAACCACGGTTTGCCTGGCTAAAGTTCTTTTACGGTTCGGTGAGAAACCTACGCGGGAATATTGTCTACAATTAGACTCGCCACCACAGTGAGTCTGCGTGGGTGCACGGATCATGGATATTATGTGAGGGGCGTCAATTCGTTTTTCGATCAGATGAAGAGTGCCTCCGACTGTACTGCGTATAGACCCTGGGCATCTACTAGAACTTCATTAAATATTGCCATGAAGGAAGGGATGCAGGTGTGTGCTTCACGCCCTGTATTGTGTAAGAACACTATAAAAACGGTAAAGTCTCCAGTCATTATCATGTGGTCTGTCTAAGGTGCACTTGTATGCATAGAAAAAGATCACCATATAAATGCTTTAACAGAATTAAAATAGCTGCTTTGTTTGAGTGCGGTGTGAGTCGGTCAGATCAGTATTTTCTATGCCAAGCCCAACGTGGTAAGGTCATATGCATTACTTTATATCACATATAGATTTTCTTTATGGACGAACGTTCTCAATTGTGTACCTTCTACATCCAGACCAGTGTTGGGCAGGATCAAAGTCAACCTTGCCAAACTGCGATCACGCACCAAACAACTCTCCACTGATAGCGTTGTGTACCATACCAACATAACAACACTGCATCATCATCCATATAACCAGCTCCCTTCTTTGTCTATAATAAGACGGGCGAGGACGTATCATTTGTTTGTTTGTTTGTTATTTAACGCCCCATTCGGCAATATTCCAGCTATATGACGGCGGTCTGTAAATAATCGCGTCTGGACCAAACAATCTAGTGACTGACGTCATGAGCATCGATCCACCCAATTGGGATACAATGACATGCATCAAGCAAGTCAGCGAGCCTGACCACCCGATCCCGTTAGTCGCCTCTTACGACACGAATTGTCGCTTTTAAGGCAAGAATGGGTTGCTGAAGACCTATTCTACCCCGGATCTTCACGGGTAAGGGACGTCAATTGTTGAGGCTTGTTTTCAATCGGATCAAGAGTGACTCCGATTGCACCGTAGTGTAGTCACTGAATAGTTAGTATACCTTCATTCATTGGTGCCGTGGAGGTTGGAGTTAAGTCCTGATGTGTATTTGTGTGCTTCACACCTAATATTGTGTAAGAACAATATCAGAACGGGAAGGGAACCATTCTTTTTTCTGGCTTCTGACCGCATGCTTTAATAAAGTTAAATTAGTTGCTTTGTTTGGGTTCTGTTTAAAGTCGGTTAGATCAGTATTATCGATGACAAGCCAAAAGTGATAAGGGTTTAATACTTTACTGTTTCAGTGAAACCCATAAGAACGGCCTGATGCTGAGAGATCTAGACCAAAATTATAATAACTTGACACGAACTCAGTTACCTACCTAAGCATAGAGTTAGACGTGAAACCTATGGGACATCGGAATTCAGTTTTCTTTATGGACGAACGTACTCAATTGTGTACATACAGCATGCGGACTGGTGTTGAGCGGGGTATTTGCAGGATGTTGTGTAAGTCAGCCAGAAGGCGTTGCTTCTGGAAGATTATACAAGTACAATATTAAATACAAATCGACAGTTTGAAAACTGAAAATACCCTCTTCCACGGATCCAATAAAAAATATAGTATCATCACAGAAATAGGATCCTTTGTCGATGGAATCAAAGTAAATATGACTTCAAGCAACGCAACATTCGTGTTTATACTAGTTTTAGATAACAAAACTGTTGACAATAGTTTAGTATAATGTAGTATGAAATCAGTGACATCCTGCAGCGTAATAATGCACCCAAGCCACGTCCATTTTATTAGGTTTCTGTTAATTGACGGATAAAAGCAAAACAATATTGCTTGGTTAACCAATCAAATGTCACGGGATCCCTTGCAATTTATTTATTTACCGATGAACACAACCAACACCGTGACGTTACACAGATTCTTTACCCAGGTCAAGGGTACTTTGCAATCCCTTTACATTGTGTGAAATTGTCTGCTGCCGGTAAGGCAGGACGAACACCTGATGTCATCGCTGATTTTCAGTGGTCCATTCATATAGTTTTGACAGCTATTTTGCCCTCTACGCTGAATTGAATCTGTGGAAAATCAAGACAGGTTATTCGCTTGCATTTGTGGTAACGAATGCATCAGGTGCTTCAATGGACCTACTCTGACTGGATCCTGGCACTATACACGGAGCATCATGTTTCTGATCCGTATTATTTCTTCTCTCTATCCTCGAGAAGTTTTCCTTTACTTAATACCTTATTTGGGCATTTATTTTACCTTGGAAATATAATCTGAAGCAGCAATGGTTACACACAATCGATATTTCCTTTCTTGTGTATTTCCTTTAGCGTTTAGTGGGAATTTTGGGACATAAAAGATCCCGTGTACAACCACTTCGTCTACGTGTAAACTGATAAAGGATGACGAGAGGGGAAGGACTGAAGCAGGCGAGGGGGTGGGGCGGTCGATACGCGGTTGTTCGTGGGAGGCTGACTGAAGCGGAGCATAAGGTATCCCTAACGCCTTGGTCGATAACGACTCCGCCAATGCCCGTTTCGTCCTTCGGCCAGATTACAAGAGGAATCATGTTTAATATCACATGTAAATGTTACTTTATAATCAACGAACATATATACTTGTAAGAAATGATACAAACATGTTATAAAATAGGTTCATCTGTAAATAAAAGCGACAATATAATTAACATGTGTTTATGTATCACTATCAAGTAGTGATATACAAATTCTTTGACCCGTGAAGATCCGGGTTAGAATAGGTCTTGGTTGATGCGTGTTATTGGTCCCAATTGCGTGGATCGGTGCTCGCGATTTTATGGAGCTTTGGAATCCAGTACAAAAGAGGACTGAACATGTCTTCAGGTTTAAGAGTCAAGTCAAAAGTTGACAATACTGATGCATGGTTTTGGCCGATTTCTTCCCCAGTTAACATACTGGCCTTGTATTTATATGTGGCATTACTTGATATGTCATTTATACCAAGTTCTTTGATTTGCAATTAATGCAGTGATGCTTACATGTAATGGTTATGTCATTTGATTCCTTGTCAACAAATACACAAAAATATAAAGGCAACAAGTGTTTGTAATGACCTAATTACATTTACTGACCAGAATAAGACTCAATGTTTGCAGTCAAGGTTTCGAAATACAGATAATTGATAAAGCGACATTTTAAGAAAGAAATAATAATCACTTTTTTATTTTGCCCCTAAGAAGAATTTTTGTCGTATGTTCAGTTCTAAGTTAATTGTCAGTCCACGGATGAGGTATGTTTCATTCTACCATGTGTCATTTTGATGAAGCGATTAGACATGTTCATCTGTTGTTGGTACGAAGAGCAAATGAATTCACTAATTTGTTTGCGTCTTCAATCTACATGGCGACAAGAGAAGCAAGGGGTATCAATCAACAGCGTGCCGCTGGCTTGATCGAGAGGCTTTACTGCCGTGAAATAAAGCATGATTTTGGTTGACCAAACATCATAGCAACAACTTTCAGGGGTCAGTTGTAACAAATGGTATTGGTGGAATCTACAACAAGCAATCATACTTTGGGGTTCTGAAATTTAAACGAAGGCCAGATATAGTAACGTGTTATGATTACCTCAGTGATTCATCAAAGTTACATACCAAATTACAAAGGCTCTGGTAAATCACACCGTGATATAATCGTATCTACTGTATAAATGCAGATGTATGCATAGCGAGGCGTGTCATAGTGCCGTCACGGTGTGGATCGCTGGTCGTACTGTCAACCACGCTATGCATGACAATAGTACCAGTTCTTTTGTGGTTCAAAAAGGAGCCTTCGCGGGAAAGTGTCTATAGTTACTTCTTTAAGTGTCATTTAGAAGTTGATATGATGAACAAGTGAGATAGTTCTATGGATATACAACTTCTTTATCACAATGAATGCGACGTTTCGTCGTAAATACTAACACCGTTATCAAGCAAGTGGTGTGACTCCAACATCAGTTGTTTTATAACGGTGTCAGTATCGACACGGAAACGTTGCATTGTAATGAAGAAGTTGCAATTGTATATCCAATACTCATTCACTCAGTCCAAAGAACTATTTCCCTTGTTTCTCTATGATTCGGCTTTTTCTTTTTTCTTCTTTTTTGTTGGGGGGGGGGGGGGGTCAGGTATACTCCGTAAGGGGCGTCAAGTGTTTAGGCTTGTTTCCAATCGGATCAAGGGTGGATAGTTAGTATAACTTCATTCATTGTTGACGTGGAGGTTGGAGTTAGGTCCTGATGTGTATTTGTGTGCTTCAAGCCGAACATTGTGTGAGAACAATATCAGAACAGGCACGCAACCTTTCTCTGTTTTCTGGCTTGTCTGTTGTGCATTTGTGTGCACAGCACAAGATGACCGCTGTGATGCTTAAATGGAATTAAGATACTTGCTTTATTTGATGGCGTGAATTCCGTTCAAAGTCTGTTAGATCAGTATTTTCGATGACAGGCCGAAAGTGGTGCAGGTAAGAAAACCTTACTGTTTCAGTTAAACCCATAAGCACGGCATGATGCTGGTAAATATAGATAGACCAAGCATAATAACTTGACACAAATCTGATATTCTAACGAAAAACCATCAGATCCTCGCGGCCAACTGAATGAAGGTTTTTGATGGACAAACGTACTCAGTTGTGTACATACAACATGCAGACCGGCGTTTTGCAGGGCCTTGCAGGGCCTTGCAGGGTCACACAGAAGACGTTGATTCTATAAAAAAAATTGTTAAAATGCACAAAATATACCACATTCTTCATCACGTGCCATTAAATCTATATCAGTCTACATTTGCCTTATTTCGAGTACTATACATAAAAAATTAAAAAAACAGTTTCAAAACGGAAAATGCCTTTTAAAATTGATGTACTTTTAAAGCATTTGACATGAAATATACCGCCAGAAATAGGATCCTTTGTAGATGGAATCAAAGCAAAGTAAATAGGACTTCAAAGAAAGTAACATTCGTGTAAATACAAGTTTAACATAACGCTTCATATTTCATGTCTTATACTGTCAGAAGAAAGTACGCCCATCGCCCATTTACCTTTCTGTTCAGTGATAGCTTAACATTTGTTACCACATAAATCCAGGAACATGATAATGCATTTGGCAGAGTTCATTGTTCAGCGTATGTTCATGTAAGTCCTAATATGTGATAATAGAAAGAAAACTATTTACTTTTTTCTTCATAAATGTACATTGTATTACAGGTCGGATAGACATCTAGACCGCCCTCCGTGGTCTAGTGGTAGAGCGTCCGCCCGGAGAGCGGAAGGTCCGGATTTCGATCCCATACCAAAAGACGTTAAACGATGGTACTTGATACCCTGTCTATCGGTCGGCATTAAGGGGCTGAAACCAGGAGTGGTCGGCTCAGAGTTAGTGTACTGTGTCCGAGTGGGTCATTCATGTTAAAGTGCGCCATGGTCTCTCAGTGGCCTGGCACTATAAAATCGGCCTTAATCCGGACTAGCACACGCACACACACGCACACACACACACACACGCACACACACACACACGCACGCACATACGCACACGCACACACACACACACATACACACACACACCACACGCACACGCACGCACACACACACACACACACACCACACACACACACACGCACACGCACACATACACATAAATCTAATTGCATTCTGAATACATACATTTCGCGTGCATCCAACATGTTGCGTGCATAAAACGAACAGCCTTTCCTAGAAACATTTTTTTACACAAATAGCAAGTCCAATTACATTTCGCAGTACAAGTGCATACATGTTGCGTGCCCCATACGAAAAACTCTTAACTCCACCATGATTGGATGACAGTTAGGGATAAATGCTTATAGGTTTTATTAACCTTTCTGTGTTTATTTGCTTTTATGTTGCTGTAATGTACACGACCCAATGATTATTTGCAGTTATGTGCAAGGATATATTTCTTAACCAACGGTTAATACGCCACATTGTTACACATTTGAAGGCCAATATGGTGTTCACATTAAATTTCAGAGATGTTCCAATTGTTCTAGTAGTTTCAGGTTGATTTCCACAAAGTATGTTTAATTATTTACCTAGGAACACAGTTAGACGTACTGTTGAACGTGTACACATATTCTTAACCAAGGTCAAAGGTAAGTTGCTATCCCTTAACTGCCGAGGGCGTAATGAAGGCATCAGGTGCTGCAATGGGCTAACTCTGGCTCCTTGCACAATGGATCACGCTTCTAACGTAACGAGACGGATTCTTTTACACTCTCTATTCTTGATAAGTTTTATTTTACTTAATACTTCTTTAGACCATGTATTTTTTTTACTTTGGAAATATGACTTTGCACAGGTAACGGTTACATGCAACAGATATGTATCGTTCTTTTGTATTTACTTGAGCGTTTAGTTGTAATTTTGGGACATAATAGCCCCCATCTTCCCGAGGCAAGAGAGGTAACTGATTTTAAAAGTCCAGTTTCCACCTTTGCCGAACAAGGCTGGAATTCCTGGGCTCTATCGTAGCGGCACCAGTGGCTATTACGAGTTATTTCCCTTCTAAGCCTCTCCTATAGACCAATCAGATTCCACCTCTCGTATCAGTGGCTCCCAGTCAAGACGATCTGATCGACAATCAAGGTCTATATTGTGATAAAACGGGTCTTACATAGCGAAATGCATCAAATCACGTGAGCACCTTGATTAATAAACATTAAAAGATTTGGATAATATCTGTTGACAACGAGTTACCGGTGCACACGCTTTGCAAATCCTGCAGTCGACAATATTCCGTTGTCCAAAGAGATAAAGCATACTATGATTTGGAATTGTCTTCTGTTGAACTCTTTGATAATGACGTACAGTGTATGCAGTGGAACTGTGTTTGCCTTTGAACTGACTTTGTTGTGCCTTTGAACTAGAACTGTCAATTCAAGATATTTAATAGTTAAAGCGTCGCCTTCCTCTTGTCAACGCCGTTGTCGTCAGTAGTGATACGTCAATGTAGAATGTGTTGATGATTTCTTGTGGGTGGTAGAGGCCTTGCTCACACGTATCGTTGGTGTAGAAGAATGAAAGTGTGGCTGCAATGGTAATGATTCGTTCACTAATGCAGCTTTAGGCACGACACCTGCTGCAGTCATTATCCAAGCAGAAGTATACAACTGCAGTGTTGTAACTGAACCTCTACTCAATTCAATACGTGTCTCACCCATACAAATGAATCTTGAGAGGCTTCAATGTAATGTTCATGTGTGTTTGTTTGTTTGTTTAACGCCGCATTCAGCAATATTCCAGTCATATGACGGCTGTCTGTATATAATTGAGTCTTAGCGAGACAATCCAGTGACTGACATCATGAGTTTGTTTGTTTGTTTGTTGTTTAACGCCACACTCAGCAATATTCCAGCTATATGACGGCGGTCTGTAAATAATCGAGTCTAGACAAGACAATCCAGTGATTGACATCATGCCACCAACTACTCTTTTTTCCGTCCATCATTATACCGTCCAATATTATATTCTTGTAGATTTAAACTCATTGAATGGCGCATTCTATATAATAAACTCCGTCTGAATGAATGGACTTGGAAGGGGAATATGATACTGATATTTGATTCTTACCAATATACCAAATCCAGTGACCATTATGTACCAATGGTTCTTCCGATCAAGTGATTGATCACAACCTACAGCTATAAAGGAAATTCCTCGACCCCATCATTCATCGTGTCTGTTTAATAAGAACTGACCTCACAAATTGTCAACCATTTCCTCTGTGTGAGTTGATGCTGATTCAAAAACTGGATGCAGCCAAGCTAGAGTATGTAGCAAATTTGATTTCAATAAATACCTTGTTAAATGACCATCCGACCTGGTGTCCAGGTGATGTGATGTGATGTGCCGAACGCTTCTGATCGAAATGTGGTTCACTGGTGTGTGTGTGTGTGTGTGTGTGTGTGTGTGTGTGTGTGTGTGTGTGTGTGTGTGTGTGTGTGTGTGTGTGTGTGTGTGTGTGTGTGTGCGAGGCATGATTTTGGTTGATCAAACATCGAAGCAACAACTTTCAGGATCAGTTGATAACAAATGGTATTGGATGAATCTACACATCAGTTTGTCAATTAAAGATACATGTACTTCACATGTTTTGGATGATTCATCTTCCAATCAGACAAACAATCACACGATATACGGTAATAAACATAGATCGAGTGTACACTAAGTCGACGTTGTGTGATGCGATAGTACACGAGTCTTGTCCAGATAAATACACAAGTTTTAGGCCAGAAAACCAGTGCCCACGTCGTCGGGGTTGGATTACATGCAATCCAACAAATCACCGAGTCTGACAATACTTCATATGTTAAAGGTGACAGTTTAATCTTCCAGATAGGTGTAAATCCTGCTGGGGAACCGTGCAGGTAGCAGCGATACTGTGAGTCCCCTCTGTCCCCAGTATGGGGGCCTAACTTTGGTTGCTGGCGATGTCTATCTCGTTTTTAGTTATGTACTGTTCCGTGTAGTGATATCTTCTTCATGGTTTCCTTCTTGTTTTAAATATGTCTGTGATACTCTTATTTTGTTTACTGTCCTTTTTTGACAGTTTTTTTTAAAGAGATCAAAACGTTTTTCGTGTTAACGTCTAAAATGTAGTCACGATATGGCTGAAATACTGCCGATGTTACTATAAATCTTAACTCACTCACTAACTCCAGTCAGGCATTAAGTGAACCATACGATACATTGTATAACACTTACATTCTGAAATCCAGTATCGAGTAAGTCAATGTTGTGTAATGCCATATTTCAGCTCTTCCTCGGTGGCCTTTAAATATACGAGGCTTGGTCAGACAAACCAGTGGTTAATGTTGTGAGCCCACGTCGTCCGTGACGATGACATCCAATTCACCAAGCCATCGAGCCTGACCAACCAATCCAGCTCTGTCGCCTAGGACAAGCAGTCTTGTGTATGGGACTTATCCCAACCCTGGGTCACATGGGTTTTTGAAATCTAAACGAAAGCCATGTGCAGAAACTATTGTACGATTAGATAAAAACAAAATATATTTCATCAAAGTTAATTATGAAATAATACTTACAAGGAATCAGGTAAATCAAATCCTGATTATTTTTTTATCTTTTGCAGATATGCAGATGTACATGGCCAGGCGTTTCAACGTTCACCCACGGTCAACCACGGTATGCCTGGCTGTAGTTCTTGTGTAGTCACAGAGGAATCTACCCTGGAAGACTGTCTGTAATTAAACTCTCAACTACAGTGAGCCAGCGTGCGTGAACGAATCTGGGATACCGTGTAAGGGACTATGTGTTTGTTTCTGGATCGGATGTCTCCGGTTGTACCATAGTTCCTGGATAATTCAACTTCATTCATTGTTGTTTTCATTCACACTTAATGTAACTTTAAAACGCCAAAGAATAACCAGTCACGATTAATTCCATTGGGCGTAAAAGGCAAAATAGAGGTGAAAACTATGAGAATGGATCACTGAAAAACAACACTATAAGCACGGGGCGTCAACGTTCCTTGTTTAGTGGCTTGTCTGAAATAATGGTACAGTAGACCTTGTTTTTGGCAGAGATCTTTTATGAATATGGAAATGGTTTTGTGGCTTTGTTTAGATCCGTGTGTGTACATGGAACAACATGGCAAAAAGATGCGTTAATGTTAATGTTAAATTGTTTGAGTAAGTGAGTTTATTACAAAAGTCGATTAGAACAGTACGTACAGCCTTTGTTCCCAACAATTTGATATTCTTGGGAGGGTCTGGCTTTTATGGGGAAAAAATATATTGTCCCAGAAAAAAACACTTGAAAAAGGTAATACTGGCTCAGATTGAGGAAAAAAAGGAAACTGTGATCCACAAAAAATACATTGTTGCAAGATGGGTTTTTTTCTAAAATAGTTGTTTAGGTTGATAGTTTAATTAAAGAAATAACTTCTTTTGCATTTGGAGCTGAAAAAATATCTAGTCTCTGTAAAGAAATCCCATTTTCTCCATACGTCTCCGAAGCAAATCTTACCGATACATTCGGGTTTTTTCATCGCAGATTTGATAGACAGTTAAATAAAAGAAATATCGATGTACATTTTGCAGTATATACATGTATGGTGCGTGCCTCACATAAACAGCCTTTAACCATGTTGGGATTCCACGTCAGAATAGGTCCCAGAAAGTTGCTAACCCTTATCGTACATTCTGAAGAGCAAGGGTCAAATGGTCAGCCGCTCACTCGATAGTTTACAAGCAGCTCTGATACAGCTGGGACTTATATGACTGTAGCGTAAACCACCATACACTGCTTCGATCATTCAAAACATGTGCTAAAAATTAAAATATTTTTTTTATACTTTTAATTATTATGCTTATATGTTCGCGCTTATCCCTGAATGTTACCTGAGATGACAATTTGGGATCGATGTTAAGTTTTAACCTTGCTGTTGATATATTGTGGTTACTGTGGTTACATGTCACTGTGATCAAATGCGGTTATGTACAAGTTGCTGCTAAAATTGATTCGTTGTTATATACAAGTTACTATGATTTCTTGTTATGTACACGATACAATAAATAAGTTCTGTCATATACAAGTTGCTATGATGAAATGAAGTTATGTACAAATCGCTTTGCTAAATTGCTGCTTTGTACAATCGCTATGATTTGTTCCTGTTATATAAGTAACTATATATGATTACTTGATATGTACACATAACTATGATTAATGTCTGTTAAATTCAAGTTGCTTTGTTTAATTGCTGCTACGTACAAGCCGCTTTGATTAATTGCTGCTATGTACAAGTCGCTTTGATTAATTGATGCTATGTTTAAGTAACTATATATGATTACTTGTTATGTACACTTTACTAAAATTAATTTCTCTTACATACAAGTTGCTATGACTTATTCCTGGCTTGTACAAGTCGCTACATAATTTTGAAACAGATGCCATTGGGCGTAAAATGCCTCATTGAATATGTGTTTTACACTTTTGATGGCCAATGTGATTTTTATATTATTCATTCGAAGAAACATTAGACTTTCGTAGATAGGTTACCGTATTTCTTATGTTTCATCATTTGCCTGTCAACCTTACGACGTCGTTGTTTTATGTATCCACTCATTATCAGGTTTAATTCATTTAGATAAATGTATCAATTCTCATCCGATAAAAAAACATGAATGTAACAGATGCAGCAACAGAGCCTTCCTACTCCGACTGATCGCCTCCGTGGTCTACTGGTGGAGCGTCCACCCGGATGGCGGAAGGTCCAGGATTCGACCCCCGTCTTCATATATGAAAGACGTTATTTTTTTATATTTATGGTAACCCTGTCTTGCGCTCGGCATTAACGGGATAAAAGAAGGACTGGTAGGCTCAGAGTCGGTATACTATGTCTGAGTGGTGTATTCATGTTAAACTGCGGCATGGTATCTCAGTGGGCAAGCAATATATATATCGGCATCAGTCCGGACTAGTACAAGCAGACACACACACACACACACACACACACACACACACACACACACACACGTGCAAGCACGTCGCTATATAAGTGCAATAATCTTGGACGCGACGTTAAACATTACACTTACTTTATCGCGCTACAAGCTGTTTCACGTGGATGGTAGAATCTTTCCGCTGTCTATTCTATACACACCACCAAGACAACAACAAAAAGTAAACTAACACTGGATATATTATTACTTTCTTGTGTATCTCCCCTTTAGCGTTTAAAGTGGAATTTTACATAATTGGTCCCGTGTACAACAACTTTGTATTCATGTACATTGATAGAGGATAACGAGTTGGGGAGGATAGAAGCTGTAGGAACCGGCTGTTGAGGCTGATTGATGCGTGGGATATGGGAACATCAGCCTGTGCGACTGCAGCTATTACACTGATGGTGATCTCACAGGAACACCCTGTTCTGGTCTGGTCATTGTTTCGCGAACAACTGCACAGCAAATGTGTATATTTCCTTGTGATATGGCATATTTCGAATCACATCGAATCTTATCATTGGGACTGTCGTCTTAAAAAGTGTATAATCAACTTATAACCGTGGCCATAACAATTTATGTTGCTTAACACGTTTCTGTATTTTTTCCACATTCTTCTGGTGACCTTCAGGGCGAGCAAAGGACCGACTGTGTAATAGTTTAGTAGGAGAGGGCTGGGATTGTGTTGTATCCGATTCGTTATCCCCCGCCACAAAATGGAAGGGAGATATAGGAATGGGTGCTGGCGGTCCGTCCGTCACGTTTCGTTTGCGGAGCAGAACTCAAAAACCACGAGAGATATCTTCACCACACTTGGCACATAGATAGGTATAATGATGGACTGATGTCTTTTGATAGTTTGGGATCTTTGTAAAATCTATTTTCCAGTTTCCATAGCAACGACTTTGACTTTGACTAAAAATGGCGGTTGTGCTTGTTTCTGGAGCAGATCTTGATAACCGTATAAATATTTCCCGCCTTGCACACAACCGGACATATCATATCGACGGGGGATATGAGTATTTCATGCTTGTTGTAGAATGTCCTTCGATCATTGCCACAGCCATTTGCAAGTCGCCGTCGTATGGCAGACTTACTGCAATCCGGCGTCAGGCAACAGACACCAACTAATTTTTCTGTACAAATTATTTGGGTGCTTATCCTTTTCGCGAAGACCTACAGTCATTTTTAGCACTACTTGGCCCTTCACGCACGATTGAATCTGTTTCGTCAGATGACGTAATATGTTTCTTGAACTGGGTCGATGTTACCTGATGGTAGACCGAGGTCCCCAAGCGCAATCTGAAAGCTCAGTAGCATTAACAATTATGCTGAGTAAACTGTAAAAGAAATGTTTGGGCATTAAAACTGCAGCTGTGTTGCAAAACGAACATATTCCTTTAACTTTGTATTGTCCAATTTATTAACAGGGGGTTAAATATGGTCTTTCCCTCATATTCTCAAAATCCTCACGTCGATTATCTGTACCTTACCGCCAAGTACCGATTGTTATATCTCTCCCGATTTTGGATGCGATCGTTCGACCATTGCGTTCATCTGCGCTGTCCTGCTACTTCTATGGAAAACAACTCACTAGGCACTTCCCTCTCAACAATTTTACGACTTCATCAAGTTGCGAGCGCATGTCCGAATCTCCGGAAACTAGGTCATGATAGAACAATATTTAATCGTGAAATAAACCACACTTTGTTCTTCATTGTTCTTTGCGATTTATCGTATAGCTGTCTAATATTAACTTATAAGCAGCAGAAAATCTGCACTTGTTCACAACAGACGTAATTCAAATTAACATATCGTTTTTAGTTTCAACATGACCAGTAAATGCGCTATCGTGTCACTGGCTTTTCTGGTCCCTCACCTGATTGTCTGGTTTGTTTACAAGCCACCCTCACATAGCACTAGTACTGCTGGGCGTCGTCTGGCAACAAAATAAACACATACTTTTTATACAAACTGTGAGTGGCGGGTTCTACTGGTAGAGCAGGACGTACATTATCTGGTGTCGTCACTGACTTTCAGTGATCCATGCACATAATGTGCTTGTCGTAAGAGGCGACTAACGGGATCGGGTGGTCAGGCTCGCGGACTTGGTTGATGCATGTCATCGATCCCAATTGTGTGGATCGATGCTGATGTTATCAATCCCTGGATTGTCTGGTCCAGACTCGATTATTTACAGACCGCCGTCATATAGCTAGAATATTGCTGAGTGCGGCGTTAAACAACAAACAAACATCATATAATGTTCCCAGTTCTTTTGCCTTATACACCAATAGGAATATGGCTCGGCTCGGCAATCGAGACTGTAGTGGCGTTGACGTTTCATGTACGTGAATGGTTAGAGAACTGAAAATGTTTCAAAGAGAGATTGCATATTATCATCAGATAGTCAGAAATATTAAAGCTATATCACAAAATACATGAATCTTGCATCTACGCCATTGAGTTGCAATGAAATACGCCCGATCGTCATTTTACGAAGCTCTAACAAAAAACAAATGGCAAGTATAAGAAACCAAACAAATCGTATGGAACCGTATGGTATATTAGCTTATGAATGTCAGATATTTGGCCGTGTGACGGGTCGTTCGTCCAGTTGAAATACTGGATATATTGATCGTACAAAAGCGTTCTATTCTGAACTCATGCCAGACTCTTTTGTTAAACATTATCGACATTAAAGCAAGATGATCTTGTGTAATAATATAACTGTTAAAACATGAAAATGTAAAACGTTCCCAAAGCGGGAAGTTGGGAGATAAACGTACTGTGTTTTCAATGTAGAGCTCGGTCACCTGTAGTCTAAATTGAATTTGAAACCGAACGCGCACCGCTTGGTAAAATAAATAAAACGCGAACTCTTTGGTATCAGCAAATATACTGAGTGAAGCGGCATGGGTTGAGTCCAGTGGTTTGAGTGGGTTGTCGAATGTACGGAATGAATGGGTTTGCAGAATTTACGGAATCAAAGCCTTTAAACGGAATATGGCGCTCTATATGGTCAAGCAGTTTGTTTACACCCTAATACTTTACACGAATGTATGACAGGCTCTGAAAGCATGTAGCACGGCAACGTCGTAAGCTAACATGAGCTGGGCATCCCTAAAGAAAAATAAGCAAGCCTTGCAAAGGTTTCTTTCTTCGCCGCGCGTAGCTATTATGACGTCATAACGCTCATTGTGACGAAACGATATTACGCCACAGTCGAAAAAGAAAAGCGCCAAATAGTCTGTTGTCCCCAAAACTTAAAATATATCTCTTTGTAGATTTCTATACTATTTTCATGACGAAATGTATTGCCACACATCCTTTGAATATTGTAGTATCTTCAACCCAGCATTTGTAGCCTATACTTATATAGTCATATTATTATTGTTGTTTGAATAAGCCTAACCACAATGACTGTAAAAAAAGTACTATCCTAAATATATTAGCTTCAGCGGTGATCGGCTGTTTCAGTTTGAGGGGGTTTATTGTGATTTGATACCTCTGACTGGCCAATCAGTATTGGGTACTTTCGAAATTCATGGTAGAATACGTATTATTAACTCGAATTAACTGTTTCATGTGAACTTTTAATGACACATATATGTAGCATTAACATTTTTTAACACTTACAATGGTTGTTGCTTACAACCAACAATGACGATTGAATTATAAACCGTTATATTTACATGTTTTTCTTCCAACAAGAAATATTATTTCATGCGCTTGTCTTCACATTTTCGTAATTATGCCTTTTTTTAAATGTCCCCAACTGTCTCTCAATTGGTTGGGTGAGAGATCACAGAAGGAAGAAGTGACCGTCAATTGCAAGTCACTGGATATGCTTTAGACATGTATCGACAGGCTCGACAGCACTATAAACGCCCGTAGTTTACCCACAGTGTGACTCACTGACATTTGATATAAAGCAACGGCATTGTCTACAACTGAGACAGCGAGCTCTCTCGTCCGAGACAAATTGCCGAAGTAATATGAAAAAAAGCTCTGATTACTTCCTCAAATCTTACAACACCACCTGCCAAAGACTGAACTTTTGTTATAAAATAGATGTTATTGTATAACCGGCCTCTTCAGGTCTATTTTCACAGGGTCTAGATGCAGCCACGCTCGAGGTTTTTGTCCAAGCGATGTGCAGGACCACTTGTATAGCATATATAAGGCAGGTCACGAGTCTCGTGTCTTCAACGCCGCCACTGTTAGTAACGTCAAAGTGGTGGTGGTCGATGAGATAGTGTTCAAGCTGTACGATTAATCTGCTATAGAATCATTTAAATTATTCCGTTGTCTTGAAGGGAAAATGATTTTGTGTTTTAAGCTGGAAATGTCGTTTTTGAATGCTTTAATAATACGGTATATACAATGGAACAATGGGGAGTGGGGGTGTGCTGACATTTAGAGATTATGTTTATATTTATAGACTTTGAGCCTGAATATATTTTTCAAACAAACACACATTGCAACAATGTCATTTTTAAGGCAGTCAATTTCTCTTTTTTCAATTTTCTGAAGCTCAAGAAATGTTGGGAAAAATTTATGTTTTTCGATCAAAATCCATGGCCATAAGAAATCTCCGCTAAAAGCAGAATCCATTTAACGATTCCAACAATATCACGATTATTTGTTTATGAATCACTATCCAATAGTGTTCGCGAAAAGGTGAGCCTATCCTGCCCCGCCGGTGGCACCAGTTACAAACGCATGCAAATGCACGTCAATTGTTCACCTGAAAAAACAAGGGACCATACGGTGCCATGGGGAGTTTATGTGCCTCTGATTTCGTCTTTGAACACATCTTCAAAGTGATATATATATTTTGTGCTAAGAACTCAGATTACAGTATCCTTGTCTCAGTAGAATGAATGTGTGTCTGCAATGGGACACCAAATTAGGGTCAAGCTCAAAGCGCAAGGGAACTTGACGCTCAGCGGATTATTGTACATGATCATTTCCTTGAACATGTCTCTGAACCTCCACGTGTGACGTGACTGATCGATATATATATTACAGGAGCGTTTATCATTTGGACCGTTGCTAATTCCGTACTTTAAGACATTGTTCTTTGCATGAGATATACCGGTAACATACTTTTAATGATTCTCTTTTGGGTTTTGGGTTGAGAAACAATACAAATGAATGTTGGAGATGCTTCACCAGACAGTGCACACTGTATTGCACTTGCAATGTCCACTTCATCTCCCACACATTTGTCTCCTTATTCACGGGGATCGTGCCGTTTTGGAATCAATGTTTGTGACACCCAAGCCCATTCGCTTGTACGTTCATCTTGGACGCATTTACTGATAACTGTCGATGTGAAAATGTATGTGAACGCCACTTCTCCTGTTTTGTGGTTATATAACATAATTCAACATAACTGAGATATGTATGTGTTCTCATATGAACGCGTGTCATTGTAATCATTTATGAATTAAAAACAGAATAATTATGTAAATACCTGGACTTAGCTTTCTCCATGTTTTAAATGATTCTCCAAGTCACCCCGTGCAATCCCCTTGTCCTCGAAACCGTCCTGTCCCAGCTATAAGTGGTATCCTGTGATTAAACTTTAATATGTAGTAAGGTTAGAAATAACAGTGTCAGACAGTTGCATAACTTACGCATTCGTCCCAATGGCGATGTCATCTTAGACACAAGTCGTGAACGACATCTCCTTGTCTCTATGAATGCAGTGTTGTTTTGAAATAGAAAGTATGAAATGCTGAATGATATGCTTATAATAATGAAAACCCTTAAATTACTGAACCACCAATAGACAAGGAGGGTAATGCCTAACAACCATTCAGAAACCCTTATGAATTTTCACAAGCCTAATACTGACGGACCCAGTTTAGATGATGAGCATGATAAAAGATGCACAGTTTCCCTATTAGAAACACAACATAAATCAGCTCAGAATGGCAAACGTAATACTGGAACATGCACCATGTTTGCATGTAGGTTCCAACTTCTTTATGTGGTGATGTGTAACTTCTGCCATGCATATATAACTTATCATCCCCTCATGATCCATTGAGTATAAGTTGGACACTGAAGTCTCATATAACAGAATGTGCTCTGGTGTTGAATAACCTGTCATTCTAAAGTTGCTCTCGCGCATGTACATATTTGCCATAATGTAAGTTTAAGTTTCAGAACTTCATCTATTTCAGCATACATGTATCTATTCATCAATGATCAATGACAGAACAAGTATTTCGGGTCGTTCAGCCCGCGAGAGGTATTGTGATCGATTTTCCAATGTCTTCTCCAGAAATCGTTCTAGGATTCGAATCATCATATCAGTTTGGAAGCAAACCATTTGAATTAGAGCACTCGTGTATCACGTCTACTGATCTATATTAGGATTGTGTGAGAAATATTATGAGAACAGAATAATTAAAATCATAGTGTGAATATCACCCTTTAACGTAAGGAATGATGAGTGGTCTCCCCTTGTCAACACATCAGCTTGGTTGGCGCTTGCACAATGGTCACAGTGGTGCATAAAATAATCGAACTTGAAAAGTTAAGATCGTGGTTTTTTTCGGAATATCTCACGTAAACTGTAAACATGATAGACACACACTTTAGCATGGAATCAATTTGGAATATTTGTAAATGTTGGAACGTTCGTCAGAAAAGAGTTAGCTAGCCCAATACAGGCGTCAAATAAGTTGATAGAAATGGCATAAATTGTGTAAAATAACCTCCTTGATTATGTCGGATTTAGATACCTAATAATAATACCTAAGATAGAGCTGAGGGCATTGATCAAATGAAAACATCTGTCTGAACTAAATAATTAGTTTTTATCATGTTAATTGAGTGTAATTCATTTGAACAGTGATATATGACTTATATCACGGGGTTGTGTTTCCAATTTGAACTACAGCGACAAAAAAAACAAGAGCGCCAAGCGTCTTCAGAGCTCGTCAGCGTTTTTAACATTTTCAGTCTCACGTTTCCCGAAAAAGAACAGTCCGTGGCAGCCACAAGAAACTATTGATATCAATCAGTAGCTATGATCGTGGATTTGAATCCCAGAATCACCCTGATAATGTCTTTAGGGTTGTCAGCACCATAACCGTTTACTCCTGCAAGGGGATAAACCTCTGAGACATCACTTCCGGCTTACCTACATGTACCACATCAGAGTGGAAAACTGATGAAATACTTACAAAGCTGCGTGTAACCAAACTAACTCACTTACCTCGTTAAAATGCTGATAAGGCGATTTAATCCACTCATCCAGCTCGCGATCTGTCCAGCAATCGCAAACCGAAACAGCACATGTGTTTGTGTTGAATGAAATTACCTTCGGCCCGTCAAATGCCACTGCACACGAGAAGCCGCGCAGTATTTCTCCCTACGTTGAAGGGACATATCTATTTGTGAAATGTCGACTAAACGCTGACTAAATTTTGACTATGGCGATAATGTAGGGTTAAGATTTGTTTTGATAATACGAAAGGAACACTGGCTTTAAATTCACAGACTCAAAAAGAGAAAATGGAATTGTAATAAACCAATTCTGTCCAAGCCAGCTGTCATCCAAAGTCTGGCTGTCCAACATGAAATGTTTGTAGTTGTTCCCACTGACAAGGCCTCAAATACCATAACCATTATCTGTAAGTGACATTTCAAATATGTCCACATAAAAGGCCAGTATGTTGCCAAAGGAAATCTGCCATCAGTTTAACTGTACTATCAACATTTGACTCTCATGTCAATTCTTTTTGTGTGGTGGATTCCAAAGCTCCACAACAATCTGTACAAAGAGAGATATATTGCTGGGTCCATCAAATGTACCACCAAATCCCTGTCTCAAAGATTAACCATAATCCTTAATACAATCAAGGCAGGACTTTCTTTATATTCCCCGAAAGTATTTGAGACAATGGTATTATACCATGTAGATTATCAAAATCTCACAGGAGCTCCAACATTTCCAATCACAGAACTGATTTGTTTCTTTATGTATATGCCTTTCTGCTCGGATTAGCACAATCAAAACACAGGAATTTGATCAAGTGGTTCAAAAAGACTTCAGTTTCGAGTTTATCTATGTTCTGATATCCTTCAATAATTGTCAAATATCTATTTTACCCACTGATTCCTCCCACCTTATCTAGAAATATAGGAGACCAATTAAACTGACTCAGCTATTTCATATTCAGATCTATGCATACAGATTCATAGTGACAATAAAGCACCCACAAGGCCGACATGGTATAACAGGAGGAGTGACTTCGGCTTTTCAGGGTTCGATTTACCCTTTATGTCGAGCAATATTCTAGAATCTCTCTTCGGTGTCTGCATTTCACATTTTTTTAGGAACAATCGAACATGTTCCTACTACGAAGATTCTCAAGAGAGTAACGTGGATCAGTGCTGCAGCATTTAAAGCCTCAGTGTGGAGGGCATTTCCGGATTTGACACGTTTGTGGCCGAAGTGTCGCCCAATGGCGTTTCCTGTTTGGCTTGTGTCGTGTGTTCCTGTCTTTGTTCGGGTGAACACATGTCCTTGTGTTGCATGTGTTTGTGACCGGTTCAAGCTGTTGGACAGGATACGCTTACCTTTTCGTGAACTCTGCGTTTGGCGGAAATTTCTTTTATTCACAGAAGTTTGATGTTTTTGCATATGAACCTATGAATCCTGTTTTAACAAAACAAATTGAAATGGTTGAAAATAAGCTTATCGTGTCAACAAAACAAACATTTATACACGTGTCTTTTGTTTATCTATAGCTCTGGGAAAAGTGTCATCTGGCTACTTCTAGAAATATTAAGGTATCTGAGCGTTTACCTTTTGTACAAATATATCGGTTTGCATACGTAAGACGTCATAAGTAAGACATACCTGAAGCAATACAAACAACGGTTCAATTAAAAATTGTCGTTGAGAGTCATTAATCCAACACAAGTGTTAAAAATACCAAACGTAAACTCATCCCATGCTCTATAATACTGTTGGTCAACACGGACAAACTGTGTCTATATATTTATCGACTGGTCATACTACAAACATCGCCACAACTCTCAATTCAAATAACACGCAAATACGTAGGTACATTCAAACTGACGTGTGTCGGATAATAGCAGACAATAGCATATTCATAAGAATGGTGTAATTCGTTGTATCGGAAACACATCTTACAAATCCTGCAATATGGAGTCACACTGTCTTGCGTCTTTAACTATCATAACCAAATCATACTGTGTAAGTGTTTAATAACAGGACAATATGTACGTTAACGTGCATGTCTGACAATCCATTCATTTCAATTGTACTCATGTACACTTTTTACTTGCACAATATCGTGACATATACTTTGTGTCATCAAAACGTACAGCCGAAATACTTAATCGTCCTGGTCGGTCGATAAGGAAACGGGAGTTGCCCATACTTAACCTGTCGAGGACTTGTTTCAACGACTGCGTCTGTTATAACTATTATTGCTCAACTACGAGAGCTATCATTGCAAATTACACAAGCGCATTTACCTGGAAGTGGACGGGAAGTGGACGGGAAGTGGATAGTTGACCATTATTGAAGATACTTCATCTTAAGTTAAACCTATTGGTCAGTTTACCTTGTTTTCATTCTGCCAATCCGAGCAGACACTCTGTCTCGTGTGGATAAAGAAACAGAAAAGCAAGAAGGTGCGGATGATTTGTGCTTTGAACAATGGCATGTCATCGATATACTTGATGCCGAAGTTATACCTATTGGCCAAATTCCTGTGTTTTTGTTTTGCCAAATTTCAGGAAGTCCATCACCCCACAGACTATCCAAACAAGTTTCAGAAGACACCTGCCCTCACTCACTCTGTTCAGTGACACATGTCCAAATGGCTATTTCATATTTCTTACCACATCTTGTGATATCGTTTTCTTTTTCGCTTTGGCTTTCGCTTCGAAACAAATCCTATGCTGGTTGTTTTCGACATGATTCTTTGTGTGTAAAGAAAAGGTCAAAAATCAAATTGATTTGTAGAAAATTTGCACTGGACCAACTTATGGGATCACTTACTCAACAAATACTGAGTATGGATCGCCTGTAAACTGAGGGTTGTGGATAAGTAAATGTCTACCCGCAGATCAATGTAAACAATCAGTTACTGCAATTGAAACTGTGGCGTAAAACCATATTCACTCACTTAGTCACTCACTCAATGTCAGGAGCTAAATTATTATTATTTAATAAACTTGAAATGATTGCTGAGTCTAATACTTGAGGCTGAAGGCGTAACCATTTGCGAAGCAAGTTTGTTAAAAAAATTATCTTGATATGGTAACAACTTTGGTATGGACATGCGGTGGCTACTATATATAGTTATGTTATTTACCGTTAAGAGCTGCATTTGATTAACAAGTGCTTGAGTGAGTCAGTTTCAACCATGCTTTCAACATTATTGTTGCTTATAACGACGTGTATGTGCAAAGTGATGCAAGTCTTAGACGTGGATTACGTTCACTTGCTGACACACAAATACTTATAATCAGGGGAAGGAACTAATGGTCAATGGATTCTGGCACACAGACGGGGCGCAACTGCGAGTTGCTACATTATTTTCTTGGCATCTACACGTGCACACGATAGAGTTGATTTGAAATACAAAAGACAATTGTGCGCTGGGGCACCTTATGTTTTTATGATGCAATGCAAATACTTTTGAACTTGCGTGTGTGTAGTGGGGGGCCGCACACGGATGGCAAAATTGCGTCCCTTTGGCAAGCCAGAAATATTGTGGGTTCGAATCCAGATTAACCCCGATGATATTTCTACATTTATCAGAACTATACCCGTGCTCGTGGTATTTACCAAAGTGGTACATGTCTGACACCTGGATCACTTTTCCTCGGGTTTACTTCCTACATTACGTTGACATGCGTTGAAAGCGGCGTTAAACCCAACTCAATCACTCACTCACTCAAACCTATTTGTTGATCCAAACAGTTTTCGTGATTCTCTCTCTATGGCTATACATACACTATCAAGCAAACTCACACGGACTTTTTGATTTGGCCTTTTATGTTTGACCTCTCTTTCCCAAAGTAAGTCACTGTCACACTACACTGGTTTATTTCTGTAGCATGGAAGAGCGAATTTGTAGTAACAGTACTGACTTGTAGAGTAATGCGTCCCCCCGGTGACCGGAAACCAACAGTTTACTCTGGTGCATGGTTTTTAGAGCAAGGTACAGTCTTGTCAACAATTTCCACTTCGTGTTACAAGCGGCATCGTCGGTCATCGACCAACAGCTCTCAGCAACAAAGGAGAAAATAACACCAGACTAAATGAGAAATACAGGAGATTAAAAGAGCGGACATAACATAGTCGCACACTAGCACTTTAGCATTGACATATTCTATGTATGGGAAATAGACAATATCCAAAAAATATATTTAATGACCTGTTCATTCACAATATTGTACGAAAACAGCATACCGACACTGTCTATCACACTGTTAATATCACACAAACATCCATTAGAATTACCTAGTGAAAACGATATCCCCCAAAGAAGATAGCGTTTCCTCTGTGTCATGAGTATATTGCCAAAGAAGAATATTTTGATAAACGTCAAATCCTGCGTCAAACGGTAAAAAACATATCAAAGATATAAATGGTTCTGTTACCTTAAATCAATATTGTAAATTGCTTCTTTTCGCCTTACATAAACGCAATTACCTTTGGGTACTGTATTAGAATCATGTTCTATCGACTAGATGTGTATCAAAATGGAAAAACAAAGCACATATAACATATCTTACTTTTGACAGTTTACTAGTTAAGTTGTCTCAAATATTTGATACCTCTTAATATTGTTTATACGTGTTTATAGCAAAGAACAAGATGATGGAAGATTGAAGTTTGAACCATTTTCTGTAATCAATATTATATTTTTTTTTGAAACGTGAAATATTACAACATGTTGCTGTCAACTCATGTTTGTAATTATTCCTATTTTGAAATATTCACTTAGCTAAAAAAACAATGTGACATCACATTATGATGAAATGACCATCAAACCACTGAACATGTTGTAGAAAACAACATAAAAATTTAACAATATAAATGCCAATTGTTTACCCATCTTAACTGACATTTCATATCAAGAATATTTTTAAAGCATGTTGTCAAATGTTGGACTCTTTTTGTGATACCAACTATGCAAAAACAAGAATGAAATATGTGTTCCTCAAAGTATCAAAGGCTCGTGAAATTGAGCTCATTCTTAAATTCTTCAAAAATGGTTTAAAAGAAATCCCCTAACAAGTAGCTGAATGAACCATGGACAACTCCGTAGTCTCTTAACGCCAGCACCGTTGTTGTCACTGGCGGTAACATCACCGACGACACAACTTTGATGTTGTTGTATAGTGTAATGACTTTTGAGGTAGGGGCACTTGTGAGCCAGTAGTCGGAGGCGCTGCAAATCGCTGTGCAGAGTTGCGTCCCTTGGGCACGCAAGAAAACTATGATCGTGGGTTCGAACCCCGTTCGCCCCGATTATGTTTCTAGGTTTGTCAGCACCAAAACCAGTGCTCGTGGGTGCCACCGAAGTTGTAGACGTCAAAGAACGGCATCACTTAGGGTTTACCTCCGACATTAAGCTGACACGTCATGATGTAACTGGAACACTGTTCAAAGCGGCGTTTGGGGCGGTCGGGTAGCCTAGTGGTTAAAGCGTTCGCTCGTCACGCCGAAGACCCGGGTTCGATTGCCGACATGGGTACAATGTGTGAAGCCCATTTCTGGTGTCCCCCGCCGTGATATTGCTGGAATATTGCTCAAAGCGGCGTAAAATCATACTCACTCACTCAAAGGGGCGTTAATCCACAGTCTCTCACTCATCCTTTTGAGGATATGTCAAAAACTTATATCGGTGAAAGGGATGCCCAGTTTTTTTTATACTTATTGCATATCGGAATCGTACAATCGACTCTGCTTTTGGCAGACATTTCTTATGAATAAGGAAAATATTTGTCACTTTTATTTACTAAAATCTTTTAAAGAAAGTTCGCAATCGGCTATAACTTCGATTCTGTGTTTCTATGAACCAATATTTTGTCATATTGCAAGTGACGAGTGAGTGAGTTAAAATTTAAAGTCACATGGGCAACATTAGTTCGCGGAGATACTTTTGTTTGACACGACAAGCTAAGGATGGAAAAGTCGCTGTGCTCCAAGCTTTCAGATTGCTTCCAATACGTTTGCGAAGTATCTGTTAAATGCAGTAAGAAAGTTGTTTTAATAAATAATCCTTATCGAAACTCAAGTCGTTTAATTTAAAATTTGTTCTTGTTTGGTCAACTCATGGAAGAAAGAATCCGGTTAGAATATTCGCAGTGGAAGTGAAGGCAGAAGTATTTGTAGCTGAGGCAGTCAGATCAACTTTTAAGGTACAATAATATTAATCGAGCATGCTCTTTCTATGACCATTTCCAAGAGCGACATACGACTCTTGCTCAGAAGTTGTTTGATCAAGGTTACAACATTCAAGGCTTAGTGACGCTTTCTAAACGTTTTATGGTTGACATGTGGAGGATATTTCATGCATCAGTGATGTTTGATTCAATTCCCTCTTTTGACTTATTTCGTTTTTCTCCAGCTGAACAACTGACTTGCCTATGCATGTGTTTGTGACGTGTGCTACCGATTGGGCAAGATACGCTCACCTTTTCACGAACACCTGGTATCATAACTATTTTATAGTGGTTCATAGGCTCCTGATTAAGTCGGAATCGTTCAATGGACATATTATAAGGGAAATGGTTTCTGTCGCTTTTATTTACCTTATTCCATTTTATTATGTTGTGGGGTCGGTGGGGTAGCCTAGTGGTTAAAGCGTTCGCCCGTCACGCCGAAGACCCGGGTTTGATTCCCCACATGGGTAAAATGTGTGAAGCCCATTTCTGGTGTCCCCCAGACACTGTCGGAATATTGTTAAAAGCGGCGTAAAACCATGCTCACTCACTTATTCGCTATCATGATGTGTGTGTTCTTCGGGGAATGTGTATGGGTAACACGTACATCTAGTCAAGTAAATCTTGCTGTTGCTTTAAATGATTGCGGACGCCTACTGCACCGTGTATGGACTACTGATTTTGGAAGACAGCCTGCGAAATCAATAGTTGTACTTTAAAACTGATTAAAGTTAATTCTAGTAAATCGAACTCTGAGTGAAATTTAGCTTAATTTGATGATTAAAACCATATGATGATGAGATTTTTTAAGCAATTCTTCTAATCTCAAATCTGAGAGTATTGGTAAACAAGATTCTCCACAAAACGCTTTATTCTTTAAGGTTTAAGTGATTGAATTTCCTTACCGGAGAGAATTTAATTGTCTCGCGATTGTGCCAAACGAGCAGAACTGTCGAGCCTTTAATTTATGCTAAATGAAATTGTCGATAGAACCAGATCCCGTTTGATAACCATTCCATACTTGCTGTTTCATTTTTATAACAATGGGCGATTCGCTGAAAAGGAGTGCCAGAAACCTATCATCGTGACTTTGAATGCCAGATTGGCCCCAGATTTCCTAGGTGTGTTAGCACCAAACCTGCGCTTGTGGACTTTCTTATAGTGGTCCACGAGTGAAGACCTACATAACAGATATTCCTTGCACATTAAGCTGACACGCCGTGGTATAACTTACATAAACCCAACTCGCGTACTCATATCCATATCACTAGTTCTGCGTTGCTTATGACATTAAAAATTCATATGTGAAATATATACTGTGTAGACTCTAACACTTCCCATGATAATGTAAAACGCAAATGCCAGAGAATAACCAGTCTCCATTTCAATTATCCGCCAAAATGATTCCACTTGTCGACTCGAAAACACATGTTATTCAGCTTTAACTACCAACATTCTTAAACTATATATACTCAAACATAAGCAGACCGAAAATCAGAGCTGACGTTCGCTATAGAACTGGAATAGAGCAGAAACACTTCGGTTTATTACATGACTTTCTTATCTCATCCTAACAACAAAGTCATTTATTTACTGAAAAAGATTACACTGAACTACATCAAAGCCATCCCTTTGACACCCACCTCTGTGACGTTACAACCAGTGACGACAACCAGTCACTCACTCTCTTCCAACTGTAATACATCCACAACTGAATCAGATCTATTTAAAGACAAATAAAACCTTTTTTATACTTCCACCAACCTTATGTTTGTATCATTTTTATCTGTTCACACATGCACGTCTCTGCGTTTCGACAGAGATCCGAGAGGCCAGCATCTTCAGACAGTGTCGTCACTCCCAAAGGACTACTCCAGGTCACGATGTACACTTTTATCACCATCTCGAGTACTGTAATAGGCAATTTGGTCAGAAAGAAACTGAGAAGTCAATTATATTGAATTCCTTTCTTTGTTTCGAGTCTTCCAATCTTGTTACAGTTGATCGGAGCAATCAATGTTGTGTCCTTTTGGAAAAACATGTTTCAGAAAATACACGACGAATTCTTCATCAAATTGAAGTCCCTTTTTATCATTCGGATACATAGATGGGTTGTGACAGATTTAAGCTATTTTTCAAAGAAAACCTACGAATGCGTCACACAAAAACTTCCAATACGGAGTAAAAACGTTTCAATTTCAATCGATTATTTCAAACATGTGTTCTTCATAGTAAAATTGTTTGCCACGTCTCTTCGCAACTCTGTGTTTTTAAAAACATTTACAACAGCAAACTTCAAGTGCTAGAGAGTGTCAGAGAGAAAAAACAGACGATGTCACATCATCGAGAACACAATATTTGGAACTACTTTCGGTATAATCAGAGTAAAATGTCGATATTTTCTTAAGGAAATTATTAAATCAGTTCAGGTAAATGTTATTTGGCTTTGGTTGGATCCTGCCGTCGCACGACTCCTGTCTGTACTTCGAGATGCGCCGTTGACCATGAATCCTGCCATGAAACAGATGGACAAAGAAAAGGACTTTTGTCGAACATTCCAACTTCCGGGCCCGGTGGACATGCACGACCGGAAACACCAGGAAAGCGGTACAATAGCGTCAGACGTAATTAACATGTGACAGTCTGTGACCGGAAGCCAATAGTCAATCCACTTTGCTCATAGTAGTTACAACGTTTCAGAGCTTTGTAAACAAGCTTGACCTCTTAATCTTGATCAGCAAAGGTTGCAATAGCCCCGCCCGCAACTCTTCATCCGAAATCAACACTGTCAGTCACAACAACAGTTATTCAATTCACCGACAATGAGCAATTCACAGATCAGGAAAGGTTGCAATAGCCCTCGTCTGCAACTCACCTCAGCTACAAAGAACAGACTAAATGACAATAACACAGGTCCGGCGTTTCAATCAGGATGTAGGGAATGATATTTCTAGGATTGACATATTCATATGTAGGATATAGACCATACAAGCAAATACATTAATTTTGAAGCCCTGCTGTTCTGTGGCAAGTTCTTGCTTCATAGTATTTTTCACATTGTCACATTTCACAGAATCAACCAGTAATACGACAGATGATACAGAATTAAAATGTCAAATTCTGCTCGAAAAATTATGAAAGATGAATATTTGTCTGGGTGGCGTATTCAATAGTGCGTCGTTTCTCATTACATATGTATGTCCATAATACCACACTCAGAGATCCCAACTTTAGTCAGAGCACAAATTGTCTTTTCGACAGGAAAACAAATGAAATCGCATTGACAATGCATGTATATCAGTTTCTATATCTGGTCAGGCAGTGTTCCACGAATCACAACATTCAAAATACATTGTAGAAAAACTTATTGAGTTTCATAGATTATTACTGAATGGATGCAATACGAAGATAATTTGATGGTTAACACCACTTCCTCATTCTGCAGAGCTTGAATGATCATTTATGATCATATATTATTTGACGTTTGTTTCGCTTAAGTCAAGTCCGGATAGATGAAATCGGACAATCCACACTGTCAGTCGCAACAAAAATTCATTCAATTCATCCGCGAGGAGCAAAACACAGTTGTCAGATCATAAAGCCGAATACCAAATGTTGGTTTCAAATGAATATACCACCTTTGGAGTGGATTTTTTCCGTTCATCACAGTTCTCGCTTTCACATTTATAGTGAGAGTGTGATTTTACACATCTTTTACAAATATTCCGGCAATGTCACGACTGGAGACACCAAAAATAGGTTTTACACATTGTACTCATGTAAGAAACCGAATTCATGCCTCCGGCATAACGAACGAACGCTTTTCCTAAAATGCAATCTCCCTGTTCCTTGTCTGCCCTGAAAGGTTCAATCTTGTCTTTTTATTCAGTTCTGTTGTTACCTGTCATTTTGTGAATTCATTGTACTAATAGTTGGAATAAAATGATGCAATAATGAGTGAATCGTGTTTTACATGTGTTTCAGAAAGTATTTTGCAGTTATATCACTGTGTGTCAGCTTGATGTGAAAGGAACGCCTGAAGTAATGCATGCGCAGGTCTTAGAAGTTTACCACGAACGCGGGCGTGGTGCTGACCTCGCGTTTACTGCTTGTTGGGGTCTTGTACTGTTCTTGGTAGGAAGGGACAAATCGGTTGCCTGGAGTATACACACGTTTTCTCTAGATATAAGATATAGACATTGAAATAGACATATACAAGAACAATAGTAGTAAAAACTTTCACTACGTCTCTGGACCAAGGCTTAAAAAGCGAAGGTCACCAGAGAGTCATTAAGCTAATTAAGGTTGGCCGACAGTATAAATTGTGTATTAACAATGGGGATTAATATCTAATACGAAATATGAATTAAGTGAAGCTAGGCATATAGATGTCAAAGATTCGTGGTACTAAGCCTTTGGAATTAAATGTAAGCAATCATGGCTAAACCATTGATGTAACACTCGCGGTACCAACAGCAGAATACCTCGCATTATGCGTTTGTCGTTCCTGAGTCTGCTGTACAAATGTGGCTCTCCCGGGCCCACACCATATTCTGACAACGGTTGTCCAGAACCAGTCGCTATGGCAGTGCTGGCAATACTTGAAACATCATCAAGTAGAATGTGGAATTCGTACTTTCAGTGAAAGGTATCTGGCACGCCCGAGGGACGCGCCCCTGACGAATGGTCCACTTGATTAGCAAGTAATACATATACAAATGGTAAACCTGCAACGTGGCAAGCACAAATTATGATACCATTAAAATACCTCCTCTATGGTCTAGTTGATAGATCCCCGGTCGCTTCGATTTAAAAGATGGTTCCAGTTGTTACCCTGCCTGGCGCTCACTATTTTCGGGGTAAAATTGTGCAATAGTCTTGAATACGACGTTAAACCCCATTTCACCTCACTTCGCCAATACAGGAAAAGCATAGTAACCTTCGTACGGACATGTTACAAACCATGATGTCAACATGTTCAGTCACAAGCTTATTCCCCCTTTTGTGTGCACATTTCAAACAACGATTGGTTTCATTTCAACTATGTGTACATATATTTTGCAACAATCAATCACTACACATCGCAAAGTCTTTCATGCTTGCGTAGACGCTCATAGATAATCCATTTCAAAGGATATGGATTTGTGACTGTCATTCGGTTGATTGAGTTATGGATCAGTAATGATTTGTGAGTTGTTAATATCTCGTCAATACCTTCAGTCAACAAAATGTGTACTACAAGTGAGCACGTTCGTTGCAAATCAGCTACATGCTTTTAAACTAAATTGATCGGTTTATCCCGTGATCATGTTAAAGTGGTCATTGCCCAAGGTATACAAAAAAACGTAGACGTTTATTTTAGAAAATGTAGAATATCTGTTTAGTTCATGACATTTTAATTGATATTATTAGTGTAATATTGCTACATATGTTGGTTGGTTGGTTTGTTGTTTAACGCCGCACTCAGCAATGTTACAGCTATTTGACGGCAGTCTGTAAATAATCGAGTCTGGACCAGACAATCCAGTGATTGATATCATGAGCATCGATCCATGCAATTGGGATCGATGACACGTATCAACCAAGTCAGCGAGCCTGACCACCCGATCCGGTTAGTCGCCTTTTACGGCAGGCATGGGTTGCTGAAGACATATTCTACCCCGGATCTTCACGGGTGGCTACATATGTCAAAATATCCACGATGTATATGTAATAGTGGTTAAAACGTTGGCTGGTCAAGCCCAAGATCCGGCGCGGATTACCGACATACAGAGGGTCATATTTTGATTTTTTTAGTAAAGTATATATTTTCTTTGGTGTAGGACATTAAAGACAATTGTTCTTAATCAACTTAACGCATCAAGCCAACATATTAATATTTTCTTTACCATTGCAGCGTCAACCCCTATGACACTGAAATGCCAAAACAGTTCAACGTTCGAAATGAAATATCATTCTTTTGAAAACATCGTAATATTTGAAAAGTTATAATAATATCAAATTCCGAATTTATTAAATGTAGATTTTGAATATGTTGATGCTCTGTTACTCTACAAATATCAACATGTGAATATGAAAATTTGTGTTTTAAATATATTTTAAAGACTTTATATTCATGTGTAAACAAATAAGAAAGAGGAATATATCAAATACTTTTCCTGTTTTATAATCCCTAAATTACTAAGTAATCTGAACGGAGCAACAAAGATGTTCAACCTGTTTCTCAGTAAGCAACATTCATGGATCCCTTATAACTACGAACTACCCTCGTCCTTACCAACGTGAGTGTCAAGGACTAAAGCCTTGGACATCGGTGCTCCATACGTGACTGAGGTTGCCAAATATAAAACGACATGTCCAGTGGAGCCAAGATCGTGTCGACCTAAACTTCTTAGTGCTGTGATGAGGTCTATTAGTATTGAGTAGTTCATCAAATCAACAGACAGGTTTTATTTATTCTTTGTACTACCAAAGTGAAGTACCTCTTGGACACTGTGATGTGTAGACCAAAAATATGTTTCATATGATCGGGTGTTCCTTGACAAAAACACATGATCATTTACATGTTTTTGCCGAAATATATGTTTTTAATCATTTATCATTACATGAACAATGTATGTGAGGGGGTCGATCTTAATTACTCAGTGATTGAAAAAGAGTTCAATGCATACTTTGAAATGGGAATGCTTAATCAATCTATGAAGTAAATCCCCTTTTTCATAAAGGGGGGAACGTTTGATGACGTCATTTAGTGTTATGGAAACACGCAGTTGGTTGAGACATTTTGGTGTCAAATCACTAATTTAACAGCATCATGCTGAGTATATTTCAAATAATGTATATGATAAATGGAAGATTTCATTCCTCTCTCTTGGCAAATTCAAATTTATCGCATCTCGTGAATTAGGTTTAGTTTTTTTTCTTATTCAGTTGACGACAAACGTGTAAACCTGTGAAAATGTTCATGGAAATACCGAGGGCTTTCATCCCAATTTACTTTTTGATCTCCTTCTAGACGCGGGTGGCCAGTTGGTCTGCAGTCGAAACTCGAGCCGCATCCTGTTGCCGTGGTATAGAGGTGAGAAGTCAGTTCACTCACTCTTTTCTCAGTCTATTTTCACTTATCAATAGTTGATGTTATGACCTAATACTTCAGCGAATCTTCCATGGTGTTACAACAATCCCCACAGTTGTTAAGGGGTCGATAAACCAAAGCCTTGAAACGTCTGTAGAAAGTGCTTTCGGGAAAGTCAGTGTTCAACTTTCCAGTGCATTCGTTAATTTCACGAACATCCCACTCTTGTTTGATAAAACAGGACATGGCATCCCAGTCTTGTGACCCCGGCGGTGTGGGCAATACACTTGCCTCTTGGTAGTCTTTTAAAGTGGAACCTGTCATTTGTCCGCGGGTTAATTAGTTACAATCCGACTCAATTATCTCAATAAGTTGAAGGTTTGGGTGTACAGCGTGGAAGCAGAGTCAACCACATATTCCCGGTTAGCGTGTATGTGTGCTTGAGCTGGGTTTAACACCAATTTGAATAGTGTGTCAACTCAATGCGGAAGTAAAATTCAAAGTGCCACAGGACTGAACTTCTTCGAGGCAACCCACATGAACTGCTGTGCTACTTGCTAAAATGTCCACCGTAAATCATTTTAAAGGTTTACTAAGGCCTTCAATGTTAAACCCTGATCAAACAAGGTTTTAGCAAGAGTCTTGTGATGCTCATTGAAATCTTCGAAGAAAGAGCATGCTCGACTGCACCTCATAAGTTGTGAAATGTAGACATCAAAGGCTGAAGCTGCTGGTCTATTACTGGACATAAAGGGAAAGTTGATTATTGGAAAGTTAATTTCATCCCTCTTTGTCCTCGCCGTGTGATACTTTATTGTCACTCTGAATCTTTATGCATAGATCTAAATATGAAAAAGATGAGGCAGCTTCACTGGACTGCTGGGCAAATAAATGGAAGGTAATTGGCTATTTGGCATTATTATTTAAGTTAAACTTCTTGTCCAAATTGATTTGATTTGACTTTGCCAATACGGACAGGAATTCTAATTCATATGCGTGAAGAAGCAGAGCACAATTTGTGACATTGGGGATGCTAACTTCTTACCTCAATGTCTTATCCCAACATTTCACGACGAGGAAGACCAGCATTTTTGCAAGTTTGTTTTTTTCTCAGTAAACTTCATAAGCCATTTGTTTTACTCTTTGACAAATTGTCCTGAACTGTTGATGATAGAGATGTAACCATGGTCCGCCCTTTATAATAGAATCACGAAATATCGTGATGATTAATTAATGAAGATTGTTGAATGTGTGCTAATACTTAAAAGGTGAAAAAAAACATTTCGATAAGGAATAGTACTTACAATAATAGCTTACTTATAAAATAGCTGCATTTATGTAATGTCGAAAGAAGTGAGTAAGTACTAAACATTAACACCTTTGATGTGTATTGTGTTTTATTCAAGATAAACTGCCATTAATGGCTGAAGACAGACATCGAAACACTGCAAACTTAAGGCCCAAAACATACCTACGATTCCCATATCAAATACATCATCATCGAATATCCATTACCTCTTTGGTTCATATTTACAATCAGACTGGTGTGTTCTTTCTTTTGCCATGCAGTTAATATGAAACCTTCCAAATGAAAGCTTTCCGGACCCGTTCCCGGACAATGTCCATGGATCTATTGCATGACTCGCGAAACAAATACGTTTGAAATAGAGAGCAATGCAAGGATCGTCTCGTTGTAACAGGTCAGAGAATGTCTCATGGATAAAATAAAACATCGAATCATCTTCATTGTCGCAGTCTACTTTAAACCTCGAACTCGAACGTGTCGTGGCAAATGAGGCTAGCCCCCAATAGACTAAGTTGACAGTGGTTAAAAGGTCGTCCTCTTTCGCCAACCGTTGGAAGCCCGTGTCGTGAATCTCGCGTGCTCCCCTCGCCTCCGACGAATTTCATATTGTGAAGGTTCTTTTCTGTTGAATGGCGATAAACGCCAACACAGTATGATTTAGAAAGAAAAACTTGTTTTGTAACATCGTGCTATATGATAAATAAACACAAATTATTCAAACGTCTTCTCGCTAATATTTTAGGAATATAGGCTGCTTTATACAAAGCTGGTATGTCAGCTTTCTTTTGATTAAAGATCATACTGCTGTTTTGTAAAGGTTTGATATTTATGGAAAATGCCAAGTGCCATAAGTTATTTTCAGCTTACATGCAGATGTCTGAATAAAATAAACTATGATATTTTCGTCTATATGTATGTACAAATGAAAAAGCAGTTTACACATCACTCTTGGTTACATTACACCCAAGAGCGGAGCAAGCAGAAAGAGATTTTGGAACCAATTGAGCCAGAATCGCCGGGAAACTAGGTGAGCAGGGCAATGCACTTCTAATTGTACCAGCTGTTATGGGTGTGTTGATAAATTCAGTATGTACAGAGTGGCAACTCGATTATGATTGTTGGTCACACCATACGCGTGATCAACCCAACCCCGCTCATCTCCGCTTCTTCCTCCACCTAAAGCAACACCTCTCCAACCTGCCGCGTTCCGCTCCACTCCGCTCCCAATGCTCCCTGTTCCGCGACTATCTCTACTCCACGATGCTCCACTGTACCTCGACCCGATCCGCTTCACGCCACTTATTTCCGCTCTATCCCCTGCACTCCACGCTGCTCATCTCCGCTCAACTCCACTCCTCTCCCTTTCCTGTCCTCTCCTCTCCCTTTCCACTCCACTCCACTCCACTCCACTCCACTCTTGTTTTTGACTAGGCACAGGTACATGGGTTTTTTCATGAAGTCACCAGCAACACACTTTGTAAAACATCGTTTGGGAAAAATTAAGTTTGCCATGCTTACAAATGACGTTCCCATGATATTATTAATACGTTTAGTATTCTGTATGAGTGGCACGCCTAATTACATATGAATTATATACAATTACATGAGAGACTTGAAGAGCCTAAACATATGTCCTATGTTTCATTTCATGAATTATATCTTTTTCCATGGAACATGTTGTCAAAAGGGCCCTAGTTGATTTGTTTCTATTGACCTGTGTCATATGTTTTTCAAACAATGCATGACTTGCCGAATCGAAACCTTTCTAGAAGATACACTTAAAAGCCGCTTCGTCTTTAAGCCCTGATGTGAAGCACTTGCCGTGAGTAGGGGAGGGAGAGGCTGTGTCACCAAAGCGTCGTGCCTGGACTATCAAGTAAGGTAGAATCAGTATTCAATTTGTCTTTCAAAACATCAAATAAATTGATAAATTATTGTTATCTAAATAATGAACGGGAATGTATTTAGCTGGTTCTTGTTATTGTGCTTTGCTTATCGTAAAGTTGTGTCTTTTTTATCTTTGTTTTGCTTGTATTCAATACATTGTCTTACTTTGCTTTGTTTAGCTTTGCTTCAAAAGATTTCTTTGGTTTCAATTTTGGACCTGTCTTGGTTGTTGAAAAGATAGTTTTGTTTTGCCTTGCTCTGTTTTGCCTTGCCTTGCCTTGCTCTGCCCAACCTTACCTTGCCTTGGCTTGCCTTAAGATTGAAGCTTTGTTTTGATCTGTGTGCTCATTATTGCTTTGTAAATATTATTGCTTTACTTTAGATACATAATTACGTACCCTAGATTCGGGTAAAATATATGCCTTTCCCTGCTCTGCGTTGCTCTGTTTCCTTCCCTGTACGTTGCTTTGAAATAATTTACATTATCGTGCACGAAATATTAAACACTCATCATTCCTTCATCATTGGGTTAATCTCATTTCAAATTTAAACACATTGCGTCATAAACAGTGTTGGTTTAAGTGCTAAGAAATGCATGATGTTCTACATTATCAACTTTATCATACCAACCTCTCGTGTACCATGCATAGACCTTTTGAAACGATTGTTTGGTGCTAAATTGATAGTTAATTGTAACGGTAAAGCTCAGATAAGAACATAACCCAGAGATATCGTGTCACTGATTTCATACTTCCTACATCAACTGTGAATTTATTCGTTTATGTGCCCAACGGGCAATCGTGTTCAAATTAAGGAGAAAATGTTACAATGAACGCACATTAATATATGTTGGACTACTGCATGAAAAGACAATACCTAAATATTTATAGTAAGATATTACCTCTATGACGTTTCCATTATTGGTCCATTTCTCGGTTCTTGAAATTATCCCGCCGTTTTTTAATAGTACTACTTTCGTCTTCCTGACATGTATAGACAAACCCCATTTGGAGTAGTATTCACCTGGAGCTTCAATTTTCTTCTGTAATAATAGAGTCAGCAAAGCTTGCAACATCATCGGCAAAGAATAACTTTGACAGATCACGAATGCTGTCGTCAATACAACTTCCTCTACCGTCGTTCAAGATTATTTCTTTAATTCAATTCAATTTCAACTCAATTTTCTTTGTTAACTCAAACCACCATATGAGCAACATGATAATATACATATATACAAAACTATAATTAATTAAGTCTTCAATATGCAATAGGAACAAAACAGGTGACAATATGCAGCCTTGTCTAACGCATATCTCTGATGTAAATATATTAGACATTACATACCTGTTAACTCGAACAGATACTTCGACATTTTTGTACTTATTGTGTAAGAAACGATTAAGTTTCCATTGAGTTCCAGATGTAAGTAATAAATACAATAACTTCCGTCTATCCACAGAGTCCAGGGTTGTTTTTTAAATCTACAAATATGCAGTAAACGTTTCCACCTTTCTTCCTTTCTTACTTATGAATTAGTGAATAAAGAGTTACGGTCTGGTCAGTACTGGAATAATCCTGCTTGACATTCTGACAACAATTTTTCTTGACACGATTGACTATCATCGCAGTAACCGTTTACTTAAGGTGTTCAACAATGACATACCTCTGTAATTATTCGTTTTACTTTTATCAGCTGATTTGTACAAGTGGACGATGAATCCAATATTTCAATGTTCAGGAAAATGCCAAGAGTCAAGAATGAATAACAAGATACATTTTTCTCGGATAACTTCAACAGGTAGTCCCCCCATAGCGACATCTTAACCGTAATAGGTAAATGATCTGTTTCGGATCGTGAAAAGATATTAAAATTCTTAAAGCAACAATTCACACAACTTGACACAATGACATAATCTACAACACTCTTACCGTGGTCTCCGATAAACGAAGGGTCACCGTGTATATGTTACATGGTCTGCCCTTCAGCAAATGACATCATATATATTACATCTTTTGAATTTATCAAACACTTCTCTTTTTTTCCATAGCAAAGTATGTAAAAACAGCTCGTTCCTAAAGTTACCATCAGATATCAGTTTGATTACGTTTGATAATTTTATTTGTGATGTATAAACTGCGTTAGGCACTGTCAAGTAGTGGGCAGTGTGTTTGAAGATAGGAAGAGAACCTTGACGATGATCCAAGATCAGGAAGACCTTAAACTGCCACCACGAAAACAGGCTACATGATATGATTATGGATGATCGTCGACTCACTACACGTGACATAGCCAATACAGTAGGGTTCTGACTCATCAAGGGGTTCGTCGTCCCTCGTGAGAATTTACGTCGTTTTGAAGCAAACCCAGATGACTTTGTTCAGCAATTTGTTACCAAGTATTCGTTTTGGGTTCACCAATATTATTAAAGCAGTTGAACAGTGTAGCATCTCAGTCATCATCTGGCAATGTGATGGCTTCCCAAATATTACTTTAAGCAGAAGTTTATGAGTTGTGTTTAACGCTGCTTTTCATTTCGCCACAGCGAACCGGTTAACGTAGGAGGACATTCCAAAAGGGATACCAGAGCACACGTGTGTTGCTGACGAGTCGTTGCTTGTCGCCAGGGCGAACAGGGGTTCGAACCAAATCATCGGATTCTGGTACGAATATTAAGAGACGCATATCTGCACGGCACCATAGACGATTTGGATACCCCTGCCCCCATTACCGTATTATATTTAGATCCTTTTGCTTGTACCTTTATGTCCGTCATCACTTTCACATATTAGTCATAATGTCTGCATGTTTATATCCGCATACTTTTAATTAAAAGCTTCTGAAACCTTTCCTTATTCATAACAAATCTCGATTGTACGATTCCGACTGTATCATGGTGTTCGCAAAGGTAAGCGTCTCTTGCCCCGCCTGTGGCACCATCACAAACACATGCAAAGACAAGTCAACGTTTAATCTGAAAAATCACGGTAACATATGGCCAAGATCAGGAATTGCATCGGACATCATTTTTGTCACCGATGCGTCATATTTGGAAATGTCCTCCACATGTCTACCAAAAATCTTTTTGAAAACACGACATTGAAAGGACCATTACAAAATAAGTAGCACCAGATATTCATTTAACACATGATTACTTACAAAACTTCTAAATGCTTCTAAGAAGCGTTTGTGGCCTTGTTATTGGGTTTGTCTCCCATGTAATTGATCATGAAATCATACGTTCTGTGTGAGAAAATGTAGTCGTCTGTTTCATGACGGTCCACTGATAATCACGAGAAAACCTTTCTTATCTCCACTAACTTTGCATTCGAAAGGTTCCCCTGTGTATATGAATACACAAATCCCCCAACACTGCAGTGTACGTACATCATGTCTGAAATTAAATTTAAGCCACAAATCAAAATGGAAAGAGATTGTTGATCCTATGAAAGAGAAGATATATGATAGAGCTAATATCCATCTTATTATTATTTAAACAACATTCTAGACCAATCACATCAGCTAGAAAATGGATAACTTTTTTCCAGAAAGAACACGAAATAAGGAAGTATTACTTTATTTCCAGAAAGAAAACAAAATAAGAATCTAAAATCACAATGCAAATCATCAACGGCATATCTTTCAGTTCAATTCAGACCATGCAACCGAACTCATGAATGTAGATTGGCCATTGCTAATGAAAGACCTATCTTATCCCTCAAAGACGGCTTCATCACGGTATCAAAACACACAAACATATCTCTTCCATACAACTATTCCAAATCATTGCGCGAAAAACTGTGCCATTTTATGTATAGGAAAATGTCCGAAATCACGCCATTACTTTCGCACGTGAAGCTTGTTCGAGGCCGTTTCACGTGCGAAAATAATCGCGAGATTGAGGACTTTCTCCTTCTGAGACAAAGTTCGATCAAGTTAATGCCTCAAACTAATCTTCAAGTGATATTCACGTGCCAAACTAACGGAGGTGTGTTCTAGTTGTACATAGTCATGACAAACCAAGTCGCTAAAACACACCAATAAACGTGCAAAACTATGGGAGTGTGGTGTGTATATCTGCACATGTAACATCATATTTTTCGATGAACGATGTTCGACTCGGCAGGGTTGTCAGCATGAGTGCGAATGATTCCGACAAAGATGTATTTGTCACACAAAATAGTTTCACGAACACTTTTGAGGTGGACGTTAATTCAGATTTTGAAACTTTACTAAATTTGGATTCAAATGAACTTCCAAACTTTGATGTTGGTAAATGTGAGTTGATTGATCTCGAAGGGTTTTCCTCAGGTTCTGACATTGATCTGTACAAAGCAAGCAAGCAATTGAAACTAATCTTAATTTGCTACCTTGTAACACTCGCCCGCCATTAACTTCATCAGAAATACCTCAATCACGTGACGCTTCTAAACAAAGCGTAGATTCTAGTTCAACAAGGATTGGCAAGCCAACATCTGATATTGACATTAAGAAGTTGTGTGATTCAGCATGCTCATCGAATACTGAAAACAAGAGTATGTGGGCAGCTCGCTTGTATCATGGGTGGGTGAAGGAACGGCGTAAGAGGGGCAGAACAGAGGACATGGTATTGAACCCTGACATTGTGTCACTAGCTCAGGAGGAAAGGCAGTTAAATAAAACATTGATGTATTTTATGATTGAGGTCAAAAATCAGAAGGGCGAGGGACATCGTGGAAATACTCTTCATGAAACTGTCTCATTCCTACACTATTATATCAGAAGAAAATGCACTCAACTGATTTTTTTCGAATCTCCGATGTTTCAAGGATTAAGGTCCGTGCTAGATGCGAGAATGAAATATTTGGCAAGACAGGGAATCGGGATAGAGAAAAGGCAGGCTGAAGTGATCAGTGTGGACCAGGAAGACATGTTGTAGGAGAAGGGGATGCTGGGGGAGGGTACCCCCAACAGCTATTAGATACAATGGTGTATTTAATTGGCCTCAATTGTGCTCTGAGGGCTGGTGATGAGCACAGATATCTTAGAACGGGTCCGAATTCACAATACGAAATAACAGGTGCTGATGGGTTGAAATGTCTAAAATACATGGAAGATATGTCCAAAACAAACAGAGACGGCTTAAAACATCGGCAGTGTAAACGAAAATGCGTTAAAGTGGGCCAGAACTTGGAACGTCCAGGGAGGTGCCTTGTTCGGCGTTATGAAACGTACATGTCACTCAGGAAAGTTATCAATGAATTTGACAGTAAAATTTAATGGTAATGATATCAGTGAAGTAACTTTTAAGAGTCTATTGGCAAGTTGATTTAACTGTCTTGGAATTTTCAACTCAAGTGTTCATTACACGTCACCTGTAATTATGACTTCATTGCAATTTAGTGACGCAATTTCCGAGTAGAATAGGTCCTCGGTATACCCTGGCTGTCCTAAAAGGCGACATAATAGGAGGGGGGAGGTGTTCATGTAATGTGTTCTGATTGTTGGCGAGCCTTTGTGGATCGTTGCTCATTTTTCTATTCCAACCACTCGCTGAGGGCCACCACTGCAACACGTCTGTATGACTCTGGCCTATACGAAGAGCTTGTCGCCGAGAGGACAGGGCATAAGTCTGTGGCAATACGAAGTTACAAGGCAGGGTTTGTTGATACATTTGCACTTGTTTGTATCAAATGCTTGTCCGTAAAATACTACAAATATTAATAAAACGCCCTCAAGTTATCGAACAGAAAGCTCAGTTCTGTGGGGGTCATTTTGAAAAAGAACAAATCTTCGTATATGTGTGATATCTAAAACATGAAAATTAAAAAAACTAGTATTAAGTTTAAGTTTAAAAGGTGGTCGTTAATAAAAGAAAATGTTTTGGATGGGGCCAAATATGAATGAATATCGTTCATTACACGGATTAAACAAACCAGACCATTTTCATAACCGAAATGCATTAATTTATTATTTAATTGTAGAGGACATCTGCTGAGATGGACGCCCGCGTTGACAACATCATTCAGAGGCAATCTAGTAAACCTGCATGCCCAACTGTGTCGACAGTAATCAGATCTACGTCAACGGCATCAACTGCATCAACTTTGACCAGTACCAAAGAGACTGATGATGACACAGCTTCGAGGAATGGACGCGATCTTAAATTGGTTCTTAGGGATGGCTTGTTTTGTCTTTAACATTCCGAGAATAAACGTTGGGTCAACAGTGATATAATCTTGTTATATTTTGCCGAAGTCAGTGAAGATATAAGGACTCATTTCCTATATCTTCTCCCGAGAATGTATCACAAAATAATTTTGCAAGAACCATGCTGTACTATTGGAGGGCGACCGCTCCTTTTTAACTATGGGAGGGAAACCTTTCAAGGAAAACTATGGGACGATTTAGTACTCATACTCAAACTATTGGAGTGTTAGCAAAATGAGTGCATGTAGCCAACTATCATTAAAGTTCACATAACTTTGTTTTAATTCTACATAAATCCATTCTCGTCAATAGCCCAAACAATTAATATATTTTTGTGAGTCTGGCTAGATACTGTATTATAGGCCTCGTATCATAACTTCAATATTGTATTGCTGGAATCGCAATAGCAAATATGTACAGAAAACATCAGATAACGAGAAGAAATTAATTTTATATCACTGTCTTTTATCGCAAACACTATTTTTGGAAATAAGGTATTTTTCTTTGGGAATTCAAGGTTATTTTTTCATTTTTCATTTTTGAGCTTCATCGACATTAATATTGCGGCTTTTCACGATATTATTCGAGTATTTACGTTGTAGAGACAAACTGGAATTGATTTATGTCATAACCAGGGAAACTGAACATCTTGTCCAATACACCCTTGAGACAAGGCCTGTAAGCTTCACTGCATCATACCCAAGGCAGCGAAGCGCTGAATAGTCTCAAAAATATTTATGTATAATATATGGGCTTAAAGAAAGAATGTATTGAAGGGTTAACAGTAAAGTTAATGTTTTTGAGAAATTATTATACGACAGTCTGAGCCTTACCATATCTTTGTGGAAAGAGTCATGCTACAACATTCAATCTAAGCTGGCCTGAAAAATCAAAGTTTACAAAAATGTCGCAATGCTACTCTTAATATTTAGTTTGATAGTGCTGATGACATTAATCCGCTTACAGTAATTAATGCTTCCTGGTATGGATTATTTGACAGATCAAGAAGCTTGCGTAATAGTATGGGGTATTTTAACGTTTGAGAACATTTTTCACAAATATAGGTAACATTATCAGATTTAGCGGTTATATCTGGACTGAATTACATGTAATTGTTTCCCTTAATTAGATCGTTATGATAATATAATATCCGATACATTACATATATGACAACCAACCTCACAACTTCACTGTTTTATGTGTACACAAAGTATCGACTCATGATCAGGTCTGATTCATTAAGCCAAATGTATCACTTCTTTTCCCAGCTCAACGTGTTTGTGTCAGATGCTGCAACTGAGCCCTTCCTACTCTGACTTTATCGCACGACACGCTTCGTGACGTTAATGGCGGATTCTTTCCGCTCCCTTCTTTCCCTTAATACCTTATTTTGGCATTCATTTTACACGGCACACAGACCCAGGACAAATAAATGTTAACTAACATTGGAAATATGATCTTGCAAGTGTAATGGTTGCATGCAACAGACGCATTACTTTTGTATCTCCTTTAGTTTGTAAGCATGTACTTTGATAGAGGATAACGAGTGGGGAAGGGTAGAAGCCGGTGAAACTGGCTGTGGTTTGTGGGAGGCTGATTGATGCGGGGGATATGGGAACATGTGCCTGTGCGACAGTGAAACGTGGACATTACACAGGTGGTGATCTTACAGGAAGACCTAACACGTGTCTGGTCATTGTTTACCTATGCCCTGGTCGATCATGACTCAGTCAATGCGAAGTCCGCCCACTTCTGGTAGATTACTGAAGGAATCATGTTTAATCTCGCATGCAAATATCACTTTAGCAAATCAACGAACACATATACTGGAAGGCAACGACACAAGCATGTTACATAATCGGCTCATGCTAAAAGCAAGTATTGGCAGAACAACAGGGTTACTATATGACATGCGCATTTCACTCTTTAAGTTTATGCTAACGCTTGAGGCCGAACCACTGCACAGCAAATGTGGTGCTCTCCTTGTGATATGGCATATTTCGTATCACCTCGTATCGTATCATTGGGACTATTTTTCTAAACAAAAAAGGTATGTAATTAACCTTGGACATAATTAAAGTTCCTTTTTGCATGTTTACCACAACCTTCCTGTCACCTCCAAGGCGATACCCGTGAAGATTCCGGGGTAGAATAGGTCTTCAGCAACCCATGCTTGCCGTAAAAGGTGACTATGCTTGTCGTAAAAGGCGACAAACGGGATCGGGTGGTCAGGCTCGCTGACTTGATTGATGCATGTCATCGATCCCAATTGCGTGGATCGATGATCATGATATTAATCACTGAATTATCTGGCCCAGACTCGATTATTTACAGACCGCCGTCATATAGATGGAATATTGCTGAGTGCGGCATTTAACAACCAATCAACCAACCAACCAACCTCCAAGGCGAGCAAGGGACCGAACATGTAATATTTTGGTAGGACAGGGCGAGGATTTTGTTACGGTATTTTAGAATGTCTCCGGTCATTAATGAAATGAGAGAAGGAGTGAGTATGACCGCTTTTAGCAATATCACGGCGGGGGACACCGAAAATAGACTTCACAAATTGTACCGATGTGGGGACTTGACACTGAGTCTTTGGCGTGACGTGCGAACGCTTTAACTACAAAGTCGATGAGGGTTGCTGTCTTCCGGTATACGTCCTGCTACCACCTACATGACATGGTGACGTGACCTACCTGTAACTACAACTTCTTCTGCTTTAGTAACTACTCCAACTTCATAACTTAAAAAATTGTATAAGGGGTTTGCTGACCTGTTTGTTCCGACGTATTCTTAACTCAAACATACACGTACATGTACCTATTATGAAAGGTTTCAAATAACCATTTGACAGCCTAAGTTAAGAAAACTGATTATTCCTTCAAAACCAAAGGCATCATGTAAATGCTCCAGTACAGATTACAATGTGAAACAACATCAGGGCAATATCATCGTCACACACAGGGACGGTAACACTAGCGACGACAACGATTTTGACGTCAAGAAACACGTGTATTATGACAGGTTTTGTTCAAAGACAAACACATTCGAATGTTCTAATGTAGATAACGTATTATCAAAATTTTCAAAAGCGACAATTCCAGCTCACATCATACAATTCCAATTTATCCCTTCAAGACAACGGAATAATTCAAATGATTCGATATTAGATTATTCGTACATGAAACAATCTCATCGACCACCACCGGTTTGACCTTACTAACAGTGACGGCGTTGAAGACACGAGACTCGCAACCTGCAATACATGTACTATTAAGGTGGTCCTGAGCATCAATAGGACAAAGACTTGAGCATGGCTGCACCTAGAACACGTAGACGTAGTCCTGAAGAGGCCGGTTATACAATAACATCTATTTAATAACAAAAGTTCAAACTTTGGCAGGTGGTGTGGTAAGCTTTGAGGAAGTAATCAGAGTTTTTTTTAAAGATTACTTCAGCAATTTGTCTCAGAGGGAAGAGCTCTCTGTCTCAGTTGTAGACAATGCCGTTGCTTCATATCAAATGTCAGTGAGTCACACTGTGGGTAAACTACAGGCGTTCATAGTGCTGTCGAGCCTGTCGAAACATGCCTGAAGCATATCCAGTATCTTAAGGGTCACTTCTTCCTTCTGTAATCTCTCACCCAACCAGTTCAATTAAGAGACATTTCAAGGAAGGCATAATTTCGAGAATGATCAAGTGACACATAATACAAGGCCAGCATGTTAACTGAGGAACAAAATCCACAAAACCATGCATCAGCCTACCTTTACTATCAACATTTGACTTTTGATTTGATTGTGTACTGGATGACAAAGCTCCATGACAATACAAAGTCTCAGAAAAGAACCAAGTTCAATTATGCCAAAAGATATTTTCCTTAACATTCATTCACCACTTTCGCACACGACAAACTTAAGGATAAACTTCATTCCTTGACCCATGGGGCATTTGTTACTAAACGTGGTTACCGTAGATATGGTTCCATCTATACCTTCAGAGGTTCTGAGGTCCATCAGACTTGAAAGCAAGTGTCATCGGAGGTTTTCTGAGAAAACAATTTGTAAAATGCTTGACTTCCAAATTCAAAACATTAATGGGAAGTTTTGTGGTAAGACATTCAGTCAAGAAGTCTGCATACCCATCGGCACCTGTTGTTCTGTTCCTGCTCATCCGTTTCTTAATGCATATAGGTTTCTGCTCGGATTGGTAAAATCAAAACACAGGAATTTGGCTCAACGAATCAGCTCAATGCTTGAGGTACGATCGAGCATGTTCCTTTTATGAAGAGCGTCATACACAACTCTTGCTCAAAAGTAGTTTGTTCAGGGTTACAACGTCCAATGCCTTAGTAAAGTTTTCGAAAGGTTTTATGCAAGACATGTTGAAGAGATTTCCAAATTTGACGTATTAGTGAAAAATATTATGTCCGATGCAATTCCCTATTTTAACGCTTACCATGTGTACCTGCCTTGCATGTGTTTGTGACGGGTGCCACAGGAGGTGAAGAATACCTGACCATTTTTTGGTGATTCATAAACAGATGTTTAGCATATGGTCGGAATTTACGATGGACTCTGTTCTTAGCAGAGATTCCTTGGGATTATGGAAATGGTTTTGTCGCTTTAATTGCAATAGATTAAATTCGATTTTGAGAATATTTTAATTGTTAAATTTCTCTTTATGTCTGCATGTTAGTCGATTTTGATATATTTGAAAATATCATAATCGACACCTGGGAATGTATTTTCATACAAATATTTTTGAAAATATCAATTAACATTGATCATATTTCATTGCTTCAATTGTGTACAGCTGGGTACAATAAATATATTTTCTTTGATTCTACAGTACCATCACTCGTTATTTATTACTGGGTAAATGGAGGCATATTATACCCAGATGCGTTCTTGACACCACAAGCCTATCCTGGATTACTACAAATACATCTCCAGCGACCTGTTCTGGTCGTGAGAGGCAACCAAATACTTCTGGTTGTCAGGTTCCGTGACTTGGTTGTCATCGTACCCCGACGGCGTGGATCGTTACTCACACGATTAATCACTGTATTGTCTGGCCCAGATTCGCCATTTACAGCCCGCAGTCATGGAGCTAGAATAGCAGTGAGTGTAACGGTATACAACAAGTAAAAAATGTTTATTTGTTTCAGTTTGGAATCATAAACCCAGTGGACTCTCAGACAAGCTTGTTTTCCTGCCGCCACACTGACAAATCCTAAATACCTAATGGGTACATGCATATACATATTCGACTGTCTGCTTGTGTAATTTGCAATAATGGTTCTCGTAGTTAAGCAATACTAGTTATAACAGACGCAGTCGTTGAAACAGCAAGTCCACGACATGTTAAGTAAGGGCAACTCCTATTTCCTTATCGACCGACCAGGGCAATTGAGTATTTCGGTTGTCCGTTTTGATGACACAAAGAAGATATCACGATATTGTGCAAGTAACAAGTGCACATGAGTACAATTGAAATGCATGGATTGTCAGACATGCACGTTAAACGTACATATTGTCCTGTGTATTGAACACTTACACAGAATGATTTGGTAATGATAGTTCAAGACGCAAGACAGTGTGACTATATATTGCAGGATTTGTAAGATGTGTTTCTGATCCACCGAATTACACCATTCTTATGAATATGCTATTTTCTGCTCTTATCTGTCAGACAAACACCAGTTTGCGAGTAGCTGGCTTCGTGTGTGCGTCATATTTGAATTGAGAATTGTGGGGCGATGTTCGTTTCATGCGTAGTATGTCCATAAATATATAGACACAATTTGTCCGTTTTGACGAACGGTATTATATAGCATGAGAAGTGTTTATCTTTGGTGTTTTTAACATTTGTGTTAGGATTCGTGATACCTGGAACGTTGTTATACTGCTTAAGGTATGTCTTATTTCCATATAATGACTTTGTTTGATGGGCGTTGATGCAACAAGATGTATTTTCTGAATAGTGAGTGAGTTTGTATGGTTTTACGCAGCTTTGAGCAATATTCCAGAAATACCACGGCTTGGGACATCAGAAATGGGATCGCATATTGTACCCATGTGGGGATTCGAAACCGGGCCTTGGGCGTGACGAGAGAGCGCTTTTAACACTAGACAACTCCACAGCCCCAATCTTTTGAGGATACGTCATATAAATGATATTGTTGATAGGGATGACCAGGTTCTTCGTATTTTATATTTCATATCGGAATCGTACAAACGAATCTGCTTTTGCAGATATTTTTATGAATAAGGAAATGCTTGTATTTATTAAACTGCTTTAAAGAAAGTTCGCGATAGGCTTTATGTGTCTCTCTGAACAAAAGCTTTAGCTGAATATATTTTGTCATGATATGAGTGAGTGAGTGAAAACCTAAATTCACTTTGGCAGTATTCCAGCCATATAGCGACTATCACAAATTATACAATAATAATATTAAAACCTGTCGATGATGGACAGTATGACAACTGGTATATTGTAACCCGGAACTGCACTCCCGGTTATTTGTATATAATGAAGTCGTAATTAACAGATATCAAGTTTTCACGTGATTGGACATTAAATGTATTTGTATATGTAAACTACTGAATGGGATATAATATGAATGTATGTATGTATTAGTATGTGCAAACAACTGTATCAAATGTATGTCAACGGTTTTAATTGGTTTACAAGGTCCAGTGACAAGGCACATTGCTTATTATTCTAGATACATTGGTTTACAAGAAGTAGCGACAACAAGCAGCATATCTGCAAGAGTATGTAGATTGTGGGGCTATGTAGAATGTCTTCTTAGGCAGAAAACAACGGGGGTGGGGGGGGGGGGGGGGGGGGGGGGGGGGGGCAATAGGTCGAGAAGAATGGTTATCATGACACGAAAAGCAAAGGATGAACTTCACTGCGCTCCCAGCTTTCAGATTGCTTCCAATTCGTTTGCAAAGTATATGTTAGTTGCAGTAAGAAGGCAGGTTGAATAAATTATCCGTACTGAAACTCAAGTCGTTTGTTCCTGTTGGGTTATCGCCTGGAAATGAAGTCCAAGCAAAGATTCCGGTTACAATATCCGCAGTGGAGGTGAAGGAAGAAGTAGTTGCTGTTGAAGCTGGCAGATCAACGTTTAAGGTACCATCGAGCATGCACTGTCCATGAAGATATAAAAAGGGACAAACGACTCTTGCTCAATGTTTCAACATTCAATGCCCCAATGCTTTCAAATGTTTTATGGTGGACATGTGGAGGATATTTCCAAATGGCATGCATCAGTGACAAAACAGATGTTCGATTCAATTCCGTTTTGACTTGTACTATAATGTTCCCGGGTTTTTTTTCAGCTGTAACATTGACTTGTCTCTGCATGTATTTGTGACGTGTACCACAGGTGGGGCATGATACGTTTCATCTTTTCACGTACACCTGCAGTCATCACTATTTGAAAGGGATTCATAAACACAGGTTGATAGAGTCGGAATTGTACAACAAACTTATTTGAGGATAAGGGTGTCGGTCGCTTTTATTTACCTTATTCCAGTCTATTATGTTGTGTGTGTTCTTATGGGAATGTGTATGGGTAACACGTACATCTAATCAGGTATATCTTGATGTTGCTATTAATGATTGCGGACGCCTACAGCACCGTGTATGGACTACTGATTTTGGAAGACAGTCTGCGAAATCAATAGTTGCACTTAAAAACTGATTAAAGTTATTCTAGTTAATCGAGCTCTGGGTGAAATTTAGCTTAATGTGTTGATTACGAGAAAACCATTTAATGATGAGATTTTTTTAAGCAATTCTTCTAATCTCAAATCTGAGAGTATTGGTAAACACGATTTTCCACATAACGCTTTATACGTTAAGGCTTGAGTGATTGAATTTCCTAACCTAAAAGAATTTAATTGTCTCGCGATTGCGCCAAATAAGCAGAAATGTCGAGCCTATAATTTATGCTAAATGTCATTGTTGGTAGAACCAGATCCCGTTTGATAACATTCCTGCTATACTTGCTGGTTCACTTTAATACTTATGGGCTGATTCGCTGACAAGGGTTTCGTCCCTAACGGCTGCCAGAAACCCATGATTGTGAGTTTGAATGCCAGAGTCGCCCCCTGATTATTTTTTCTAGGTGTGTTAGCACCATACCCGCGCTTGTGGAATTGCCTATAGTGGTAAACGAGATATGACCTGCATAACAGATATTCCTCGCACATTAAGCTGACACGCCGTGGTATAACTTACATTCTGTTCAAATTTGCGTAAACCCAACTCGTTAACTCATTCCTATATTACCTGTGCTGCTTTGCCTATCGTTTACAAATTCATATGTGAAATATATAGCGTGTAGACTTTAACACTCCCCACAGAACTCCATAGAATAACCATTACCATCACCATTATCCGCCAAAAGGATATTCCACTTATCAACTCGCAAACACAAGTAATTCTGCTTTAACTACCAACATTAGCAAAAAAAACAAAATCAGAGCTGATATTCCTTAAAGAACTGGAATAGGGCAGAAACAATTAGGTATATTACATGACTTTCTCATCTCGTCCTAACAACAAGTCATTTATTTACTGAAAAAGGTTACACTGAACAACATCAAAGCAATCCCTTCAACACCCGCAACTGTGACGTTACAACCAGTGACGACAACCAGTCACTCACTCTCTTCCAACTTTAATTACATCTACAACTGATCTGTTTAAAGACGAATATTTCTTATACTTCCTTCCAACCTTATGTTTGTATCATTTGTATCTGTTCACACATGCATGTCTCATTCTGGCGTATGTCTACTACATTTCGACAGAGATCACATGAGGCCAGAATCTTCGGACAGTATCGTCACTCACAAAGAACTACTCCAGGTCACAATGAAGATATTTATCACCATCCCGAGTACTGTAATAGGCAATTTGGTATGAAAGAAACTGAGTCAATTATCTGTAATTCCTTTCTCAGTTTCGGGTCTTCCTATCTTGTTACATTGGATCAGAGCAATCAATGTTGTGTCCTTTTGGAAAAAAATCATGATTCAGAAATACACTACGAATTCTTTATCAAATTGCAGTACCTTTTCATTATTTAGATATATAGATGGATTGTAAATATGTTGTTACGGATGTTTCAGGAAGATTGAACATAGATAATTAAGTTAATGCTGTGTGACAGATTTTAGCTATTTACAGGGAAAACCTTCGAATACGTCACATTAGCATCATTAGTTATTTGAAACATTTATTCTTCATGGTGAAATTGTTTGTCTCTTCACAACTCTCTCTTCAAATACATTTTTAACAGCAAATTACATATTTTATTTTCGAGAAACAGGACGAAAGTGCAAGAGACCGTCAGAGAAGAAAAAAACCGATTTTGTCACATTATCAAGAACACAAAATTACTTTCAGTATAACCAGTATGTAAAATGTAATATTTTCTTAAGGAAATTATTATACCAGATAAGGTAAATGTGATTTTGCTATGGTTGGATCCTGCCGTCGCACGATTCTTCTCGGTACCTCGATAAGCGCCCTTGACAGTGAATGCTCTCATCGAACAGAGAGACATGGAATTCAAAAAGAACATTAGTCGAACATTCCAACTTCCGGGCCCGGTGGACATGCACGACCGGAAACACCAGGAAAGCGGTACAATAGCGTCAGACGTAATTAACATGTGACACTCTGTGACCGGAAGTAAACAGTCAATCCACTTTGCTCATGGTATTTACAACGTTTCAGAGCTTTGTAAACAATCTTGACCTGTCAATCTTGATCAGCAAAGGTTGCAATAGCCCCCGCCCGCATTTCCTTATCCACACTGTCAGTCACAACAACAGTTATTCAATTCATCGACGATGATCAAAACACAGCTGTCAGATCATAAAGGCGAATTCCAAATATTGAATACAACAGGATATATCACCTTTGGTGTTCGTATTGTCCGGAGTGGATTTGTTTCCGTTCGTCACAGCTTTTACAAATATTCCAGCAATGCCATGACTGGAAACACCAGAAATAGTTTTTACACAATGTTCTCATGTAGGCAATCGAACTCATGCCTCCGGCGAAACGAGCGAACGCTTTTACCACAAGGCTAAGGCTACACACACAGACACACACAGAAACACACACACACACACACACACACACACGTGCATGTACGTTGCTCTCTTTCACCTCATCTCGCGTATGCAAGTAAATCATAGCTAACTACCTTCGTACGGACATGTGTTATAAACCATTATGTCAACATGTTCAATGTTATTCCCCCTATTTTGTGCACATTTCAAACACCAATTGGTATCATTTCAACAACGTGTCGATGTATTTTGCAACAATCCATAACTACACATCGCACAACTACAAGACGCTCACAGATAATCCATGTTCAAAGGATAGAGATTAGTGACTGTCATTCAGTTGATTGAGTTATTGATCAGTAATAATTTGTGAGTTATTAATATCTCTTCAATACCTTCAGTCAACAACATGTGTACTACACGTGAACATGTTCGTTGCTTATCAGCTACATGATTTTATACTAAATCAATCGGATTATTTCGTAAACAGTTTAAAGAGGTAATTGCCCCAGGTATACAGAAATAACGTAGATGTGACGTTTATAACAAAATTGTAGATTACCTGTTTAGTTCATGATACTTTAATTGATATTATTAGTGTTATCAATGCTACATATGACACACTGTGATGGATGTATATGTAATAGTGATTAATAGTTGGCTCGTCACGCCCAAAGTCCGGCTTCGATTCCCGACATGCAGCGTGTCCGCTACCCTTACGTGACTTGAATGATGCAAAAACAGTAACAAGTTCGGAGAAGGGTAAACATATTTTGTTTTTTAGTTTAGTATATATGTTCTTACGTTTAAGATAAAGACAATCCTCAATTCACACCAACATAAAAGTATTTCTTTACTACTGCAGCGTCAACCCCTATTACACTGAAATGCCCAAAGAGAAATGAAATATTGTGCCATTGAAAACATGATCATAATAACAAAGTTATAATAATATCAAATGCTGAATTTATAAAACGTAGACTTTGAATATGTGGGTGCTCTGTTACAAAGATTAACGTGTGATTATTGAAATGTATTTTGAATATATTTCAAAGACAAGATATTTATATTTATTTGAAAACTAATAAAAAGGGAGAAATGTCAAATCCTGTTTTATTATATTCTTGTTCCTGTTTCAAAATCCCTAAATAGCAAAACAATATGAACGGTGCAACAAAGCAGTTCAACCTGTTTCTCACTAAGCAACATTCATGGATGCCTTATAACTACGATATACCCTCGTCCATACCAACGTGAGTGTCAAGGACTAAAGCCGTGGACATCGTTGCTCCATACGTGACAGAGGTTGCCAAATATAAAACAACATGTCCAGCATAGTCAAGATCGTGTCCGACCTAAACCTCTTAGTGCTGTGATGAGGTCTATTAGTATTGAGTAGTTCATCAAAGAACGTCTGGACAGACAGGTTTTATTGATTCTTTGTACTATCAAAGACGTTCAGTTAGTGAAGTACCTCTTGGGCACTGTGATGTGTAGACCAAAAAATGTTTCATATGATCGGACGTTCCTTGACAAAAACACATGATCATTTACATGTTTTTGTCGAAATATATGTTTCGTCCGCAAATAATGAAACCTCTAGAAGTTTTTAATCATTACATGAACAATGTATGTGAGGGGGTCGATCTTAATTACTCAGTGACTAAAAGAGTTCAATGCATACTTTGAAGTGGGAATGCTAAATCAATCTATGAAGTAAATCCCCTTTTTCATAAAGGGGGGAACGTTTGATGACGTCATATAGTGTTATGGAAACAAGCAGTTTGGTTGAGACACTTTGGTGTCAAATCACTAATCTAACAGCGTCATGCTGAGTATACTTCAAGAAATGTATATGATAAATTTAAGATTTATTTCCACTCTCTTGGCAAATTCAAATTTATCGCATTTTGTGAATTAAACAAGATGTAGTATTTTCTTATTCAGTTAATTACAAACGTGTACACCTGTGTATATTCTCATGAAAATACCGTTGGATGTTATCCCCATTTAATTGTTATCTCCTTCTAGACGCGGGTGGCCAGTTGGTCTGCAGTCGAAACTCGAGCTGCATACTGTAGCCGTGGTAAGTCAGCTCACTTACACTTAACAGTCTAGTTTCACTTATCAATAGTTGATGTTATGACCTAATACTTCAGCGAATCTTCCCTGATGTTACAACAATCCCCACAGTTCGGCATTGTTAATGGATCGATAAACCAAAGCCTTGAAACGTCTGTAGAAAGTGCTTTCGGGATAGCCAGTGTTCAACTTTCCAGTGCATTCGTTAATTTCACGAACATCCCACTCAGTCTTGTTTGATAAAACAGGACATGGCATCCCAGTCTTGTGACCCCGGCGGTGTGGGCAATACACTTGCCTCTTGGTAGTCTTTGAAATTGGAAACTGTCATTTGTCCTCGGGGGTAATTAGTTACAATCCGACTGAATTATCTCAATAAGTTGAAGGTTTGAGTGCACAAAGTGGAAGCAAAGTCAAACATATATTCCTTTTTAGCTTGTGTGCGTGCTTGAGCTGGGTTTAACACCAATTTATATTGTGAGTCAACTTGATACTGAAGTAAATCTCAAAGTGCCATAGCACTGACTTACTTCGAGGAAACGCAAGAGAACCGGTGTGCTACTGGTGAAAGTTACCACCATACATCATTCTGAAGCTTTACTAAGGCGTTCAATGTTGAACCCTGATCAAACGATGTTTTAGCAAGAGTCTTGTGATGCTCTTTGAATCTCCGTAGAAAGAGCATGCTCGACTCCACCTCATAAGTTGTGAAATGTAGACATCAAAGGCTGGAGCTGCTGGTCTATTACTGTACATAAAGGGGAAGTTGATTATTGGAAAGTTAATTTCATCCCTCTTTGTCCTCGTCGTGTGATACTTTATTGTCACTCTGAATCTTTAAGCATAGATATAAATATGAAGCAGATGAGGCGGCTTCACTGGGCTGCTGGGCAAATTAATGGAAGGTAATTGGCTATTTGACAGTATTTATTTAAGGATATCAAATTTTCGATATGCCTGAAGCTTAAGTTAAACTTCTTGTCCAAATTACTTTGATTTGACTTTGCCAATCCGGACAGAAAAGAAATAAAGAAACAGATCAGTAAGAAGTAGAGCACAATTTGTGCCATTGGGGATGCCTACTTCTACTTCAACGAGGAAGTCCAGCATTTTTACATACTATTTCCTCAGTCAACTTCAAATGACATTTGCTTTTATTTTTTTTACAAAATGTCCTGAACTGTTGAAAGTAGAGATGTAACTCTTGTCCTTGCTCTTTGAAATAGAATCACGAAATATCGTGATGATTTATTAATGAAGATTGCTGTATGTGTGCTAATACTTATAAGGTGGTTACTCTTTTACAAATTACTTTTTACAAACTGCAGCAGGAATGAGGGATGGTTAAATGGACATAATAAATTTAACAACAGTTCTTTGAAACAAATTCTGTATACTTTCTTTTGCCATTCAGTTACTACACTCCACAAAGCTTCATTCTTCTAACAGAATTCCAAAAATCAATCCTATCCATTAAAGAAACCGTGGATGATTGGAGCTCATACATGCTTTTATTAACACTTCAATGACATTTCCTACTCAGTGTAGTAGGCTTTTTGAGTGTCTATTTAGTGTTTTGTAATGATGTCATTGAGTTGATGTAGTTACACAGATCGGAATCGCCCATGGTATCAGAGAGCGAAATTCGGAAAAGACAGATGTTGGATTATAGAGAGATGATCATTATGGGGCTGTGCCGGGACGAAAAGATTTTGTCGGGATAAGACAGGATGTCGAATTGTAAACTTAAATGTCGAGTAAACGGATTTCGAATTAAAGATGTTTCGCAGTAGGTTAATCCAATACTATTGTATTACTCGCCTGATGAAAGTATAACTGTTTAATATACATATGGATGTCTTACACATTACGTAATAACATCACGTGTGGGGTTTGTTTGGGGATCAAGCTGGGGAGTCGGTAGTACTGTGTAAATGCTCGCAACGTCTACATAGAGCTCAGACAGCGGAGACCGGAAGGTCCGGGGTTCAATCCCCGACCGCGTCATACCAAAAGACGTTAAAAGATGGTACTTGTTGTTACCCTGTCTGGCGCTCGCCATTAAAGGGCTAAAACAAGGACTGGTCGGCTCGGAGTCAATATACTGTGTCTGAGTTGGGTATTCATGTTAAACTGCGGCATGGTTTCTCAGTGAGCTAGCACTATAAATCGGCATCAGTCCGGACTAGTACAAGCAGCCACACAAACACACACACGTACATGCACGTCGCTATATAAGTGCAATAATCTTGGACGCGACGTTAAACCCAATTTCACCACCTCACCAGCCTGACAGACTAGCAACTCCTGATTGACCCTTCTAATTGTCGCCAAGAATCAAAGACGCTGTGATACGACATGCATACATCACTTACTGGACTATTGACATACTTTCATTTTACATGAATTGTCAACTCTGTGAGTGGTTCAAGTATCTTTGGATCTATCGCAGGACTCGCGATTAAATATGTTTGTAACAGCAATGCAAGGATCGTCGCGTTATAACAGGTTTAGAGAATGTCTCATGGACAAAATATAACGTCGAAGCATCATCAAATCATTCGTCTTAAAACCCTGAACTCCGTGTGGCAAATGAAGGGAGCGCCCCACTAGACCCGAGTTGACATTGGTAAAAAATGTCCTCATTTCGTCAACCGTTGGAAGCCCGTGTCGTGAATCTCGCGTGCTCCCCCCGCCAACGACGAGTTTCATATTGTGAAGGTTCTTTTCTGTTGAATGGCGATAAACGCCAACACAGTAAAGTTTCAAAAGAAAAACTTGTTTTCAAACATCGTGCTTTATGACTTTAACACAAACGTTTTCTCACTATTCTTTTAGGGATATTGGCTCCACCCCACCCCAACCCGATTCGAACAAACCTGTTCCATTCCGCTTCATGTAAGTTATAAACTGTCTCCTCCACTCAACTCTGCACCACTCCTCTCCACTCCACTCCACTCCACTCCACTCCACTCCACTCCACTCCACTTCACTCCACTCCACTCCATGTCATTATCTTTAACTGAAACAGGCGCGTTTGTTTTTATTGAGTCAACAGCAACACACAATGTTAAAAAACCGTTTGTGATAAATTTCAATTAAGTTTGTTTTTGATAATACATGAACATTGACAAGTGTAGAAGCATGCATACGTATAAATGACGTTCCCGTGACATTATTGATACGTTTAGTATTCTGAAAGATTGGCAGCCCCTAGTTACATATGAATTATATACAGTTATATATTGCAATTGAAGAGCCTTAACAGACATCGTGATCTGGTGCTATGTTTCATCTTATGAATTATACTTTTTTCGATGGAATAGGTTCGTCAAAAACCGCCCTAGTTGATTTGTTTCTATTGACACTAAGACTTGTGTCACATTTTTTTCAAACACTGCATGACTTCCTGAAACTTCTTGAAGATACACTCAAAAGCCGCCTCGTCTTTCAGCCCTGATGTGGAGCACATGCTGTGAGTAGCAGGGAGAGAGGCTGCGTCACCCCAGCGTCGTGCCTGGACTATCAAGTAAGGTAGAATCAATATTGTCTTTCAAAACACCTAATAAAAGGACATGTCGCTTTTGAAAGAGTAATTAATTGTTGAGTGATTGGTTGTTGAAAAGATTGCCTTGCCTTGCCTTGCCTTGCCTTGCCTTGCCTAGCCTAACCTACCCTTGCCTCTGGATGTGTTGCTTCATAGTGTTCAAATTAAGATGAACATGTTATAACGGGCGCACCTTAACATTTGCTGTACAAGTAACAAAAGTAACAAGTAACAAAAAATATTACAGTTCCCTTGCGAAATATATAACACAATAATAGAGATAGCTTAATTATAACATGGAGATTATCATCATCAGTTTGTATTAGGATCAATAACTTTTAATAAGAGGGTCTGATAACAAAGTGTTGGGGTAAATACAAGGGCTGGTCGAAAATCTTCTAAGCCTGATTAACGTTCTACTATGGGCCTTAACAAAGTGAACTAGTCAATATAGTACATTTTTAGTAGTTCATTGAAAGTGTATTTGGTCTGTTGAGGTCGTTTGTATATTAGTCAAAGCCAGTTGAATGCGATAGGGGTCTAAATGGACACAGAAATGAAAAAGAACGAGTACCGAGCAGTCATCAACTTTTTTACTTTAGAGAAAAGTACTCCCCAAGAAATTCATTACCGTATGTCACAAGTGTAGAGGGATAAGTGCGATTGCTATTCCACTATTAAACGTTGGGCGGCTATGTTTAAGATTTGGATAACAAGATTTGGTGATTATGACCCTAGGTCGAGACCTCGCTCAACTTCCATCAATGGAGATACATTGTACAATAAAGGAAATAGAAAAACTAAAACTGTCATATAGACGTATTACCATTGTTGTACTTGAGGAAGACAGAGGTCTAAGCCATGGATACATTGAAACTATTATTCATGAATATTTACAGATGAATATGATATCTGTTCGTTGGGGATTTTGTCAAATTCAAATGGAGATTAGTAACGGGTGATGAAACATGGGTCTTCCACTGTGATTCCGAGTCAAAACGGCAATCCATGGAATGGCACCATTCTACTTACCCGGCACCAAAGAAATTCAAGTCTTCGAGATCAGTGAAGAAAGTTATGGCCACTGTATTCTGGGATGGAAAGGTTGTGTGCCTTGTTGATTACTTAGAAAGTCAAAAGACGATTACAGGTGCCTACTATGCTGATTTGTTTTATCGCTGGAGTTCTACTACTTCATGACAATACCCCTTTTAACACCTCTCGCTGTGCTACAACGTGGGTTCGAAGAGCTTCCTCACAATCCATAATTGCCAGACTTGGCACCAAGTGATTTCCGCCTGTTTCCTAAACTGAAAGAAGACCTTTGTGGAAAGCGCTATGATGACAACGATGACCTCAAAGGTGATGAAAATAGGGGTTTTTAGGATGGCTTCAGAAAAAACACTTTCTGACTGGAATTGAAACGTTCCACTATCGATATGAGAAGTGTATTGTAACAAGCAGGGATATTATGATGAAAAATGAAAAACACTTTCACAATTATTGGTTTTGTTTGTTAGGCATAGAACCTTTTGACCAGTTCTCGTATTTCATTCTTACATTGCTGTATTCCGGGCATATCATGATATTCGCCTTCCGTAACATGGCTGCAATATAAGCATTTAGTACTTTCTGTTTCAGGAGGTTCGGAAATTCTGGCAGCTCTGATATTGCAATTAATGACAATCACATCTAAATTGTGTTAATAATGGGCCAAAGTGTAAAGCGTTTATGGATATCTCTTTGGCGTGATATGAAGCTTAAAATCTGTACAGTAAGTTACATATTCTGCCAATATAAATTTGATCGAAGACTTACAACTAATATTTAGTATGCACTTTTTAAAGAAAATTGTGAAAATGCATACCCGATATAAATGGATTGGCTGTATTTTCCCATCAAATAATTTAAATGCTGAATCAAGTGTCAAATCTTCATACCTTCTAATGAATTACTTAATAACATGCAATTCTTTCTCCGCTGGCATAGATAGTGCATGAAAAGACAATACTTTAATATTTGTTGTAAGATATTGCCTCTGTGGCGTTTCGAGTAATGGTCCATTTATCGGTTCTTGATATTTTTCCGCCGTTTTTGTATACCACCACTTTCGTCTTTTTTACATGTATAGAAAAAAAACATTCGGAGCGGTATTCACTTGGAACATCAATTTTCTTCTGTAATAATAGTTTTTTCTGAATTTATTCAATAAGAGATACTTATGAATTTTTGCACATTATCAAACCATCTGTATACCCTGTGCTGATTTCATAGAACGACAGACGGTGGTGCCCAACTTACTAAAGCAATTGATAAATAGCTCTGTTAGCTTATGGATAGCTTTCTCAATACTTAAGGATAAAGTTTCATAAAATAAATTGGTTTAAGTTTCCTTTAGTCTTAACTAAAGACACCCTTTCGCATGTCGTCCCAACGGTATGAAGTGCACGAGGAAGCACGTGCGTTTTCTCTCTGTCGGTAGCGACATCTTAACTGTAATAGTTAAATGATAGTGTTCGGATCGTGAAATTATATCGAAATTCTTCAAGCAAGAATACACACAACTTGACACAATGACATAATCTACAAAACTGTTACCAAGGTGTCTGATAAATGTAATTCACCGACCGTGTACGTCTGCCATTCAGCAAGGCACATCATATATATTACACTATCTTTTCAAATTGTTAAACACTTCTGTTTGTTTCATAGCTAAGTATTTATAAACAGTTTGTATCTGAAGTTACCATCAGATATCAGTTTTATGAAGAGGTATCTATGCGTGTTTCTTTTTTCTGTGAGGTATATACTGCGCTAAGTAGTGTTAACTTTTGGGCAGTGGCATTAAAGAGGGGAAGAGAGTCTTGAAGATGACCCAAGATCAGGAAGACCTTAACCTGCCACAACGAGAATTGATTTTGATAAACTACATGATATGATTATGGATGATCGTCGACTTCCACAAGTCCTATAGCCAATACAGTAAGCACTGACAGTGAGAGAATAGACAACATTCTGAGGAACGATCTGGCATGCCAAAATTAAGAGCACGCTGGGTTCCAAGGCTTCTGACTCCAGATCAGAAACGCCCAGGGCTCATCATCTTTCGTGAGAATTTACGTCGTTTTGAAGCAAGCCCAGATGAAGTTGTTGATGTTAATGATTTGTAACAAAGGACGAGTCTTGGGTTCACCACTATTACTAAAGCAGAGGAACCTATAACGTCACCTCCGAAGAAGGCAAAGTCATCAGCTGGCAAGGGGATGGCTTCGGTTTTCTCCTGGTGGACAACCTCCTAAACATCAACTGAAGGTCAATATATGCTAATCTGCTTTGGCAAGGCTGAACGTCGTGGAAAACTCACGGAAGGTGTGTTTTTCCCTCAGGCAAATTCACCCATGCACACGTCTCTTGTCATCCATGGCAAAAACGACAAAGAGCATTTCCGTAATCATCAGAAATTGCTACTACATTCCTGCTGTGACATATGCATGTGTTTGTGAATCGCTATCAAATCGTGAAGTTATCCAGGTGTTCGCCTAAATAGGGGCGTTTCCTGCCCAACGGTGGCACCAACTCCATCAGCGCAGTCCATCATCATCAGAGCGTTTCAGTCTCCCCTTTCACACCTCCCATAGATCACACATTGCAAAACACCTTAAACACAAAGGACATATCTTCCACTTGTTGTCGTGGCTAGTCGCCAGAGCGAATTGGGGTTCGAACCCAATCATCGGATTCTGGTACGATTTTGAAGATACGAAAATCTGCACAGAACCTCAGATGATTGGGCTGCCCATGCCCCCATTATCATATTAAATTAGATCTTTTTCTTGTATGTCATCACTTTCACATATATGTCATTACGTTCGTATGTTAATATATGCATACGTTTAATTACAAAAAAGTGACAAAACCCTTTCCATATTCATAACAAATCCCAATTGTACGATTCCGACTATATCATGAGCATGTGCTTAACAATCACTATCAATATCTTGAAAAAATCACGAGAACATGTGCTCAAAAAAAATAATTGCATCGGATGTCTTTTTTGTCACATATGCGTCATTTTGGGAAATGTCCTCCACATGTCTACCATAAAAAAATTGAAAGCATGAGAATGAAAAGACAGCATAAGTAACGCCAGATATTCATTTGATACTGGATTAGTTCATTACAAAACTTCTAAATGCTTCTAAGAAGCATTTGTTGCCTTGTAATTGGACTGTCTAGCATGTAATTGATCATGAAAGCATACGTTTTGTGTGAGAAAATATAGTCATGACGATCCACTTATCGTCGAGAGAAAATGTCTTGTTTCCACTAACTATGCGTTAGGAAGGGCCCCCTGTATATGTGAATACACAGAACCCTCAGTAGCAAAACTCCGGCGAACGTACAACGATGGTAATAGAATATTTGAAACCCTGAGTCATATATGTCAGAATCCGATGCTATTTATTGCATTTCCCCATGAACTGATTGTACTCATATAAACTCATAAAGACAATAGCAAAACTGCAGCTCACGTCCAACGAAGGTAATAGAATATTTGAAATATTTGAAACCCTGAGTCATATATGTCAAAATCCGAAGCAATTTACTGCATTTCCCTGTGAACTGATTGTGCTCATGTAATCTCATAATGACAATAGCAAAACTGCAGCTCACGTACAACGAAGGTAATAGAATATTTGAAATATTTGAAACCCTGAGTCATATATGTCAAAATCCGAAGCAATTTATTGCCTTTCCACCCTATGAACTGATTGTGCTCATATAATCTCATAAAGACAATCCAGAAACAATGTTATCACATCAGTACAATGTCTGAAATTCAATCTTGGCTTCAAATCAAAATGTGAAAAAGGTTGTTGATTCTTTAAAAGAAGAAATACATTATACAGAGCTAATAACCATCTTATTATTTTTTAAACAGCTTTCTGGACAAATCACATCAACTAGAGAATGGATTACTTTATTACCAGAAAGAAAACAAAATAAGAATCTAAAAAATGACAAAGCAAATCGTCAGCGACATATCTTTCAATTCAATTCAGAGCATACAACCCAACTCATGCTTTGTCGAATATAGATTGCCCATTGCTAATGAAAGACATATCCTATCCCTCTAAGTTGCATAATGGTATCAAAACACACAGACAAATCTCTTCTATGAAGCCATTCCAAATCACTGCACGAAAACATTATATTGGTTTGTGCGTAAAGGAGTCTCAACAAATTCAGAAGTGCCATTTTATAGGGACATAAATCCATCCTCGTCAATAGCCAAAACAATTAATATTTTTTCTGAGTCTGGCTTAGATACTGTATTATAGGCCTCATATCATAACTTCAATATTGTTATGCGCCCACTGGAATCCCGACAGCAAATATGGACAGAAAACATCAGTAAACGAGAAGAAATTAATTTTATATCATATTCTTCGCAAATACTATTTTTGGAAATACTAGTCTTTCTCTAAGGCAATTCAAGGTTGTTATTTTTTTCAGGTTTGTGTCTTGAACTTCATGGACACTAATATTCCGTCTTTTCAAGATATAATCAAAGACATTCATTTATCAACGTTGTCAAGACAAACTGGAATTGATTTATGTCATAACCAGGGAAACTGAACATCTTGTCGAATACATGTTTGGGACAAGGCCTGTATGCTTCACAGCATCATACCCTAAACGACAAGGCTCTGCAAAGAATCAATTTTGTTTATAATAAATGAGCTAATCAAAGAATGTATTGAAGACTTAACGGAAAAAGAATATGTTTTCAAATTTAGCATACACCAAATAGTTGATTTTGTAAATGCATGTTTGTCATAATTAGTTTCTGTCTTTGAAGCAAGTGTGAGGTATATACGATTGATACAACTGAGACTGCATTAATACAAATTTGCAAATCTAGGCAAGTAAAAATCATTTCTTAAAGAGATTGTAGCCTTCCAACTTTTACACACTGCCGGCCTTGCAGACTCAAAACAATCCCTAAAATATTGACTCTGATGTGATTTGAGCCCCAACCACTCTTGAGAGCTTTCAGCCTTTAACTCCCCGTTACTTGGCCCCAAACACTGAACACAACTGCATTGAACTGGTCTTTGTTTAAAACTGAATCAAATGCCAAAATTGAGTTATTTGTATTATTTAAATCATCGAAATATAGTTTGTGGTTTTCGAGTGGGAAAAGATATTACAAACTACCGTGGGTGACTTGTCATGTCATCTTCAGAAGGGTGTAACTTGTCATGGCATCTTCAGAAGAGGGTTACTTGTCATGGCATCTTCAGAAGAGGGTAACTTGTCATGGCATCTTCAGAAGGGTGTAACTTGTCATGGCATCTTCAGAAGAGGGTAACTTGTCATGGCATCTTCAGAAGAGGGTAACTTGTCATGGCATCTTCAGAAGGGTGTAACTTGTCGTGGCATCTTCAGAAGAGGGTAACTTGTCATGGCATCTTCAGAAGGGTGTAACTTGTCATGGCATCTTCAGAAGAGGGTAACTTGTCGTGGCATCTTCAGAAGGTTCACTTCGTAAATGATCTAAAAATCTATCTTGTACACATCCGATTTTAATTGAAATTACGAATATTTCTTGAAAGGTGAGGATCCTCCATTCTGTATCCCTTGTGATGAAAGAATCACGGTCAAGCATGTCCTGCTTGACTGCATTGATTTTTCCATCACAAGGGATAAGTTTTTCAAAATAACATCCATAAAGGATCTTTTTAATCAAATCAGTGCACATTTAATCATCGGTTTTTTAAAAGAAATAGAATTAAGAGATAAATTTTTATTATAATATGTATAGTATAGAGTAAATGATTTTTAATTTAGTGGAATGAAATCATAACTGAGATTGTTAGTGTCTCTATCTTCACAGGGGGTTAAATTATCGTAAAACAATTGTACCCCTGGTAAGGTACGTAAGTCCCGTATCATTCAACTTATCTTTTCATTTCTCTGTGATTTTAATCGTAGTATTTTGTTGATTTTAACTCTTTGGCTCATCTTTCTGATACGCCAGTGGCCAGAGGGATGGTGTAAATCCTGCTGGGGTACCATGTAGGTAGCAGAAGTACCGTAAGTCCCCATGTCCCTAGTATGGTGGCCGAACTTTGGTTGCTGGCGATCTACAGCCTGTTGTTATATTGCATCGTCTGTTATAATCTGATTATTTTATTGTTCTAAAACTAGTTTTACAATTATAATCTGCGATATATTGCTAGTTGTTGTACTGTCCTTCGACGACAGGTCTTAATATATTATATAACTACATAACTTGCTCAAGTCACGATATGGCTGAAATATTTCCGATGTGACGTAAAGCATTAACTCACTCACTCACCCATGGCATCTTCAGAAGGGTGTAACGTGTCATGGCATCTTCAGAAGGGTGTAACTTGTCATGGCATCTTTAGACGGTGTTACTTGCCATGGCATCTTTAGAAGGGTGTTACTTGTCATGGCACCTTCAGAAGGGTGTTACTTGCCATGGCATCTTTAGAAGGGTGTAACTTCCCATGTCATCGTTAGAAGGGTGTTACTTGTCATGGCAACTTCAGAAGGGTGTAACGTGTCATGGCATCTTCAGAAGGGTGTAACTTGTCATGGCATCTTTAGACGGTGTTACTTGCCATGGCATCTTTAGAAGGGTGTTACTTGTCATGGCATCTTCAGAAGGGTGTAACTTGCCATGGCATCTTTAGAAGGGTGTAACTTGTCATGGCATCTTCAGAAGGGTGTAACTTGTCATGGCATCTTCAGAAGGGTGTAACTTGTCATGGCATCTTCAGAAGGGTGTAACTTGCCATGGCATCTTCAGAAGGGTGTTACTTGTCATGGCATCTTCAGAAGGGTGTTACTTGTCATGGCATCTTCAGAAGGGTGTAACTTGTCATGGCATCTTCAGAAGGGTGTTACTTGCCATGGCATCTTCAGAAGAGGGTTACTTGTCATGGCATCTTCAGAAGGGTGTTACTTGTCATGGCATCTTCAGAAGGGTGTAACTTGTCATGGCATCTTCAGAAGGGTGTTACTTGCCATGGCATCGTTAGAAGGGTGTTACTTGTCATGGCATCTTCAGAAGGGTATTACTTGTCATGGCATCTTCAGAAGGGTGTAACTTGTCATGGCATCTTCAGAAGGGTGTTGCTTGTCATGGCATCTTCAGAAGGTTCACTTCGTAAATGATTACATGTTCAAAAGGTCAGTCCTTGGTGGGAACTTTATGTGTGTTCAGCGAATTTGATCGCATGGTCTACCTTCCTCTGTGTTTCAACAATCATTTTATGAACGGTTCCTTAGATTCCAGTACTTGAAAGCAAACGAGATGAACTGTTGGGTTTACCTTGAAATAAAAGCGACAAAACCTTTTCCATATTCAATAGAAATCTCTGCTGGAAGCAGAGTGGATTGTACGATTCCGACTATATCATGAGCATGTGTTTATGAATCACTATGAAATAGTGTTGATACTACGTGATCCCAACAACGTTAACGTATCCTGCCCCATCGGTGGCACCCGTCACAAACACAAGGGAGCATGCGTCAAATTTGGAAATGTCCTCCATATGTCTACCATTACACTTGTTGAAAGCTTTAATGAGACCTTGAATGTTGTAACCTTCTTGAGCAAACAACTTCTGAGCAAGAGTTGTATGACGCTCTTTGAAATTTTAACGTAAAGAGCATGCTCGGTTGTATCTCAAAGGTTGTAAAATGTAAACACCAAAGGCTGGAGCTGCGGGAATATTGGTGGATATGAAGGGAAAGTTGACTATTGGAAAGTTGAAGTCATCCCTCTTGTCAAACAGTCTTGTGGAGAGTGTTTTGTCACTCTTTATGCACAGATCTCAATATGAAACAGATGAGACGGCCACACTGGTCTCCTTTGTGTGTAGTTCAGGTGGGTAAATCAGCGGAAGGGAAGTGGCTATTTCATTGTTATTGAACGATATCAGATCATCGATTTACCTGAAGCCTAAGTTAAACTTCTTGTTTTGACTTTGTCAATAAGAGCAGAAATTACGACCCGTATGCATAACGAAACTGGTCCGTAAGAAGGGGAGCACAATTGTCTTGATTAATCTCTGGTAAAAGCAGAGTCGATTTTACAACGCCGACTATATCATGACATCGTTTACCATTTGTCGTTTATGAATCACAATCAAATAGTGATGGTGAAAGGTGTTCGCCTGTTGAAAAACACCTGGTGTCTACAAAATATAATTAATTTTCATTGTGTTCATTGTAATTCCTGCATTTTGATTTGCTGAATTGGTCACGTGTTGTTACATTCATTTCCCAATTAGTGAGTGAGTGAGTTGGGTTTAACGCCGCTTTTAACAGTATATAGGTTATATCACTGCGTGCCAGCTTAGTGTGTGAGGAAAGCCCGAAGTGATGCAGGTCTCAGACGTTTACCACTTCGGTGAAACCCACAAGCACCGGTATGGTGTTGACAAACCTAGAAACATAATCGGGGCGAACCGGAATTCGAACCCACAATCAAAGGTTTCCGGCGTGCCCAGGTGATGCCACTCTGCACTGTGAATCGCGGCACCTCAGACGACTGGGCTACCCGTGCCCCCCATTTCCCAATGAATGTTAAACATTAAGCCACGCCTACCGAAGCGGACTAATTTTATTACTTTGATTGTTTGTGTGTTTGTTTGTTTGTTCCAGCTATATGACGGCGGTCTGTAAATAATCGAGTCTGGACCATACAATCCAGTGATTGACATCACCCGAGCATCAATCCGTGCAATTGGGATGCAATGATATGCATCAACCAAGACAGGGAGCCTGACCACCCATCCTGTTAGTCGCCTCCATCAACAAGCGTAGTCGCTTTTCACGGCAAGCATGGGTTGCTGAAGACCTATTCTACCCATTTTCACGGGTCACTTTTACTACTACAGAATGTCGGGGAATCCTAATATTACAGTCGATGGAATGCCCTTTCTGCTCACCTGTATCCGATGCACAGGCCATTAAGCGAAATTCATTGTCCAAAGTACCCTTTGAGACCCAAGGCTCGCTCGCCTGTTCTTTTCCGCTCGCCTTGGTTCCACAAATTCCATGTCTGGTTTATTGTCTCACTCGCGTTCTTCCAACTGTGTCTTCAGGTTCTCAGGGAACTAATGTTTGAATCTTGCTGTAACTGACCATGTCATTTGAAACAGCCGCCTTCTCCTGGACATATTTGTTCCGGTTCGATACAATCTGTTGCAGTTCTTCTCGCCTCTTGCCTTGATTGACAGGTCCTATGAACATTGTTTTGACCTACTCTCTGTTGATCGGCTACTGACTTTGTGGGCCTGTCAAGTTATGTGCATAAATTAAACAATCACCTGATTCATGTCACGCCACGGTATGTATTCCTACACCTGGAATGTTTATCAATTGTGTCATTTTTGTCTGTTTTGATATGTACAACTGCTGTTGGTTAAACTATTGTAGACACATGTTTTCGTTGTCAAATAAAAAAACTCAACAGTCAATCCTTGAAACAAAGAATCATTTTGGTAAATTTAATTCAAGTGGTCGAATGTACAACGCGACCTTTATCAACAAAAAGCTATACTGCATGCATGTCACGGCAAACACATGCTATTTTGTGATCGTGAGAATTGTCCTCTTAATGCTGTAACCTGTTTTAAAGGACGTCTTGCGGTTGAACACAGTTTTAGGTGATCAATTAAAAAGGACAAATGTCGAACACATTTAATTTGGATCCAACGACGCTATGGATTGACACCTGAAGCTTTTGTAGAATCGTGCTTCTATGCCATTAAATACAATTTCAAATGAGAGCGTGACAGGTTTTTTAACTTTATGTAGTTTTGATGAAAGAGAAAACTTATCATTACCTAATCCAAGTTTCTGTTACGTCCGTATGATCACAAGATGGAGGTCAATCACCTGGCATTCTCTGAGGTAAACAACAATCAATATTTCCATGACAACGCCGCATGTTACGTCAAGAAGATTGAAACAAATACTTTTACTTTCATATTATATGAAGCATTTTCTCATATTTCATAGGTATGCATGTTGTATCATTCGTTCCATCTCGAAATGTTTTTTTCCTCGGACAATGTTCAAACAAATTAATGAAAAATATAATCTAAAATATAATTTATTCTTATTAGTTCAAATTTCAGAAAATAAGTTGATATTAATCAACAATATTGCCTGAAGAGTATGACAGCAAACGAAAAGTAATCGGACGAATATAAAATAATGTTAAATATTTAATTGAGCTAGATTTGGAAAATTGTTGCGGAAAAGCCATATTGCTGGGGGTGATTTCATCAATTTGTTTAAAACATATTTATGCAGCCAAAAGATGATAAAGATCCATCTGATTACGAGGCAAAGTGACATACATGTATATGAGGTGGGGGATGTACACGTAAACAAAATATATGTAATGAATGTACATATGCTAGATTTGAAAAATAGACACGAACTGCAGGGACAACCCCTGTCGTCTATTGGGTAGTGCGTCTGACTGCAGGGCAGAAGGTTTGTGGTTCGATCCACTGGCCGCGTTATGCTATCGGCGTTAAAAGATGGTACTTGCTGTTATCCTTCCTGGCGCTCAGCATTAAGGAATTAAAAAAGACTGGTCGGCTCGGTCTCAGTATACAGTGTCTAGGAAGGTAGCCATCATGTTAAGCTAAGGCATAGTATCTCAGTGGTCTAGCACAATACAACTGGACTAGTAGACGTAGCCGCACACACACGTGCATGCACGTCGCTACTTGCTTTTTGAACGCGACGTAAAAACCCGTTTCACCACCATCCTGTCATCGCGAACTGTACAGAGGCATATATGACTGTTCCTTGAACATCGGATGTCATCACAGAAGTTACCTAGATAAAAATACAAAACTACAAACATAAAGACAGAAACGACAGATGGACCAACGAGCAGGAAACAGGAAATTCTGATTTCTGAATAAGATACATCTTGACATCTTGTTCCGAAATAAATCAATAGTTATTTCGCAAAAGAAACTGTTGGAGGGGGGGGGGGGGGGGGGGGCATTATTGCACTGATTTAAGCTGGCATATCCTTGCCATAAAATTATATCATTTTCTCATACCCCCGGGAGACAATTACCTTACAATCTAGATTTGTGTGATCCGGTCATGGAGATTTGGCGTAAACAAAGTATAATCACTTGAATAATTATTTCGATCGAGAATATTGTATTTCTTAAGATCGCATAGATCTCGACCATGTGGCCAAGACAAGGAAATGTGAATAATAGAACTGTTGGTGTTCCAAATATCATCACGTTGGCGATTATGGAAATAAAATTACCGTAAACTACAGAAATTGGAACCACGCTGTTTTGCGACTGTACTATATGATTCAGTAATTACCTCTAGTGCTTCTTGCACGTAATGGGGCCGGTCGGGTAGCCTAGTGGTTAAAGCGTTCGCTCGCCACGCCGGAGACCTGGGTTCGATTCCCGACATGGGTACAATGTGTGAAGCCCATTTCTGGTGTCCCCCGCCGTGATATAGCTGGAATATTGCTAAAAGCGGCGTAAAACCATACTCACGCACTCATTCACTCTTGCACGTAGTGTAACAAAAGATTAAATTACTTTTAGACGAAGCTGATTTCCCCTTGTTGGTTAAAATAATGTCCATAATAAACATTAAATTTCAATTCAGTTGAAGTTGTTTCAAACACATTCAAGTAGCACTTGGTGTCAACTGTTATTTTCACATACTGATAAAAATAGGTAAATAGGTAACGTCAATGCAAGAAAATAACCAGTCTTGATTATCCCCCGAAACAGATTCCATTTGACGTAAAGAGGCTGTGAAAAGTATATGAATGGAGTACTGAAAATCAGTGAAGACACCAGGTGTTATTGTGCCATAGGTTCCTGTCATATATTATTACCTAATTATCTTGATTATAATCAACCATTAGCAAAAGTCATTAGCATTAAGGCATATTGTTCGTGCTTATATATTTCTGTTAAAATAAATGTGGAATGCCTGTAAATTTTCCGCAGAGTTCACAGTTCTTGTTGCTATGTCAGTATGTTCTTCTCCGGGAAAATGAGGAAATGAGTACCATCTCAATAGGATAACATGAACCATTGTATCAACATCAACCAGATGCCGCCCGAAGTCCTTAACAACCACCTTCATTATTACAGCTACACCTACACGGATTAAGGGAACAATGAGGCTCGCAAGAAACGCTATCATCGTACTCGTTAGCAAATCATTCCACATTCAAAGGCTTGTGTGCTGAACCCAGCGTCCCTGCTGTTCGTATTCATGTGCAGCTTCTGAAGCCGCCCATAACAAGTGTTGACTTGATGATGAACCACCGACTCTGGTGGATGCAAATCTCAAGTGTTGAGCCCTAACAAATTACGATACACAGGCAAGAGTGGAGTGGTGTGTGGGCCCGGAGAAGATTCATTAAGCCATTAGAATGTTATTTGTGACGGGGCCTGTTTTCACTACGTTGTTAATAAGGATAGCGTGGAGACAAGTGGCAATCTTGAGTTCTTACCACTGGACATCTGATCGTTGGAAAGCAATTTAGTGGTCAATTAATTCTGTAATGGGTGACATGGACGACGGTGTGCGTGATTTTGAAATGGTCAAGATAGCGGGATGCATTCAATTGTCGTGATCGCCTTTACATACTATCAATTAGAGATGTTCTTTTTACTGATGTATATGCTTATACGTGGCAGTGACGCTTTATTGATTTGGCTTATTGTATGTTAGGAAGCGAAGGGAGTCAGGTAGGCAGCACATAGCTGGCATGTAAATTAAGGATGAGGCATTTTGAAGATGTTTTCAAACCCCGTTTTGCATGTAACGCAATTATGTCCTTATATAGCCTGATTTCAAATTCTGAATATGCTAATTCTGTCGATCGATATGCGTTTCAAACAACGTGTTTTACAAGGGGGTGGTAAGTATATTGTCAATTATACCGGCTGCCTGCATAGAATGACCGTATATGTACATGTTTGCTACAAGTCACATTCCAAACTGTACTATAGTCGAATGTGGCGGATGGTGTAAGCGTCACTATGCTGAATCAGCACATCACAACGGTGTGTTCATTTCGCACCCCGAAATATCCCCTTATATGTCAACTCTCAACATGTACTTGTTCAGTATTCACATGATGAGGCGGCAAGAAATACTGAGTTACACAACGAAAAAGTTCTTGTCCATAAACATGCCATGTCTTCATGTTCGTTCAACTTTCAGTATTCACATGATGAAGCGGCAAGAAATACTGAGTTACACAACGAAAAAGTTCTTGTCCATAAACATGCCATGTCTTCATGTTCGTTCAACTTTCAGTATTAACATGATGAAGCGGCAAGAAATACTTAGTTACACAACGATTTTCTTGTCCATAAACATGCCATGTCTTCATGTTCGTTTAACTTTCAGTATTCACATGATGAAGCGGCAAGAAATACTGAGTTACACAACGAAAAAGTTTTTGTCCATAAACATGCCATGTCTTCATGTTCGTTCAACTTTCAACTTTGCCAACCAAAGAAAATGTTTTCCTGAACCAAAGTTATGTACGGTGGTTTATGGAAAGGAAGGCATACGACACGGGGCTTTTCCACCGAATCGTGAGATTCTTCGTTTTTACTATCAAGGCGTTTCAGATATGTCTACCCGTATGCATATTTGTTGTGTAAATGAGTTTGCGGCAGAGAGTCAATGTGGATCGGAGAGCGGAAGGTCGTTGGTTCGCTCCCCTAGACATGCCATAAGGCTTGACAAGGTAGAACTTGCTGTTACCCTGCTTAGCGTTCGGCATTAGGGTGATAAAACAAGGACTAGTCGGCTTGGAATCAGTATAATGTGTATGAAGCAAACCTGTAGCAACAGCCACACACACACGTGCATGGATGTCGCTGGCACTTTAACACACACACACACACACACACACACACACACACACACACACACACACACGTGTCAATATATTAGTGAAATAATCTCAAACGCAATGGGGTTTAACGTCACGTCCAAGTTTATTGCACTTATATAGCGACGTGTGTGTGGTGTGTGCTAGCTCACTGAGATACCATGCCGCAGGTAAACATGAAAACCCAACTCAGACACAGTCCTTGTTTTTGCCCCTTAATGCCGAGCGCCCTACAGGGTAACAACAAGTACCATCTTTTAACATCTCTTGGCATGACATGGCCGGGGATCGAACACCGGACCTTCCGCTCTCTGGACGGACGCTCAACCACTCGGTCAGTTGATAACAAACACGATGAAAAAATATTTTGATTGGTAATATAACCATAATCCAAAGTATTATTGGTTGACCTCGGCTGAATGATAAAACGTGTAAATCTGTACGCGAAGACCACTCTTTACTTTTAATAATCGGAAATAACTATAGAACGATTACATATTTAAAAGACAGAGTTTTGGTGGAGCTACATCAAGGTTATGGGGGGCACGGGTGGCCCAGTCGTCTGAGGCGCCACAATTCGCTGTGCAGAGTTGCGTCCCTTGGGCACGCCAGAAACCTACGGCTGTGGGTTCGAATCCCGGTTCGCCCCGATTATGTTTCTGTTTGTCAGCACCATACCCGTTCTCGTGGGTTTCATCGTAGAGGTAAACGTCTAAGACCTGCATCACTTCGGGCTTTCCTCCCACATTAAGCTCACACGCCGCGATATAACTGGAATACTGTTAAAAGCGGCGTTAAACACAACTCACCCACTCACTCTCTCACTCACTCACATCAAGGCTATGTACGGATTCTCCGGATCATTCTCATCCCAATCATGGCGTATGTACCTGGCAGTATCATAATAGTCAGGGGAAATTGCAGATAGGTACAATGCACGATAACATAATTATCTAATTTTACAACGCCAGAATGATGAAGTCCCGCTTGGATTCCGGAAAAAAAAGGCCACCATGTTTGGCGTTAGAGTTAGGGACGGGAAATACAATGTACCGCCTGGATGGTCGTGTCATTGGACCCGACGTTGCTCATGCTGTCAGCCACTTGTCTAGATTCGATTATGAACAGGACGCAAGGATAACAACATTCAAGAATGGCGAATCTAATTCGAAAAAAAAGCATGTTGGGGTTCATATGTATGTTTGACGTACATGTACACGTAATTGTAGGTGAAAAGGTGGCCCATTCGTCTGAGGTACATACATTCGGTGTAAAGAGATGCTCCCGAAGCGTGCAAGAAACCTATATGATCATCGGTTCGAATCCCGGTCCACCCTCATTGTGTTTCTAGGTTCTGCCATGCCCGTGCTCGTGGGTTTCATCAAAGTGGTAAACGTTTGAGAGCTGCATCACTTCAGGCTTTCCCCTCACATCAAACTGTCATGCCGTGATATAATTGAACTACTGTTCATAGAGACGTAATAAAAACACGCTTATGCTGTCGTAACAGGTTTGTTTGTTTGTTGTTTAACGCCGCACTCAGCAATATTCCAGCTATATGACGGCGGTCTGTAAATAATCGAGTCTGGACCAGACAATCCAGTGATTGATATCATGAGCATGAATCAACGCAATTAGGATACGATGACATGCATCAACCAAGTCAGCAAGACTAACCACCCAATCCCGTTAGTCGCCTCTTACGACAAGCACAGTCGCCTTTTACGGCAATTATGGGTTGCTGAAGACCTATTCTAACCCGGATCTGCACGGGTCTCGTAACAGGTAGGTGCTGGGAATTCTAAATAAGTGTAGGTTCGAATCCCGCTTCGCCCCGATTATGTTTCTAGGCGGGTCAGCACCATACCCGTTCTCATAGGTTTCACCAAAGTACTTTCCTCTGACATCAAACTGACACGCCATGATATAACTGGAATACCGTTTGAAGTGGCGTTAACACAACTCACCCAGTAACTTTGTTTGATTTGTTGTTGTTTGTTGTTTAACGCCGCACGCAGCAATTTTCCATGCATCAACCAAGTCAGCGAGACTAACCGCCCGATCCCGAAGGTCGCATCTTACGACAAGCACAGTCGTCTCTTACAGCAGGAATGGGTTGCAGAAGACCTATTCTACCCCGGACCTTCACGGGTCCATTTAGTAACTTGTGCGTTCGTTATTTTCATCATTTTATACAGTCATGTAACTGTTCCGTAACAGTTTTGTTTTGTTTGTTTGTTGTTTAACGCCGTTCTCAGCAATATTCCAGCTGTATGACGGCGGTCTGTAAATAATCGAGTCTGGACCAGACAATCCAGTGATTGACATCATGAGCATCCATCCATGCAATTGGGATACGATACCACGTCTGACGACCCGATCCCGTTAGTTGCCTTTTACGACGGGTGGGTTGCTGAAACAACAGATATTGATACAATTATTATCGCCACGAGATCCGGTCTTTCTATATCAGGTACAAGGCAATAGCCAAGCAGGAGACCCGTGAAGATTCCGGGGTAGAATAGGTCTTCAGCAACCCATGCTTGTCGTAAAAGGCGACTAACGGGATTGGGTGGTCAGGCTCGCTGACTTGGTTGATGCATGTCATCGATCCCAATGGCATGGATCGATGCTCATGACATTAATCACTGGATTGTCTGGTCCAGACTCGATTATTTACAGATCGCCGTCATATTGCTGCAATAATGCTAAGAGGGGCATTAAACAACAAACCAACCAACCAACCAAGCAGGAGTATCTTACGGGTTAATAACGCATAATCATTTAATATGAGTTTTGCCAACGCATGACAGGAGAAACATTCCTACACCACAGCTAACACAAGTAAAGGCCATGATTGAACACTCACAAACCCACGCCGACTAGTGCCGTTTACTCAGTTATCACATCCTGGCTGTTTTCATCTGCCACCAGACACATTGCGCTCCCCGGGACAAACAACAGAATCCTGATAAATTCTTGACCAGTGGTCAGCATCTAGCATAGCCGGGGATACATCACGCCAGAAAAGCCTTAATGATTTGTCCTGGATTAGCATACAATCAACGTTCTGTAAGACCATTCTTGAACGTTACTCTCCTGATCATAACATCATTCTTTAATATGCGAACCGGTGTTGTTATTCTATCCCAAAATTATTTCATTTGATCTTAATTGACGCCAGATGCCTAATTACCTGCGATGGGGCTTGGCAGCCGTTATTCTGATGTGATAATGCCGTTTCGTCCAGTGCCCGCAAGGGAATTCCGTGATACCAGATCCAATGATGACCAGCACGACAACTACAACGGGGATCACGGATCTACTGCTGACCATCGGCATTTACTGGAGGAGTGACCACCTGATAACATGCCACATCTGGAGCCTAGTTGTACTTTTGTGTCTTACACTTTCCGAACTGACAAGAAATGACACTTTCGAAATACGCTTAACGCAGTTACTTTCATACAATTAAATGCATAGCGGTTGATTAGAAACGGATTAAGAGCAAATTCTGAGATTCAGGGTGCCACAGCTTTCTGGTATAAATCAGAACATATGCAACAGCGTGGGACGATGCTCATAATAGAATTTACCGGCCTGTCTGGTAAGTTACAGGCCGACGCCAGGAAGCTGGAATATGATGAATATGGAGTGTGGCAATAAGCAGGGAAACAAAACAAAAAAATCTCACATAAACTTGATTTAGCCGACACATTCGCAGTATTTCGTTGTGCAGAGCTGCGTGCTTTAGTCCTGCCAGGATCAGATGGTCGAATCAGCTACATGAACAAACTGGATATCTCTGGCATGTCGCAATATGATTTCATGGCCATTTGCCCAAAAATGGAATTATAAAGGCATTTAGGCAGAAATACTGGCAGAATTATAATTTGTTCACAAATATCAGCATATTTGTATTATTTACTTTAGAAATATCACTCAGCTGTAAATGTATACATTTAGAAGATAGAGAAAATTCTCAGTACAATTCATCTCATCCAAGTCTGCACCCTGTACCTGCACAGATTGACGATAGTGGTAGTAATTACATCGCCCTACGGGTTTGTTTTAAATAAATCTATATAAAACTTAGAGAGTAAATTAAACATCAGAGAGTAATTAGATGTAAAGGGCTGGACTGTTGAAGTCTAACATGCTTTTGATATTGTTGGAATAAACCTGAATTATGTAACGGATATATTTTATCATACCGATAACATATCTTAGTCATTTATACACGGAAATGGTTTCATCTCTTATATTTACAGAAACTGTTGCATTGTAACATAATTAATACCTTCCAATGATCTCTTACAGACGCTTCAGTCTGGCACTACTCTTTCAAGAAGCCTTTCAAATTTCCTTTCCATTGGTTTCATCTGACATTAGTTTGTTTGTTTATTGTTTAACGCCGCATTCAGCAATATTCAAGCTGTATCAAAGCGGAGTGTAAATAATCGAGTCTGGATCAGACAATCCAGTGATTGATATCATGAGCATCGATCCACGCAATTGGGATTGCACGGATTCACGGGTTTCATCTTACATAAAAAGGAATCTGATTATCGTTATATAATTTGAGAAACGTTCAAAATACTTTTACTAAGAGTATTCTTGTTCGGTGACTAAGTTAGATGTACCCTTCTTGGGATATGCCTTTTTATATACGTGTAGTTTTGAGGAGACAGTGTATCGCTGGTCATTAGAGTGAGTGAGTGAGTGAGTTGGGTTGCCTTTCTAATGACCAGAAGGGGGTACGGGTGGTCCAGTCGTCTAAGGCGCCGCGATTCGCTGTGCAGACTTGCGTCCCTTGGGCACGCCAGAAACCTATGATTGTGGGTTCGAATCCCGGTTCGCCCCGATTATGTTTCTAGGTTTGTCAGCACCATACCCGTGCTCGTGGGTTTCACCGAAGTGGTAAACGTCTGAGACCTGCATCACTTCGGGCTTTCCTCCCACATTAAGCTGACACGCCGTGATATAACTGGAATACTGTTAAAAGCGCCGTTAAACACAACTCATACACTCACTTGTGACTGTATACAAACTGAAAAAGTTTCAAGAATGATATCGGATGATAAATAGAATCTCATCCTTGTGTCTTTTGATATAAACTGTATCAACACTCATCGATAAAAAAAACTCCTCGGCAAGCCAAGTTGATATATTCGAGATTAAAAGACACTGGAAAGAGGTTCTCTATTTTCTATCTTCCAACGAGCGGGTATCTTACCTTACTGATATGGGCCCTCAAACATGCTGGTCTTAAGAAGCCATTAAAATGCATCAGGGGATCACTCATATTATTTGTTATGAAAGAAAAGAAGAATGAAACCCCTAAACTACCCAATAGGTAGCAACATGTAGCAACGGCATATCTTTCAAGCCCCTCATATTTGACGGTAATTAATCCGTTTGTAAAAGTCGAGCCGTTGAGAATTGACATTGGGCACGGTGACCCCAAATGTCAGCTATCGCATTCCCAGAGATACGAGGGTGGATGAAAAGTTCTGAGCCTGGCTATGATGGAGTTGGTCGCTAATTACGTTTTGCCAACCATTGCCAGGACCCCTCTGGTATAGAATGGCTGTTGGAGTTAGCCCTTTCGGTTGGAGAAAATACCTGCTCCCAGTATACACTTTCATGCGTGGTATTCGGTCCAAATGAAAACTGTAAGCATTCAAGCATTGTATTAAATACAAGCAAATGTTTATGGGTGTACTGTACATTCTTCGTAGATCAGCTCAGAACGTTTCATCCACCGTCTCGCATGATCAGCCCCCTACATTTTCCTACCGATTTTATATTTGTCAACACACTTTGAAAAGGAGAATTCCACTCAACCCCTCCACTGATTTGCCAACATCCACACACACACAAACACACATACACACACATACATATATATACACACACACAAACACACACACACATACATATATATATATACACACACACACATACATATATACACACACAAACACACACACATACATATATATACACACACACACACATACATATATATACACACACACACATACATATATATACACACACACACACACACATACATATATACACACACACAAACACACACAGATACATATATACACACACACACATATACATATACACACACATATACATATATACACAAACACACATATACACACACACAAATACACACACACTTACATATATACACACACACAAACACCTACATACATACACACACACACACACATACATACACACATATACATATGTGCTGCAAAGCCGAATTTAGAATGAATATAAAGTTGTTTTGTCTCTTGTGACGATTCTGAAACAGTGTCGCTAAAGAGATGCCTTCTGTGATTGAAGACACTGTGATATCACTACATTCAACTGAATCAAACAACAATTCAGCGCTTTCTGATATTTTCAGCAAGGTGTAAGTTGATGACTATTTTTAATATCCTTCAATCATGTAACGTGATAATCTCCTCACGTTTTCCCGTGACGTTCATGGATTCACTGAACATGACATTTAAGAATGTATGTGAATGTAATGTCATTAACATCATGCATTCGAGCCATATAGATTGGAAAGTCCTTACAAGAAGCTAATGTCGGAATGGAGATTAATGTCACAATGGGGTTGTCTCAATTCAGTTTACACCAGTAAATGACCCGGTCAACAGAAGCGCCTCAAAAATACTGGAACTTGCCGTTGACGAGTAAAGGGAGGGAACTCTGGGGGGTTTTGATAATCGTTCGGTGTTGTCGGGATTCCGTCAGCTCTGGTGATTCAGACATTGAACATATTGATTTTATTACCGCACTCGTTCACACTTATACAGATTATTAGTTCATGGTGGTTTTGATAAGGTAGGTGAAGAAATGTATTTCTGGACTCACCCACCCAAACCCACTCACTCACATAGAATAGTTGAAGGTAGTTGTTCAAAAAGACATATGTGCATCTTCAAAAGACGTTAAGAATGGTACTTGTTGTTACCCTGCCTTGCGCTCGGCATTAACTTGTGTGGGGCATCCATGTAAAACTGCGGGCTAGTACTATTAAACCGACTTTAGTCTAAGCTAGTACACGTAGCCACACTCACTCACTCACTCACACGCATATGCACGTCGCTATTTAGTACAGAAATCGTGAACGCGAACGTTGGACCAATTTACCAATTTCCCTCACCTCTTTCGTGGTATTCAGTAGTATTGACTCAGAGTTATCGATGTAAGTGATAATGGTATTTGCATCTGTACATTGTACGAATAAAGAAATTAAAATCCATCATCTTCACCAATACGTGTTGTCGTTGAAGTGAACAAAATGTTTTGTAGACCCGTGAAGATCCGGGATAGAACAGGTCTTCAGCAACCCATGCTTGTCGTAACAGGCGCCTATGCTTGTCGTAGGAGGCGACAAACGGGATCGGGTGGTCGGGTTCGCTGACTTAGTTGATGCATGTCATTGTATCCCATTTGCGTGGATCGATGCTCATGATGTCAATCACTGGATTGTCTGGTCCAGACTCGATTATTTACAGACTGTGGTCTTATGGCTGGAATACTGCTGAGTGCGGCATTAAACAACAAACTAACAAAAAACTGTTTTGTAGTCCTGATTGATAACTGTTGAAGTGAGTTTATAAGTTTTCTTATGTTAATGCAGGTCGTCAAGTAACATGAAGTAACAATGTTCATGTATTGAAGAAATTGGAAAAAAATATTAATTTTATACACGAAGAGACTGAAATGGGATTGTAGGTACATTAAAAACGTCAACACCAGAAAATAATCAATCTCGATTATCTGCTGAAACATTTGTTTGTTTGTTTTTAACGCCACACTCAGCAATATTCCAGCTATATGACGGCGTCCTGTAAATAATCAAGTCTGGGCCAGACAATCCAATGATTGACTTCATGAGCACTGATCCACGCAATTGGGATACGATGACATGCATCACTTAATTCAGCGAGCCTGACCACAGTTGATTCTTACGACAAGCATAGTCGCCTTTTATGGCAAGCATGGGTTGCCGAAGACCTATTCTGCTCTGGATTTTCACGGGTCATCTGCCGAAACAGATTCCATTGGTCGTAAAATGACAAATCTATGTGAATGAATCACTGAAAATTAATGATGACACCAGGTGTTTACTCAAACGGCAAGCGTTTTCTGTTCTACCCGTAGCACGCCCATTCCAACAAATTTCATAAAAAAAAGTATGTGTTATTGTTGCCTAACGCCGCGCCCAGGAATACCGCTGCCATACGACGGCGGCCTATTAACAATCAAGTCGGGACCAGAAAATCCAGTGATCAGTATCTTTAGCAATGATTCACGTCGTTATGGTACAACTCCACACTGACAAGAAAGTCATCACGCATGACCACCAGATCAAATAAAGTATGTGTCTCTCTGTAAAGAGGTGGTAAATATAAAACATCAACGCAAGAGAAAAACAAGGCTCGATTATCCGCGGAAACAGATTCCATTTGGTATTTTTTTTAAAGTCAAAATTGCTGTGAAAACTATATGAATGGACCAGTGACAATACGTGATGACAGTTGCGGTGTTAAACAACAAACAACCAAACTGAACGCTCATAAAACAAGAAAAAACGATTCTAGCCCTTCTACCCTAATGCATAATAGTTCTAAAGAGTTTAGTAGGGAAAGTAATTAAACATTTCCAAAATAGTTCAAAAACCATGGTAATCGGTTACTGGTTGATAGTAAAACTTTACTTACTAAGCTAGTAAAATGATGTTTGAATGATGGGATTACACTCTCTGGACTCTTGCTCCATCAGCAACACTTAATCGCTTCTGACCACCTCCTGGGCGGATGTCACGCTCCTACAGCCACATCATCGTCACACCAGTCACACGCCGAGGGATCCCAATCCCGGCGTTTGCTATGTATGTCATGAAACCTATTTGAGAAGCAATTGACATGTAGAATAGTCCATTACACGTTCTTTCCGGGAACATTTGCAAGGCTATCTTTCACATTTAATCGACAACAAATTGTTATTCGTTCTTTATAGCTTGATAATAGCCCATGGACGACCTTTTGCTCTCTTTGATGGTAACATTTAATTTTTGAAAATATTTTGATGTTATATATGGTACGATAACAAGATAAAATGTCACTATTTCCGTCTTAGAAAACAATGAATGTTTATATAAGGGATTGCTAAGTAAAAGAAATGATTGATTTTAACATTTCAGCGTCTTTCTTTCGGTTAAATGTTTTTTGATCTAGTATTGATCTAGTAGAAAGTATATCCAGCCCTACATCGATTTTTAATATCCATGTTTAGGTAAGGTGGCACTTAATGTGTTTACCAAAAAATTACTGATGCTGGGAAAACGCATAATGATATGTGTTTAGTATCATATTGGTAACTGATATATATCATGTGACGAAAAATTGTCACAAGGGTAGTGATCCTTGAGAAAACAGTCGTATCCAGTAAGTGATAGCGTCTAGAAACGTACGTACGGGAATTCCGAAACACCAGTTTTTCTAACATACATAATACAATATGTCTAAATATGTAGGCGTGTATTAATACAATGTTCACTTATGTAAAATGTATGTTCATCAACTTTCAAATGATATGTTGCATCTACGTAGTTGCTTGCCCTTGAAGTACGAAATTTAAGATATACGGACAATTGGATCGTGAAGATCCGGGGTAGAATAGGTCTTCAAGAACCCATGCTTGCCGTAAGAGGCGACTAACGGGATCGTGTTGCCAGGCTCGCTGACTTGGTTGATGGATGTCACCGTATCCCAATTGCGTGATCGATGCTCATGATGTTTATCACTGGATTGTCTGGTCCAGACTCGATTATTTACAGACCACCGTCATACAGCTGAAATATTGCTGAGTGCGGCGTTAAACAACAAACAAACAATGTGAGATCATTTGTTGGCAGCGTTCCTGTGACCATTATTTCAGCTTGTGGGAAGTCCGGAGAGATACCGGTGTGGATCGAATCTTGGATTGCCCCACGGTTCCCGCCTAACGGACGTTAGTCTCCATTGGGAAAAACTTCCCGTTACTGTGAAGTTCAAAATTCGATGCTGGATTAACAAGACCAAGACACCAAAAAGTGTTTTTGAACCTGCAGGATATACCATCTCTTTAATAATCCCACGATACTCTTCATTTCAGAGTAAAACGATGGCAATCAGAGCTGACATTTATTTACTCTAACTTCACAAAACCTGAAATAGTTGTTATTGTCGGATGGAAAACGTTCAGATTTGTTTACCCCTTCATTGTTTACCCCGACATTGAACTTGTTTACAGAATCACCCTTGTTCCCTCAATTGCATTTTAAACCTTACATTGTCCTCCTGGCTTCGTAACCGATGGCCAATATATAGAGCTAAATGAATATTCTGCGTTTGTGAATTCCTCAAGTGAATACTAAAGATTTTCATAGAGCTGCCATTTATTTACTCTAACTTCACAAAACCTGAAATAGTTGATGTTGTCGGATGGATAGAGCTAAATGAATATCCTGCGTTTGTGAATTCCTCAAGTGAATATTGAAGATTTTCATATGTCAACTAAGTCTATTTAGACAGTTATCATATGATATGTTAAATATATAAATGGCCAAACTGAGGCCGTGTATGACAACTTTTTCCAATAGCTGGGGTTCATGTCCATAGCGCTCTCAACCCGGCGTGATTCATCACAGTATTTGACGTACAACATCTCTCTTCTGGCCAGTGTCTGCACGCCAGACCCACGCGTACATGTGTGGGTGTTGCTTCTGCCAGCACACGCTACACCTCGTCCTATACACTACACACACAAGGGAAGTCTTTAAGGCGTGGGGCGGTGGGGTAGTCTAGCGGTTTAAAGAGTTCTTTGTGACGCCGAAGGCCCGGCATCAATTCTCCAATGGGTGCAATGCATGAAGCCCACTTCTGGTGTCTCCCTGCTGTGACATTGCTGGAACATTGCTAACAATTCACTCATTTACTCCTTAAAGGGCTCATAGGTACATGTCTCTGCGATGCCCCTGCGCGTTTCTACGGCTCAAATCGACTCCGGGTGTACCAATGTCTCATACATATTATTGTTCTTGTGTATAACGTATTGGTGATGTAATGAACGGATGAAGGCTTTAAATTGAGCACCGAACAGGCCATGTTAAAAGCTGATTTTAATAGTGAACCTGGGTTTTTCTTCTCAGTAGACAGAAACGTCAATTTCAGCGCGTTAGCAAATCCTTCGAAACCTGATTCTTCCGGATAATCTTGACATTTATAAAACTTTATCAAAATTGTTTATAGGGACCAGCACAGAGACAAGGGTACCGCAGCTATGGTAAGCATTACTGTAACCAAGTGCAATACAATGCAATACAATACAATACAATTCAATACCATGCAATTCAATCAATTTAATGCAGTACAATTCAATTCAATATCATGCAATACAACGCAATGCGATATAATTACAATTCAAATCAATTCAGGGCAATGCAATACTTTGCGATACAATACAATTCAATACCACGCAATTCAATACAATACCATGCAATTCAATACAATGCAATGCGATGCAATTACAATCCAATCCAATGCAATGCAAATCAATACAATACTTTGCGATACAATTCCATACCACGCAATTCAATGCAATACAATTCAATTTAATACCATGCAATGCAATTACATTGCAATGCGATGCAATGCAATACCAGGCACCCAAGGGCAGTTCAGTTGCAATATTTTGGCAAGGAAGTCATTCGATGTTGGAATTAGTGTTGTTTTTCCCTTGGTATTCCTGAGTTTCCTGCAAATCATTGTCTATTTCATTGTCTATTTCAGGATCTATAAATGTGCAATAGAATATAAAAAGTTGTATTTCCCAATATAAATTCAGCCCAATTTAGATTAATTGTGCAGTATATTTACCTGCACGGCATCTACCGGATTAGATCAATAAACACGTGAGAAGATTGCTCGGATGTGTTCGTCTAATCTGTTCCTGGTACTGTGGTTCAATCTATACTCTTTTAATCTATAAACATTAATTTTTATCTGTTTTTTAAATGTTTTTCCAGTACGGTATGTATGTTTTATAAGAATCCTTAATTTCGTCATGACCTCTGGTCCATACAGCATGACTGTCCTTCATAGTTTAAATGCATTTTGTTGCCTGTAGTGTTAACTGGATGTCAGGGGGAATGCGTTTTGTAGAGGGGAATGTCCGAGTAACTCTCCATTCCTTAAAAATAATGGAGCAGAGGCCCCGCAGGGCCCGAGGCCCATTATTTTTAAGGAAGTTACGAAGATATTCCACTACTTGAAACTCATCCCTACTTTTACACTTTGTGAAAAATATTCTGTCGTTGAAAATATTTGAAAAATTCAAATGCTGCTTCAAGATAATGTACAGTTGACAAGCAACTCTCTATTCCTGAAAAATAATGATGTGTTTTAAGTTATGCCAGCGTACAGCATTGTTGTACCTGTGTGCATTGAGCCTCGCAAACATCTCATCATCACATGTCTGCTATCCATTACTCGTTGGAGGGGTCGCGATCGTCAAAACCGCCGCAATTTGTTGAGCAGCCCATGGTCGTGGGTTCAAATCTCGGTTCGACCCGATTATGTTTCTAGGTTTGTCAGTACCATAATCGAGTGGTAAACGTCTCCTCCGACATCAAGCTTACACGCTGTAATCTAACTGTAAAACCGTTCAAAGAGGCGTTAAAACAATATTTACTCACTCAATACTCGATGCACATGTATCAAACGCCGTTTTCTGTCATTATTCGGTCAGGTAACTGACATAGGCAGTTTATGAGTGAGTGAGTATGGTTTTACGCCGCTTTTAGCAATATTCCAGCAATATCACGGCGGGGGACACCAGAAATGGGCTTCACACATTGTACCCATGTCGGGAATCGAACCCGGGTCTTCGGCGTGACGAGCGAACGCTTTAACCACTAGGCTACCCGACCGCCCCAGGCAGTTTATGGATAAGATTAAATATTAATACATTTTCAAATTATATCTGTTTTTTTCATTGGTTTCGTCATTACGCCAATGAACTCGTTAGAGTAAAACATTTTCAGACAATCAGATAGAGTGAGTGAGTGAGTTGGGTTTAACGCCGCTTTTAACATTATTCCAGCTATATCACGACGTGTCAGCTTAATGTGGGAGGAAAGCCCGAGATGATGCAGGTTTCAGACGTTTACCACTTCAGTGAAACCCACGAGCACGGGTATGGTACTGACAAACCCTAGAAACATAATCGGGGCGAACCGGGATTCGAACCCACAATCACAGGTTTCTGGCGCACCCAAGGGAAGCAACTCTGCACAGCGAATCGCGGCGCCTTAGACGACTGGGCCACCCGTGCCCCCTCAATCAGAGAGAGTGTAGCACAAGGCTTATTGTGCATCATCTCTTGTGACATCCGGTAACATCTGATTCAATTTTATTATGAGGGTAACGCTATTTTTCAGGGCACTATCACTCCTTCGTCGGGCAGTTGAAAAGACCGAGAGCTTCTGACCGAGTACACATGTACATACAGTAAAACAATATGGAATTGTTTTATAGCCAAATTTGAACAATTGATACTGATATTATGAACATACACTTGACATTTTCTGAAGGTCATTTTGGCGGCCATCTTGATTTTCGTCACCACATGGGGGCGCTGCATACCGGATTTGATTTATATACAGCATTTTTTGCGATTAATCCTCAATGCATTACAATGATAATTTGTATTAATTGACCAGATAACTATGATATATTGAGTATAGATTGATATCATAAGAGGTTTCAACAATGATGGCGGCCATCTTCGATTTTCTACCACCAGGGGTCGCTGCTAAGGTGGATCCATATCCAGAAATGCTCGAATGTTCTAAATATTTCAAGGGGGCACGGTCGTCTAAGGCGCCGCGATTCGTTGTGCAGAGTTGCGTCCCTTGGGCACGCCAGAAACCTATGATTGTGGGTTCGAATCCCGGTTCGCCCCGATTATGTTTTCTAGGTTTGTCAGTACCATACCCGTGCTCGTGGGTTTCACCGAAGTGGTAAACATCTGAGACCTGCATCACTTCGGGTTTTCCTCCCACTGACACGCCGTGATATAAGTGGAATACTGTTAAAAGCGGCGTGGACTACGGCGGTAGTCGGACTCGTACAAAGGGCTCTTTTGATTCTTATAAGGCGAGGCGACTTATGAGACTCGCTGGTTCAGGTTCGCTGTCTTGGTTAGTTGCGTAGGTCGATACTCATTATGTCAATCTCTGGATTGACTGGTTCAGACTCGATTATTTACAGACCACATTAAGCCGACACGCCCTGATATAACTGGAAAACTGTTAAAAGCGGCGTTAAACCCAACTCACTCACTCACTCACTGACCAGATAACTATGATACATTGAGTATAGATTGATATCATAAGAGATTTCAACCATGATGGCGGCCATCTTACATTTTCTAGGGGTCGCTGCTATTGTGGATCCTTATCCAGAAATGCTCGAATGTTCTACATGGTTCAAAGCAAAAGGTGTTCCAAGCTTGGTGCTTTAACCTTTAACCTTTAACAATTGTGACAGAATCCAGCCTTAACAGTCCCACTAAATGAAAGATTACCACTAACAAGTATTCCTTCTAGGTCATGTGTGTATGATAGGCGTTTATTCTTATCGACATTGATGAAGGAGGCGGTGTCCCCTTGAAGCTCCCTTAGAAGCCCCCTCAGGTTGTCTATTAATTATTGAAACAAATGTTACCCTTTAAGAAATCATTAATCAAATATTCAATAAAAATAGCATGTTTTCCTCGTGTGCCATGACAAAACTTGCTATGACGTCACGTCGCTCCAGGATAGGCCCCGATGACATCATTAGAAGCAGCTATCAGGAAAATCTAATCAGCGCTGATGATACCATTTTCGTGACAACGACCTTCGTCACGAATTCATTTCCCTTCTACAGGATGAAAACAAATTATCTCATCGGACGCGGATGAATTTTTCATAAATACTCCATTTATATTTCCCGGTACTCTCTTTAACTACTTCCAGTTTATATATAAGCATCCATCCTTATCTCAGTGACTGTTAAAATGGTGCTCTGTCCAGCCGGCAAGGAATGCGGGGATAAAGAAACAAAGAAACTGGGCGTTAATAAATAAAACACAAGCTACATTTGTTGTTGATGACGATAAGGTGTTGGGATTAAGCTCGGAAGTGGTGATGTAGGTTGATTTCAGTGGTTAGTGGTAACAGAAAACGGATCGAAACCAAGTGAAGCATGCTGAAGTTTGCATGTCGCAATCAGTTGATAGCTAAAGACGTCGAGGAAGGTGTGGGGAGGGGGGTGTGTTGTGTGAGTTCTCCTGATCTGTGGAATTTTATTCACTCAGATCGCCAAATTTAGATATGACATCTAATAATTTATTTGTTTTGTAACAGATGTCACGAGAGCGTTCTTGACATACGCAGTGGAAACTGCAACATAAACTCAGATTAGGTGCACTTCACCTCAGAAGTGTTGTAATTAGTAATGCCTATTTCTAGCATTGAAACGGCTCATCCTATAGTCGTTGATAAACATAATTACAATATTATTAATAATGGGTGATCAGCTACTTCCCCCTTGCTCCCGACAATTGTGTACAGTTTTTTTGGAGAAATGTATAATGTAGAGGGCGTGGAGACTGGACAAGGGTAACAAAAATATCACACCCGACAACCGAAGCCTGTACTGACGAAGGTCGGTAATTTGATAACAAATAAACGAGGTCAGTTCTAACGACGATCTGTAATGGGAATACCAGATAAACGGTGTCCGTATTAACGAAGGTCTGTAATGGGAATACGATATAAACGGAGTCCGTACTAACGAAGATCTGTAATGGGAATACGAGATAAACGGGGTCCGTACTGACGAAGATCTGTAATGGGAATACGAGATAAACGGGGTCCGTACTGACGAAGATCTGTAATGGGAATACCAGATAAACGGAGTCCGTACTAACGAAGATCTGTAATGGGAATACGAGATAAACGGGGTCCGTACTAATTAACGAAGATCTGTAATGGGAATACGAGATAAACGGGGTCCGTACTGACGAAGATCTGTAATGGGAATACGAGATAAACGGGGTCCGTACTAATTAACGAAGATCTGTAATGGGAATACGAGATAAACGGGGTCCGTACTAATTAACGAAGATCTGTAATGGGAATACGAGATAAACGGGGTCCGTACTAATTAACGAAGATCTGTAATGGGAATACCAGATAAACGGAGTCCGTACTGACGAAGATCTGTAATGGGAATACCAGATAAACGGGGTCCGTACTAATTAACGAAGATCTGAAATGGGAATACCAGATAAACGGTGTCCGTATTATCGAAGATCTGAAATAGGAATACCAGATAAACGGGGTCCATGGTGACGAAGGTCTGTAATGGGAATAGCAGATTTACGAGGTCTGTACTAACGAAGGTTTGTCATGGGAATGCCAGATAAATGGAGTCCGTATTAACGAAGGTCTGTCATGGGAATGCCAGATAAATGGAGTCCGTATTAACGAAGGTCTGAAATGGGAAAACTAGATAAACGGGACCCGTAATAACGAAGGTCTGTAATGGGAATAGCAGATTTACGAGGTCTGTACTAACGAAGGTTTGTCAGGGGAATGCCAGATAATTGGAGTCCGTATTAACGAAGGTCTGTAATGGGAAAACTAGATAAACGGGATCCGTAATAACGAAGGTCTGTAATTGGAATACCAGATTTACGAGGTCTGTACTAACGAAGGTTTGTCATGGGAATGCCAGATAAATGGAGTCCGTATTAACGAAGGTCTGTAATGGGAAAACCAAATAAACGGGATCCGTAATAACGAAGGTCTGTAATGGGAATACCAGATAAACGGGGTCCGTATTAACGACGATCTGTAATGGGAATACCAGATAAACGGGGTCCGTATTAACGAAGATCTGAAATGAAAATAGTAGCCAACCTCTATGCCCTGTTTTCCTTCCTCGATGAAAAGCTGACACAGTGACACGCATTAAAATAGATTTTGGTCCAGAATAAAAATAGAATAGGTCCAGACATTGGTAAGAATTATTGATACGCATACCCTTTGCAGAGAACTGCTTCCAGTAATAAAAGTTGAACATACGTGAATGCAATAAAAGCAACAAAACCGTTTCTATATTCATAAGAAGTCTCTGTTGAAAGCAGAGTACCATGGTACGATTATGACTATATCACGAGCATGTGTTTATGAATCACTATCAAATCGTGATGGCACTTGTTGATCGCAAAAAGGCGAGCGTATCCTACCCTACCGGTAATACCCGTCACAAACACATGCAAAGTTAAGTCAATTGTACACTTGAAAAAGGGGCGGTCGGGGAGCCTAGTGGTTAAAGCGTTCACTCGTCACGCCGAAGACCCGGGTTCGATTCCCGACATGGGTACAATGTGTGAAGCCCATTTCTGGTGTCCCCCGCCGTGATATTTCTGGAATATTGCTAAAAGCGGTGTAAAACCATACTCACTCACTCACTCACTCACTCACTCACTCACTTGAAAAAACACGGAAACATATGGCACGTCAAAATATTGAATTGCGTCAGATTATTTTTTGTCACTGTTGCGTCAAATTTGGAAATTTCCTCCCCATCGTAAAGCTTTACCGAGGCAGTGGATGTTGTATGTTTAAACAACTTCTGAGCATGAACAACGAAATTAAGCTCACCTTACGCAACTCACCTTACGCGACTAAACTTACGCAAGTACATTATGGCGAAACACTTGCTGTAACAAACTCCAACGAACCCTTAACATCAGTTCGATATAACGAACTTCGTGATTCACACGGTCAGTGACATTAATAATGAATGAGTTAATTGGGTTTTACGACGCTTATAGCAGTATTCCCACAATATCACGGCGGTTTACACCATGGGCTTCAGACATTGTTCCCGTGTGGGAATCGAACCCGGGACTTCGGCGTGACGATTTACCCACTAGGCTAAACACCCGACCCAGTGACATGTATAACCATCCGGGGATTCAAATTGGGTTCTTTGTAACCGATTGTTTGCTGTCTCCGACGGTCTACCCAGAGGACTATAACTGAATCAATACCATTCTCTTTGCAGAGGTAATTAAATGTATTTTGGAATTCAAGAGATGACAAATTTATTGTTAAGGTATCGTGTAATTACAGCTAATTTTACCCGGTGACCTTTTGAAGAAGTTACACTGAAAATTACAGAAAAAGATAATGACACTCTTCTTTGAAAGAATTATAAAAAGACTATTATCTAATTTGTGAATTCGAAAATAACCCAGTGGTGATAATTACCTTTAAAAAATCCAATCGAGAATTGCAAAAGACACTACACTATTTCAATCAAAACTACCTGGTTCCCTAATAACATGATCTAAATTTTAAAATCGCTTCAACTTGGTTTATTGAAAAGCCCGATCAAGCAAACATTGAAACAAAGGTGTTGAAAACGACCCCCTATTACTTGTAAGGAGAAATGTGACTTATAATTCAAATAGTAACAAGAAAACTGTTAGCTATATATGAAACCCCATTGACCAATCCTCCTGCGTAATATAATGTGTCAAATAATCCATGTATTTTATTCAGATGTATACCCGTGAAATAACGACGCTAAAAATAGCCGTCCAATCAAAGTACATACATGTGCGAGAGAAATGTTGTGCAAAGCTAGTGAAAAGAGAGACGGTGACGTTACCCCCTGTAGGAAAGCTAGGAAAACTAAATAATATTCTGTGTAATCGAGGATGTGGACAAACATGGTAGGTCATTTCACTGTCACTCTGCCCTTAAAATTGGGCGTAAGTTTGAAGAGGACACGGGTGGCTCAGTCGTCTAAGCCGCCGCAATTAGCTGTACGGAGTTGCGTCCCTTGGGCACGCCATGAACACAGGATCGTGGGTTCCAATTCGAACCCATGATCATAGGTTTCTCGCCTCAGATGATTTGGCTACCTGTGCACCCTGATCTAATTTCCATATACATCATTGCATATTCCGGGGCAGAACACCCTACATGCCGTAAGAGATAACGCATATGAACTTCGACAATTATTGACTTGCCTTTGCATGTATTTGTGATGGTGCCACCTTTTCGCCAACACCTAGTATCATCTAGATCTGATAGTGATTCATTAACACATGCACATGATATTATGGTATTGCTTATAGTTATGGATAGGGTTTTGTCGCTGTTATGTACGCAACAATATCTGATCTTGCCGGTAGTATAATCGTGGATTGTTACTCATGATGTCAACCACCGGTTTATGTGGCCCTGACCTGAAGACTGAAATGTTAAGTGAAACAACTGACTGCGGCACACCACAACATACATTCACTCACTTACTCCGATTAATAATTTTCTAAATGCCTCGACATTGTTTAATCATTAATATAAATTCCTTAAATGTAACAAATTCATCTTTTTTAAATATGCAGTGCCTTTAGATCATGGAGTATGCTAGTTTACATAGATACGATACAATACACACATTCAAAACCTCGATGTATGCAAGATTATCACCATGTGTTTGAAGCAATACAGCTTAAAGCTAAGCATATAACAAAAGTTGTATGATCAAGGTTACAACATTCAAGGTCTCAACTAAGCTTTAAAAAGGTTTTATGGTAAAAATGTGGAGGACATTTCCAAATTTGACGTATGAATGACAACAGTTGACTTGCCTTTGCATGTGTTTGTGACGGCGCCACCGGTGGGGCAGGGTACGCTCACCTTTTCGCGAGCACCAACCATGGCGGCGTTGTCTGTTTGTTAAACGCCGCTCTCAGCAATACTCCATTTGCCCGTCTGTTAAAAGCGGCGTTAAACCAGTTCACTCCAGTTGCCTGTGAATGATTGAATCTGGACCAGAAAACAGTGTGGTTTTGTGAGCAACGATCCCCGCCGTCGGGTTACAGTGACAAGCAAAAAACAACCCGAGCCATTAAGTCGCATACGACGACAAACACAAATGCTGGGGATCAATTTGATCTCGGACTCCCCACAGGGTCTTGAACTAAGATAAACTCTGTAGGGAGTTTTGGAAAAAGGCCGTGCCAATCAAAAAAATGCCATCATTAGTTATGAAAATACTATCCAAATATACAGAATGTGACAGAACGTGCACAACAAGCAGAATTGGACATCATTTGTTCCTAAACGACATTATAACTTTTTCGTTCTCAATCTGCGACCTGTGTTTTTGCAGGGATACTTCCATCTTCCACTGAGGTCCCGTTTGTACAAAAACTCAACTCACTTCTTTTAAGACCAAGGTTTCATTCACAACATGCTATATGCCATCCATTTCAAATATTTTCTTGGCCGAATCTCGGAATTTCGAGATTAACTATGTAGACATAATCTAAGTTCAAAACGCCAAATTAAAGTGCTGGGACTCCAATTTTATCAATTTAAACCATGTGTTAATGTGGCCATCCGTTTCACGAAAATCAGCCCACGATAAATTTTTCATCTGTCAAGTTTCACATTATGACCATTAATGATGTTTTTTTTCATAATTGAATATTGATTAATTCAAAGTAAATGGCACCACACAATAGCCCACGGGTAAGGGTTCGATTGGTATAGTTAAATTTCAGTTTTAAATGGAAAGTGGTCTGAAAAGTGTGCCATCATTTCTAATTTGAAAGATTGTAATTCTGGTGTTTTTCATTACAGCACGATTGAATGAACAGATAGAAAGGAGTTGTAATGATGTGTTTTAATGCAGTGATTGAAGTACCCTATTTTCAGTGATGATTCGGGTATTTTAATTTATATTTCCGTTTCAGTTCTAATCAAACTTTTTTTCTAAAGCACAAATCCTTCTCTTAACCTTTAGGCTGTGTTCCAAGGACTTTTGCGGCCTCCCGCAGGACATCAATACCGTTATTAAGTTTTGAAATAGTTTAAATGTGATGTAATGATTAATACTAATGAGTCTTACACATATTTTCTTGTCCGACCGGAGAGCGGAAGGTCGGGGTTCGATCCCCGGCCGCGTCATACCAAAATACGATAATAGATGGTACTTGCTGTTACCTTGTCAGACGCTAGGCATTAAAGGGCTAATACAAGGACTGGTCGGCTCGGAATCAGTATACTGTGTCTGAGTGGGGCATTCAGTTTAAACTTTCAGTGGTATCTCAGTGTGGTAGCACTATGAAATCGGCATCAGTCCGGACTAGTAGTACAAGCACACACACACACACACACACACACACACACACACACACACACGCACGCACGCACGCACGCACGCACGCACGCACGCACGCACGCACACACACACACACACACACACACACACACACACACACATACACACACACATGCATGTACGTCGCTTGGATAATCTTGGACACGACGTTAAACCCCAATTCACCTCACCTCACATATAAACTAAGCGGCAAAAGAAAGTATAGGTTGGCAATTTGTAATCTTCCTTAAAACAGCGATAACTAGTGGAAAGTGGGTATTGGGAATATGACTGCCCAGGAACAGGTACCAAAAACCACCTCACCCGAACGCGCCACCTTTGACGGCGCTCGTGCGGTGACCAAAAAATGGTGAAACAAGTTTCCCGCCTATGGCATAAACTGCACGTGCATGTTAGCTGTATAAATGCGTTTGTCTGCAGGGTATAACCACATGTGATGAAAGCACACAAAAGAAATGCCACGACTGTCACAGGAGCAGAGAGAGAGAGAGCCATCGGTATGACAGAAATTGCCAGAAGGTTAGGTTGTACACCATTGACAGTAGCCAGGCTGATTCAACGGTACAGGCAGACAGGGAGGACACAGGACAGGCCTAGAACCGGACGACCCCGAGTGACAACACCACTGGAAGACGGTCAGATACGGCTCACTCACCTGCGAAACAGATTCGTAACGGCGACGGCGACGGCGACGGCGACGGCGACGGCGACGGCAGCCACAACAGCGTTGGGACATCCCATTAGCCAACGTACAGTACTACGACGACTTCCTGCTGCTGGAATCCGAGCGAATCGTCCTTTCCGAGGAATTGTACTGACTGCTCAACATCGACGCCTGAGACTGCGATGGGCGAGGCAGGTTCGACGCTGGCAAGGGAAAATTGGCGTCGAGTGCTGTTTACTGATGAAAGTCGGGTTAACTTGTTTCGAAATGACGGCAGAGAACGAGTTTATCGACGCAGAGGGGAACGTTTGGCTCTGGCGTGTATTCGAGAGGTCCATCCATTCGGCGGGGGAGGTGTCATGGTGTGGGGTGGTATTTGTGGAAATCAGAAGACTGACTTGGTGATTATACATGGAAACCTGAACGCTGTGCAGTACAGAGACCAAGTGTTGCAGACATTTGTGCTTCCATTCTTACAAAACAAACAGCAGGGGACATTGTTTCAACACGACAATGCCAGGCCCCATACTGCAAGCTTTTAAGACTGACTCGGAACTTTCTAAACCAGCAGAACGTTGACGTTTTGCCCTGGCTTGCCCACTCCCCCGATATGAATCCTATTGAACATCTGTGGGACCATCTTGACAGGCAAATTAGAGCACGTCATCAGCCTTCCGTCAACAGACAAGAATTGCAGCAGGCCCTGAGAGACGAATGGCAACGGATTCCAGTCCACGTCATCAGGAGAATGACGTCATCGATAAGGCAGCGTATCACAGCATGCATTGAGGCAGCTGGAGGCCATACACGCTATTGAAGGCAACTGTGTCGACAATGAACTTGTAATGTCTCTGACAATGTTTTGGTGACATTTCAGACAACTTTTGAAAATGAAATTTCTTACCCAACCATTGCTTACCTTGATTACTGTGATTGCGCAATTTCATTCATACTGTGGTTGATCAATTATTTTTACCCGTCCCTAGATTATATCATAATTTACAACAAAACCTCTTCTTGTTATTTTTTTATCGATCATGGAACTGCCGCCCAGTTTATTTTCAACACAACAGGTATCTATGTGAAATATCGGGAAAATACACCTGTCAGTATGTATCTGTGACATATTTGATAGGGTTGTCTTGGTAAGTTAAAAGACAATCATCAAAGATGTATTGAATCATCGACTCGCTCAAATATGTTCGCAAAACAAAGAGGCTTTCTTACTAAACACTTCAGTAACAACCGATCAAACATAGCCTGTCTGCACTCAAAGGTGTACGGGCGTGTTGAGTATATAGAAGTAAAAGTATAGGATATACATACAATGCATCTTCGACAATCTAACTTGTTGGGCTTATATTTTACATAAAATATCAAAGGTAACAACCTTTCTATTAGGTCATGATGTAGAATCGATCTTTGACATTCCCACGTTCCGTATCATCAGCAGCAACCCGATGCTACATACGACGTCAACATCTACTTTTAACGACATTTCCCCACCATTAATGTTCTGCATCTAGAGTGATAATCACATCAAGGCAAAGCGAGCTTCAATTATCCACCTCATAACACTGCAAGCAGCATGCATATCGTGTTATTATGTGTAAAGTTTGTCAGGTACTGTCATCTTATATGCATAGTTATTCTTTACTCGTTACTAAAATAAATCTTAAAATGTTATTAGTTTGCGAATTCAAGTAGGCTGATCCTGGAAAATCACAAGAGACACGTAGCTGTATCACAGCTTGCCATTTGAGTGCTGCACATTACATCACAACCTGAAGGCTTACGCAATACACATGTGTGCCACTGAAGGGGTTCCAGGTACCAGAAACCCATGCTTGCCATACAAGGCGACTAATTAAAGGTGAGCTGAAATTTGCTTTAACGTCGAGTCCAAGATTATTGCACTTATATAGCGACGTGCATGCACGTGTGTGTATGTGTGTGGCTGCTTGTACTAGTCCGGACTGATGCCGATTTATAGTGCTAGCTCACTGAGATACCATGCCGCAGTTTTAACATGAATACCCCACTCAGACACAGTATACTGACTCCGAGCCGACCAGTCCTTGTTGTAGCCCCTTAATGCCGAGCGCCAGACAGGTTAACAACAAGTACAATCTTTTAACGTCTTTTGGTATGACGCGGCCGGGGATCGACGGGCGAACGCTCTACCACTAGACCACGGAGGCGGTCCTAATTAAAGGGATCGGATGGTCAAGCTTGGTAAAATGGTTGATTGTCAACCTTCCCCGACGGCAGTGCTGATAATATTGATCATGGGTTTGTCTGGTCTCAATACAGGCCGTTGTAAACTTTTGAGTGGGTCGATAAAAAACATAAAAAAACTACCGTGGGTATATTGACGTTCAGCCTTTCAACACGTTTGTCACTCTCACGTTTTGTTGGTTGGTTTGTTGTTTAACGCT